>NC_088258.1:17200000-17559000 GCF_036013445.1 Caloenas nicobarica
CCCTCCCAGCAGCAGCTCCTCTCCCTTATTTGTGGGGAACAAAAACCTCCGAGTGACCAGACTTCATACACCTCTTATAACACACCTGCCCATTGTCAGGTCAGCTGCGATTTCTACAAAACTCATTTCCAGAGTGAGAAACCCGGGTATGCTCTTGGGCTTGCTCGGTTTATGTGCGTAGCAAAAGAGAGAGGCAGAAATAAAATAGCACCTTTCATCCAATGCTCGTAATCCTGTCTGAACACTCAAACCATGTTTGAACAGCAGACGTGGCCACTTTCTGCAGCCAGGGAAGTATTTAAAAGTTTGAATGCCGCTTCTATGAGCTACCCGTGACCCTTATTTTCACTTACTTGAAAAAAAGAGAATGCTGTAAACCTACATTATGACCTCTGGTAATTTTAAAAAGCTTTACATTTTCCAGTAACACAGGTAGTTTTACAACAGGTCGTTAACAGCCAGCTAGGACACGGTTAGGCTGGCTAAAGCTGGTTTTATTTTCTAGAGATCTTCATCAAATGGGGTGGTTAGGCTGCCAGGAAGATGTTTGTTTTCAGTGCCCTGCGTCTTTTTTTCCTGCTCTGTGGGTGATTAGAATAGAGAGCTATCTCACCAGCTGTGATATTTTAAGATAGAGGAACATTTAACTAGCAGTACTTCTGTAGTTAAACAAAGGTGAAGTTATAGCCAAGCATATTCTTTACTCCCACAGATTCTATATTTTTCAATAGGTTTATTCATAATTTTACCGTTGACAGAGAAATAACTTTAAACATTCCTCCTTATGGGAAACAAATGGTCTAATTCTGGCTTCCTAAGCAGACAGGCTTTGTTTATTGAGTTTTAACCGTGTTATATAACTCTCTTTAATCACACATTCAGGAATTCAAAGGCAGATTTCTAGCCCGAAGGTTTCTGATAACGTCCTATTTTCTCTTGTGTTTTTCCTACCTCCACTTTCCAACTTGGTGGCACTATTAATACTCTGCCAATAATTTTAGCTAGTCTCTTCAGATAACAACAAAACCTAACTTTTATGCTAGGTGATATTTTCATTACAGAAACCCTCTGCATTTTATAAACAATTTATTATTAAATGTTATTTCCCTAGGACTGGTATGCTAAAACTTTATTCAGCGTCAGCACAGAGCAATTAATATTTAGGGGTTTCCTTGCAAAATCTTGAAGCAGCTTATCAAACGCCAGTGTCCCAGGTTTTGTATCCTTTCAGAGCAGCTCTGAAGGATTGTCTGAACTGTTACAGCAAAGTGCACCTTCATGACTTGCAGTCAGCTGTATTTTGAATTTGGGAAGGGTTTTGAATCCTTTGTACTTCGATCAAGTCAGTGGTACTCATCTTTGTTAAGAAAGCTTTGTAGTTTCATTTTCTAAGTCTACGTGACAACATAATTTTGTTTGGTGGCTACAGCCCATTTAGAATCATAGAATCATTTTGGTTGGAAGAAACATTTAAGATCGAGTCCAATTGTTAACCCAGTAATTGGTAACCCAAGCCCACCTCTAACCCTCAGCTGATGTTCTTCTGCCCATGGGCCCTTAATGTCCTTTCGTACAGGGGGTTCCTCAGCAAGAACACTCCACTTACGCTGCAGCACAAGAAGGAATTCTCAGGGGACGGTCGCTGCCCTGGGGCTGCTGGCCACACTTTCTACAGGGGCAACTTCTGCAGTTGCCCCTGGGTAGCTGACCTGTCCCTCAGCTCCCACATCTTCCCATGGCCTTGAAGCTTTTGGTCTGCCAGCCGCAGGCTTGAGCTTCTTCTTAGACTCCTGTAATATCTGCTAAATATCCTTACGCACCTAAAATCAGGTTTGAAACTTTAAGTCAGTCAAATCTGTTAAATGAAAAAGTGCTGGTTTTCCACCTCGTCACTGATGTGATACGAAGATTAAAGGTGGGTGGCCGAAGCTACAAAGCTGCAAGAGACTTGTCACGGAGCTTGTGGCTGCGGCCGACGCGGCGCTGGGTCGGGGCTCCGCCAGCCCTGCTCCCCAGCACTTATGGAATGGCTGAATTTTCTCTTAATTCAGTGAAGCCTTGGGAAGGGAAAAGCTGTCATTTGCTACAGAAATTGTAGGGTTTGGTGGGAGCTTTGACAGCAAAGCTTTTTGTGTGGCCCTGGTCAGCACTGTGTTGCAAAAGTTTCCAGGAAGCATCAGGAAGGGATGTTTGCTGTCACAACCACTGAAGCTACATGTTCATAGCAAAAACATGCACTTACAGGCATTACTAGTTGTGGCATTACTCACTGGAAATGTGCCCTCTTTATGCTTTTATCCTGGGCTTTGTGCTTTTTCTGTCATGTGTAAGATTTTCATCATGTAATTTGGATTCGTGAATTTCAGCATATGGGCTTTCTGATTTATTTATGTTGTTGATGATGGTGTGTGATTGCTTAACTTCTTCATCTTACTTTTTTAATTCTTTCACTTCATGCCTGGAATTCTGACAAAATTTTAAATAGTGAATAATGGATTAAGCAAGATGTTTGGCTGTACCAAATGTTGCAGTATCTTTTGGGACTCAGAAATAGTGCACACATACTGAACTCAGGCTTTGGTTAGAAACTTGTGTGGGTGGCACAACATACCTACCTGAAGTGCAAAGGCCAGGGACTTAAATAGTGGTGAAACTCATGCTTTCCAGAGCTAGAGAGAGCTGTAGCTATCTATACCACTACCTGTCTTCTGCTAGAGGCAATTAACTTCTTGGGCTTATTTAATGTTTTATAATTCACAGGTTTTTGTCCCATAAGAGATAATGGAACATCTTGACCCAGTAATAATATATGATTCACTATATACAGATTAAAACACTCTAGGCTGCCTCTTGCAAACATCACAAATGCACACAGTAACTCCAGCCTAACAAAGGGACTTTTAATTTAAAATACAAGTATTAGATATGAAAACTAAGAAAATATATGATAAAACCGCAAACTAGGAATCAGTTTTGCTCAGGTTCCCTTAAACTGGCAGGAGTTTTTCGGTCAGGCTCCATGGGAAGAGGTTTGGATCCCGGATAAAGTGCTCTGTGTTCTCATTCCAGCAGCACATCTGGATCCCTCCCAGCTGTGGAGAGGACAAGGTCTCTGGCTTGGGAATTCAGCAGCAGCCGCTGTATTTTTCCTCTAAACTCCATTGAGCATGCTGTCAGTTTATTTCCAGGTAGATTATATATTACACGCTGATTTTGAAGTGCAACCCTGATCGCAGTGTGGCGTGTCTGTCCCAAAGCGTAGGAGTGTTACGCTGTGCTCCACCTCCGTCCAGGATTTACCTGGGGTTCAGTTGTGTGGTTTTTTCATTTGTCTCCTCCTGATTGTGTGTGTGTGTTGTGGGTGCATGTGATGGACTTCAGATCTGTGGTTTCCTCTTGTGATTAATCGCTGCTTTGATTTGTGGTATTTAGTTGTAGGATTAAGACATCACCATTATTCCTAACAGATGAAATAAATTTTAGTTCTGTGTTCACGTACTGCAGGTGATGGCAAATTCTTCTGGTACAGAAGGTTCACAAAATGTTCTGTGCAATGACATGATTTAGGATGTGGCAGAACTGTGGAAAAGCCTTACTGCAGGATGTTCTGAGAGCAATCCTGCGGTTCCTCTGAGCAATGGGGGCTCCTGCTCGCTGTCCTCTCCCTGCAGCAGCGAGGACACCAGGTGGGGACGGACCAGGGAGCAGGGTGGACCTGCGAGGCAGGAGCTGAATCTCCAATTTAACCACAGCCATTCTGCCACTGCAGCTCCCCAGCTGGAAATAAGGAAGAATGTCTTGCTAAATCGGATGTAAGTTAGGAGAGGGAAATAAAGGAGTGAGCATGAAGGAGCCTGATGCGGTGGCAATGATGGCCGGTGCTCAGTGACTGGGGGTGCTCAGTGACCGGGGTGCTCACTGACATGGGGTGCTCAGTGACGTGGGGTGCTCAGTGACCCGGGGTGCTCAGTGACATGGGGTGCTCAGTGACCGGGGTGCTCACTGACATGGGGTGCTCAGTGACGTGGGGTGCTCAGTGACCGGGGGTGCTCAGTGACCCGGGGTGCTCAGTGACATGGGGTGCTCCGTGACCGGGGGTGCTCAGTGACCTGGGGTGCTCACTGACCCGGGGTGCTCAGTGACCAGGGTGCTCAGTGACTGGGGGTGCTCACTGACATGAGGTGCTCAGTGACTGGAGGTGCTCAGTGACATGGGGTGCTCAGTGACCCGGGGTGCTCAGTGACCGGGGGTGCTCAGTGACATGGGGTGCTCAGTGACATGGGGTGCTCAGTGACTGGGGGTGCTCAGTGACCCGGGGTGCTCAGTGACCGGGGGTGCTCAGTGACATGGGGTGCTCAGTGACATGGGGTGCTCAGTGACCGGGGGTGCTCAGCGACCCGGGGTGCTCACTGACTTGGGGTGCTCAGTGACCCAGGGTGCTCAGTGACATGGGGTGCTCAGCGACCCAGGGTGCTCAGTGACCGGGGGTGCTCAGTGACATGGGGTGCTCACTGACATGGGGTGCTCAGTGACATGGGGTGCTCAGTGACCCGGGGTGCTCACTGACATGGGGTGCTCAGTGACCGGGGGTGCTCAGTGACATGGGGTGCTCACTGACATGGGGTGCTCAGTGACATGGGGTGCTCAGTGACCGGGGGTGCTCAGTGACCGGGGTGCTCAGTGACCGGGGTGCTCACTGACATGGGGTGCTCAGTGACATGGGGTGCTCAGTGACCGGGGGTGCTCAGTGACCGGGGTGCTCAGTGACCGGGGTGCTCACTGACATGGGGTGCTCAGTGACATGGGGTGCTCAGTGACCGGGGGTGCTCAGTGACATGGGGTGCTCAGTGACATGGGGTGCTCACTGACATGGGGTGCTCAGTGACCGGGGGTGCTCAGCGACCGGGGTGCTCAGCGACCCAGGGTGCTCAGTGACCGGGGGTGCTCAGTGACCCGGGGTGCTGACGTGGAGCTGCACAGGTGGCAGGAGACGTGCTCTAGCCGTGGGCCGGTCATTTATTCGACCAGGAGAACTCCTGGACCGTGACGTTATTTGCGCGGCTCAGCCAGAGCTGCCTGCATTGCTGGGTCAGCTGTCCGTGTGTGCAGAAGGGAACGCCCTGAGGAAGATCCATAGCTGCCTTTATGTTCCGTCTAGTACTGAGCACACTCTGGCATGTCATTAACAGCCTTCCTTCACTACAGCATCCTGGTGATTAAAACCTCTTTAATTACTCAAGGCCTCTTGAGAAACTTTATCTAAAAATTTAGCAATGAACATCAGGAAACATGTTACCTAGGCAGCTGAAAGATTTTTGGGTTTTATTTTTAATCAATCTAAGTAAGCAGTTAGAGACTAGTCACAAAGTGGAAATAATCTTTTGTCATATGTGATGCTTTTAGGATCTCAAATTACTGACTAATTATCACTAATTAAGATGCAAACAGAGCATCTGGATGCTTGTTTCTGTGCCTGGACACTCCAAAAGACGCGGCTGATGTGTATTTTTCCTGCTTTATTTTTCATTTCTATTTTGTTTCTGTAATCTGACAATCAACAATTCTAAAAAATACAGATCCTAGGACTGAGGGAGAACCCAGAATCATACTTTTTGATGTTTGTTAGTGAGTACGAAAATTCTTGCAGTGCTGTGTTTCATTTTTCACCTATTATTGGAGTTTTGTTTTTTCAGCTATGAGTAAAACCTTGATAAGTGAATATGATTTTTTTTAAGTGCGAACGTTATCTTCTCACAAGTAGGCCTTCATGGTAACCCAAACGACATTTGGAAGTACTACGCATGCTCACGTATGATGAAAATGGCATGTGGAGGAGCAGAGGGCATGACGTGAATGATTTGAAGGGGCCAGTATGTAGCTACATCAAGATGTATACGTGTATCTAACAGTTTGCTAGGAGCGTGTTGTAGAGAAGCAGATGTTATAAAAACTAGTGCTAAATAGCCAGGCCAGAGGCTTCTAAGCCCCTTTAGTTCTTTCACAAGATAGAATGAATGAAAAACACTGTGTTCAGTGTCCTTAACTGTAGTAAGAACATTATAAAAAACTACATTTGTTTTAACTTTCTTGAATTTTATTACAAGACGCACATCGAGACAGATTTGTAGTATGCTCCCACCAGTACCCGGGACTGCTCAGCAGCAAACCTGCTGTCTGATTCATTTGCTGGACTGGGAGACCTGAAAGAAGTTTTAGCCGTAAACACGATGTGGCCGAAGAGTTCTGAATGTTAGTTAAGAATTCCTTGCTCGTACTTTCCTACTTGCAATACATCCTTTCGGCGTTCACATGTTGTGATCTGCAGGTGCCGCAGAGGCTCCGTTGTGCGGTACTCCGGGCCAGCCGTGTCACACGCTGTCCCCAGCACCCAGGCCCTTACACGTGGCATTTGAGAGGTTGTTAGAAAGTCAACTACCAGCTGTAGCAGGTGAGAGCAATCAAATGCAAACACGGAGTACCTACCAAGCAGAAAGAACACGTGAAGGCTCTGCCCAAGTGACCTGCACAGGCACTATCACCACTATCACAACCCACCAGCTTGCTTCGCCGGAGGAGGTTTTTATCCCTTATGATCAACTTAGAGCATCCTAAAGAACAAAAAGATACGGAGCTATAAAAGCTTCTATATCTTCTCTAACATGAGAGTCCATCGGCTTTCTGGAGATGTTGATATAAATGCAGCGGCCAAATCACTTGCCAGGTTTAGGAAGTAAGTCAGCCTCAGTAATGCATTTCCTCAGTACCATCCTTCAACGTGTTTCGAAGTCTCGCTATTAATATCGTGGGTCTGACAAAAATCGCTGATGTTCCTGTACTTGATCAGCTGGCCAGGAAGGATAAAAAGATGCAACAGACAAGTGGTTTGAAGGTGCTCAGAGGTAGTTACTAGAGCAGGTTGTTGTTTGAGAGTTGTGAATGTGTACATAGGAAAAAAATGTGTATGAACAGCGCGCTGCAGCGCCAGCGTCACCCGAGTGAGGGACAGACACCGCACTCCCCACGGCAACCCGCTGTCACCTGGGACAGCCTTTTTACTGGAAATAACACATCTGAGAACATAAAAAAGATTTCCTAGCATGAATATGAAGGGAATTAGTTTGACAGACACGCACTTGCAACCCTTTATGATTAAATTCTAGAATTTGCTATTCTTCCTGCTTTGTATTTTAGTTGCACTCAAGAATTATTATGTACAGTACAAAGTGCCTACTACATTTTTATGCTTCATCTCTTCAGCTGTTTTTCTCCTTGCAGATTTTAAATTAAGAGAGACTCAAATTAAAACTATGGGGTTTGAGTTTGTTTTTCCTTCACTGCTTTTTTTAGGGGCCTAACCCATTCCTAAATGTGCAGTAAAACTTTATCTCTTTCCAAGGAGCAGGTCTCCTTATTAAAAATAGTAATAGTTTGCACTTGCTTGACCACTTTAATATTAACTTTGCAGGACTTTACAGGTCCCAGTTAATTAAGTTTTGCAGAACTGCTGTTACAGCACAGGCAAGGACAGGTGCATTGTTAAGAGACTGGAAGCACCGTTTCCCTGAATTCATAACGGGACAAAGTCAGCTCTGTGGTGTTTCGTTTAGCCCCTTTATAGAGGTTTGTCCAGCATGAAATTCTCCTGTCCAGTGCTCCATTTTTCTAGCACATGTGAGAGAGCGTTGCTGGGCACATTGTCCTGGTGATCGTCGCCTTTGGGAGACTCGGTGGTGACTGCAGCGTTTCCCCTCCCTCCCCTTATGTCGTGGTTCGATTGCGGGGTGACAATAAAACCGTGTATGTATTGTTAACCTCCTCTCCCCCCGCTTTCCCCTTCAGCCCCTCCCTCTCCCCCCTTCCCACTAAGGACAGGTGATTGGGAGGGAAAGAAAGACAGAGAGAAGAGAGTTGGAAAAATGAAAAATGTTTTACTAATGCTACTAATAAAAATAGAGAAAATAATACAAAATGTACAAAAACAATCTTGAAAGTCCCGGCAGCTGCTCCGGCAGATGTGGGGCTGGCACCCGAAGTCCTGGACTGGACTCTGCAGCCAACCGGAGCTGGATTCAGTCTGTCACTGGGCCTCTGTTCGCAGGGACGACTCGCAAGGTCCTCTCCCAATGTCGGCCATAAGGAAAAAGGGACGAGATCCTTGTGATCCCCCACTCTATATGAAGTATGACGTGAATGGGATGGGACACTTTAGTTGGTCAATTTTCAGTTCACCTCCTGCTTGCACATCTCGTGGGATGCATCATTATCAATGACCTTGCATTCCATTGCTGTGTCTACCAAAACATGTAACTAACTTTCAGGAAAACTGCAGTTAGTAAGAAGACTTTAGCTGACAGGGAAATTCACTAAAAGAGAAACTTGTTTTTAACAAAACCAGGACACCTTAACTGGTGCCTTTGACTTTCTCAGTTTAGCTTCATGTTTCTTCTATCCATCCAATACTATAAATATGCTTACTGCCAAACTGCTCTTTTTTTCTGAAATCACATCTAGATCCTTTTTCTTGGCATTATCAATGTTATCTATATCCAGTATCCTCCTTGCCAAATTTCTGTGCTATATTTGCTTACAAGGAATAATTAAAGCCACAGCTCATTATGTCCTGTCTATTTATGGTGCAAGGAAGTCGCACGTAAAAAATGTGGAGTGTGTCGTGTGCGTATGTACAGCCACGTGCATACATTTACACACATTAGAGGTGTAAGAAGCTGTAAAAATAATATGTGCTGAATTCTGAATCCTTAGAATAATTCATAATTTCTCTGCGTTTCTCAGTATCATTAATTTAGCTGAAGGAAGATGTGATGAAGGTGAGGCTAGAATTTCTTCCTCAGAATTCTTCTTTAACACATAATTTTTAAATGATATCTCAGCAATGTGAAAAGGAAAACACTGGTACCAATGAGAAAAGTGCCAAAAAACCCAAGTTTGCTTCTAGTTTATGAAATGTGCTTCAGTAGAACAATAGTTTTAGGACTAATTACTGTGATCTTCATCTATTCTTGACCTATTAATAAAATGTAAAAATGCCATAATGCTATTTGGGGGTGTGTTTGAGATACTGTGTCATTTTCACTGAAAATTAAAAGCACTAAAAGCATATAAATGTTTTAGGTCAGTGAATTGAGGTCAGCTTGTGTGTTACATTGGATGTGTATCTATATTTTTCTAAGGTGTCGGTAGAGAAAGGGTCATGTTCACTGCATGATCAAAACGAAGCACAATCACCATCTCCATTCTCATTGCGAGGTTTATACTTCATACTTGATTTAAGTTACAGTTTGCTTAAAAACAAAATGAAAAATCTTCTAAGTTATCACTTACAAAAACTTCTTTCCATATGTTCTCCATTAGGCATCACGTGCACCAATTTAATCGCCAAATTGGGAATAGATTTGAAGATAAATTTTGTCAGCCATCAACAGCTATAGATTTGCGTTAGGACAAGAATGTACTCTGGAATTTCCAATATAATTCAATATTGGATTCAATTTCAATAGCATTAATCAATTCTACCGTATTAAAAATCAAGTCTAAAAAAAAAAAAAAGCCAGACAACCAAAATGGTGATTTGTAGCAACTCCCGAAACAAGCTCACCTTCCAAGTTCACTCTGAAATTTGAGACTGATTAGAAATATATTTTTTATACTTCAAAACTTCAAAACGCGGAGGTAGTTTCCAAGCTTGCTCCCTGCAAGGCCTGGGGACACCGAAGCTGTTTCGTTCCAGTGCTCAGTTCTGCACACCCTGGGGTGATCGCGGTGGTTCCAGTGAAGCTGAGGAGGATGAGCAGAGTTTGGCTGCCTGTGTTACACGTTTCGCTTTCGTTTTCAGACGACGGGCAGGCCTTCTGAAGCCAAGTCCTGCTGAAACAAATAATATTACTGAAGCTAATGAATGAAGAGGAGAAGTGAACTGTGCGGGCAGTGGATTTAGCTGCTACTGAAAGGCTGGCAAATACGCGATAGAAAGTAAGTAAAACATCAAGATAAAATAATCTTAAACAGCAATGAAATAACTGACCTTTTGTTGGAAAATTATATTAGGTCTGTTCGGATCCATAAACGAAGTTTAGATCCAGCAGAACTGGATGCGCCATTGCTAAAGATTAAATTTGAATAAATATCCCTATACTTAAATGTCTGCAATTTGATTAACCACGTCTGTCATAAGTATGAGCTGGAAGCTCCAGTCTGCTGGTTGTCAAATGTCCAGTAATTCCAGGGCCAGTCTCAGATATAACCCAGAATGGAAAAGGAATCTTGGGATATTTCAAGTTGCAGTCTTTGATTCATGTGGGATCTAAGACTGGATGGATTTATGATTTTTAATTAAATGAAGATAATTTCAGTCCTTCACTATGACTGAGTTTTAAGCTTATTTTGGGAGAGAACAATCATCCTTTCTGTGTTCATGACGGTGTTTCCTTCAATGGGACTCTGCTTCTGCCTACAAGTCATAGTTGTGAGACAAATTTCTGTGGTGTTTTTGGTGAAGATTATTCATAATGCATGTGTGCAAGAACTGCTAAGCATTTAAATAACTAAATTAATAATAAAACCACTCTTTCACACCCATAGGACATACAAAAAAATCCCAAGTACTGTTTTGCATGAATCTTTCCTGATTAAACAAGGGCAGATAGTCCTGTGATTAATTCACAATGAAAAAATCAGCTGGCTAAATATTTTAATGCAGAGATTTACGAATACAGCTGCTTTCTAAACACAGCTTCCTCACACTTGCTAAGCTACGTGCTCTTTCTTTCTTTCTCTTTCTTTCTTTCCTTCCTTCCTTTCTTTCTTTCTTTCTTTCTTTCTTCCTTTCTTCCTTTCTTCCTTTCTTCCTTTCTTCCTTTCTTCCTTTCTTTCTTCCTTTCTTTCTTCCTTTCCTTCTTTCCTTCTTTCTTTCCTTCTTTCTTTCCTTCCTTCTTTCCTTCTTTCCTTCTTTCCTTCTTTCTCTCTCTTTCTCTCTCTCTCTTTCTCTCTCTCTCTTTCTTTCTTTCTCTCTCTCCCTTTCTTTCTCTCTCTCTTCCTCTCTTTCTTCCTCTCTTTCTTTCTTTCTCTCTTTCTTTCTTTCCTTCATTCTTTCCTTCCTTCTTTCTTTCCTTCTTTCCTTCTCTCTTTCTCTCTTTCTCTCTCTTTCTCTCCTTCTTTCTCTCTCTCTCTTTCTCTCTCTCTTTCTCTTTCTCTTTTATTTATTTTTTTTAACTTTTACGAGCACTCCAGCCACAGCAGTGACAGAACAGACATCAAGCAACTAGCAGCTCTCCATTAGAGTCACATCTGGTGGGTTTGACTGACACTCAGTGGAACTGATTAACCACAGAATAACATGCCAGAAATGTAACAGGAGAAGTCACTGCTGCCTGATACCAACCAGTCACTCACTCCCTGCAAGTACAAATGCACATTCACAGTGGAATGAGTTTGACCCACACTCTTATCAGAATAATAGTGAGAAACTCCTGCCAGACTTCTAGATGGGAAAAATACAGTACAAGCCAAATGCCAGAAAGCAAATTCACAGATGGGAATACATGTTGTTAAATGGCACCATGGCATATGACCGCAGGAATCAGACAGTTCTCCATATTGTAGAAGATGTGTTCAATATGATGATTGCCAGTACTTGAAATACGGAGATGAGATATGTAAAACAATATAGCAAAATCCTGATGCAGTATTTTGACAGCTCAGTGCTTTAAAGATCACTTTTTCCATCAATGCAAGAGATAAAATAATCTAATGCTTAGAGCAAAAAGCAGGGGTCTTAGAAAGTGAGAGCTGCTTTTTGATCTAGATTAAGTGAGGCAGTTAAGCATGTGCCAGAGTCTCCTGACGTTCTTGTTGACTCAGAATACGTTTAAGTTCCATTACACAGAACACGCTTATGCGCTCCGAATCAGTGTCTTTAGCCTTGTGATTTCAGTACTTCAGCTCTCAAACTATCTGAATACAATGCAGGTCAGATTCCACCCTGCTAGCCAGGCATCCTCAGGAGAATAGAAGAATAACTTTTCTGCTCCTGCAACTTGAGGCATTGCGGTTTCTTTGCGTTCCATGTATTCGTGAGTCCTAGACATCACGGTGTGACGTTGGGGCAATCTGAGTTTGTCGCATGGAGCTGGGAGCACGAAGACAATTTTACAAGCTGCTTACAAGATGCAACAGTAAATATAAAATCATCCTCTCTCTCCAGTTCATGGGGTGTCTTCCACATCCCCTCCAGAGCAGGCCCTGACAGGACAGTCTAAAATCTAACAGGCATTTGAACAACATTTGTCAGAGAAAACATACAAGGAAAATTGTTCCCTTGACCACCCTCTGGATTCCACAAAACTGACCTTTAGACTTAAACTCTTTGAATCTCCACTGCCCTTGTCTAATTTTTTTTAGATTTTTGTGTACCAGAAAGGGAGATTTTCTAGCTTGTATTTTTTGCGAGAGCTGTATACCCCAGCTGTATTTTATCAGATCCATTGTACAGTAACTCTCACAAACTTTTTTATTACAGCCTGTTAAAGCCATTGCAGAAAAAAAATGCTACGGCGCAGCCACCAGCTCCGCCTGTGTATCTGCTAGACTGGTGTAAATCGGAACCAGCTCAAAGCAGGGATGGTTTGAATGGGAATAACAACTGAGAACAGAACAGGCTTTTACATTGGAAAGAATCAGTCTATCTAGAAAAGAAAATACCCATTACATATAATTATTTCCTGAAACAAATATTGATTTGGTATCTAAGTGTAGAGCTTGCATAGTATGTCACAAGAAATGACTGTGCAATAATCTTTTTTAAAGAAGATAGATTTCTGAAAGCAAGCCATATGCATAATGCCCCCTAATAAGAAATGAATCTGATTGAAAATAACTGTGCAGATAATCTCATTCCATTTTTAAAAGCACTAAGCTCTGTGTGATTGGCACAATTGCATTAATAATTTATCGCCATTGGGAATTGTTGGTTTCTGCCTTTTTTGGGAGTATGAATCACGAATGATTGCTCATTTTAACAATATTGAAAAAGACTGGAGAAGTAAAGCTGAAGGGAGGAAATGTGCTGACAGAATGTGCGGTAATTGTGTTGGCCAGCCTGGCTGCTGGAGCTGGCGATCAAGGGTGTTTTTTCTACTCAACTAGCAAGAATCCTTATATGAGGAAAACATCATCTCTGGAAGCAGTTCCCAGTGCCTGCTATTGTTGGAGAATGCCAAAACCTCCCCATTTATGTTTTAGAGGTGGTATAAAATAAATTCCAAAATGTGCAACTAGGCTTTGTTTGGTTTGTCGCAATGTCAAAAAGCTTTAAAGCTTAAGCTGTCGCTGCTGTTCCTGACAGAGCAAAGTAGGACAATCAAAAATGATGCATGAAAGGAGCTCTCTGGGCTTCACTTCACAAGTTTTAGATGCGACAGTATATATTTGTTTATTGAACATGTTTCTTTGGGGATCAAATACAGCATGTTTTGCAGAAGGATCAGACTTCTAATATAAGATCAATTACTTTTAACATTTGAGACATATATGCTCATTGCACTTCTCCCATTTTGAAAGTGTATATATTTCCCGTACTGTATCATTATATATACCGTTCAGCTGTTTTCTTTAATGCTAAAATGCAAATCACATATTGGAAAACTCATCTTTCCATCCATACAGAAACAGAACAAAGATACACTTTGAGAGGAACAGTTGGTGGCTTGTGAGCTATAATAACAAATTCGATCAATGTTCTTAAACCTTTACAAACATATAGCATTGTCAGCGCAAGAATCAATGTGAATTAGTCAGAGGTTTCACACATCTCCATTTGTTTAACGAAACTATATTAGTAGAACTTACTGTGCCTCTTCCAAACTACAGTTTTTGAAAGTCCGACTCTGTGTCCATTTACTAACGATGATACTGTATATAAGCAAGAAGTTCTGTTTAATGTATTTAGTTCAGATTTCTATCGAAAAAACCAGAACGTTTGCTTCTGAATTCTGGTGCAGTAGGAATGCTCTCGGGAAAGAAGTACTGTCGGCTTATCACTAAGAATAAAACTGAGAAGAATCCCTCACAAATGGTGGTTTATGATTCTCCTCCAGCCTGTTCCCCCTCACGGTACCCGGGATGAGTGGATGTGACCAGCTGCTCCTTGGGATGGTTTTTCCCCAGCATTACCAAACAACTGGGAAGGTCCCAACCTTGGCTCTGTTTACTGCTAACACAGTGTTGACATTGAGAGGTCCAGGTGAAGGCTCCAGCTCCCTCAGCCCCGTTCCTCCCAGTCCCACCAGCTCCCGGAGCTCGGGGTGTCCTTCCCAGCCGGGACGCCCAGGCGGCTCCGTCCTTGGGAGCGTGCGGCTTCAGGTCACACTAGCACACGGTTAAGCCTCCTAGTGAAGCTCCTCATGGCGGCAGAAGCCAGCACGGAAGCCATTTCCATCGCTGCCTCGCTTCCCTGCGCAGGGCGAGCAGCGGAGCAGCGCCGGGCCCTGCCGGGGCTCCTCGGCTCAAGGCCGGTTTGGCCGGTGTGTCTCGCAGGTTACCGGCCTAACCCAGGAACCTGCCCAACCGGGGGACCTGCACAACCGGGGAGCCTGCTGAACCTGGGAACCTGCCCAACTGAGGAACCTGGCCCAACCTGGGAGCCTGCCCAACCTGGGAACCTGCCCAACTGAGGAACCTGCCCAACCGGGGAACCTGCACAACCTGGGAACCTGCACAACTGAGGAACCTGCACAACTGAGGAACCTGCACAACTGAGGAACCTGCCCAACCTGGGAACCTGCCCAACTGAGGAACCTGCCCAACCGGGGAACCTGCACAACCTGGGAACCTGCACAACTGAGGAACCTGCACAACTGAGGAACCTGCACAACCGGGGAACCTGCCCAACCTGGGAACCTGCCCAACTGGGGAACCTGCACAACCCGGGAACCTGCACAACTGGGGAACCTGCCCAACCGGGGAACCTGCCCAACCTGGGAACCTGCCCAACTGGGGAACCTGCACAACCCGGGAACCTGCACAACTGGGGAACCTGCCCAACCGGGGAACCTGCCCAACCTGGGAACCTGCCCGACTGGGCAACATGCACAACCGGGGAACCTGCACAACCTGGGAACCTGCTGAACCTGAGAACATGCTGAACGTGGGAACCTGCACAACCCGGGAACCTGCACAACCCGGGAACCTGCTGAACCGGGGAACCTGCCCAACCTGGGAACCTGCACAACCTGGGAACCTGCTGAACCTGAGAACATGCTGAACGTGGGAACCTGCACAACCCGGGAACCTGCACAACCCGGGAACCTGCTGAACCGGGGAACCTGCCCAACCTGGGAACCTGCCCAACCTGGGAACCTGCTGAACTGGGGAACCTGCCCAACCTGGGAACCTGCCCAGCCGGCGAACCTGCCCAGCCAACCTGGGAACCTGCCGAACCTGGGAACCTGCACAACCTGGCAACCTGTGCTCATGTTTCCCTCCTCGTTTCTAAGCTCAGAATGTGCTCTCCTCACCCCCCGCCTTTCAGGGCATGCTGGGGTACGCTTGTGATTTTTGCAACATAAATGTCACCTACATTACTTAGAAGCTCCAGCAAATCAAGAGGGTGGTACAATCTCCATGACTTCAGGGTTACAAAATCCTGATGGGCTCCTTTCAGCCAGGCTCCCTCCAGCTGCTCTAAGTGCTTCTGAAGATAAATGCTGCAATTTTCAAAGGGGTTTAAGGGAGTAGGTGCCTGATCTCCTTGGATTCCTTAGAAAATCCCGTATTTAAAGCTTTTGTAGCATTAAAATGTAATCTGTTCTTCCCTTTTTTTTTTTTCAGAAAAAGCAAAAGACTTTGTTTACTGAAAATAAACTTCAAAAGCACATAGTGTTTTAAGTTTTTTTTTTTCTTGTTCTTAATAGCTACGCATTTTACAGTTCTTTATTAAGTGTAACTATTGATTTGAAGAAGCATGCATGGAGGCACTCAGCGAAGAGATTGGAAAGATAATCCTGTTACACTCAATCTGATTGCACGAGTTACTGTCATTTTATTTTTTCTGAGGGAAGGTGTAACGCTTTTATATGCATGTGTGTATATCTGAGTGGAAAGCAATATGCAGTAATTAGATAAAGTCAACAATAATAAGAATCTGGAGCTTCCCATTAATCACTTCTTGAGCTATTTTTGGTGTGATTGTTTGTAAGGAAATTAGGGAGATCTGAACCATTAAAGCTTAGCAAAATACAGACCTATGCCCTATAAAAAATAAATAACAAAAGAGAAGTACAAAGTATATCCTTCTAAGCAAAATACTATGCAGAACGGTCATCTTTTAGCCTTACTCCGTACTCCCTGGGGTCAGGGAATTCTTGCTAGCAGCAATGGCTCTTCCTGCCCTTTGCTTGTTTTTCCAAGCATGTCTCATTCGCTTCACTTCACATATGTTTATTTTACTAGTCATTTTTAAAACAAAAGCCAAAAATCGCTGCAACAAACCCCAGGGGTACCTGTGGAAAATGAGCGAGCAGGCTTATAATTACTGATGTTGAATGCTACCTCATTTTCAGATTAGTTCTGTTGAATAAATCTCACTGTGAAGGGATAAGATACTACTTAGTGTTCTGAAGTCAGAATCTGATTTGTAATGATGAGTTAGAGAGTATTAACCATTCGTATAATTTTTTTTCCTGAGTAGCATGTCAGGAAAAGACCCTGCAGCATTAAAGGTAAGTACCACCATATACTTATGAAAATTCTGCCACAATTCTTCAGCTGTTCTCTTTTTTTTTTTCCTCCCAGTATCCAGTGATTTGATTCAGACCCAGAAGAGCACAATGGCTTTTGCTGCCAGGTTCGGTGCAATGTAAGTTATTTCAAGACAAATGTCAAATTTTCCTGTGGGGCAAGATATTGAACAGCCTAGGCAAATGACAAGAATTTGTCCAGAATGTAATCTGAGTACAACATTTATAAACTGTAGTATATTTAGTATTGCATTTTAATTTGTTTTGTTGTAATTTTCATTTATTTGCCCAGGGTACGTATTTCAGAAGCCACCAAATTACTTAGCACAGTTAGTGATGTGCATTTTATTATCCAGAAGTGAAAACCTGAAAGACAAGAACAATTAAAGAACAGCAAAACGTATTTGTTTTAAGTGATAGACAAGGAGAGTGATGACTCATAATAGGAACTGTAAGTGTTCCGAATGAAGTGGGAACAATTGATTATGCTACTGTGGTTTTGAAACAAAAAGATGTAAGGAGCATAAGCAAGTGTCCAATTCTTCTTGATTCTGGCACAGAATAATTTCTCTGCTTTAAACTGAAAAAGGGATCATATATCCCACACTGGGTTCACAAGCCTTTACTGTAGGTGTTTTCATTATCACTATTACATTATAGGCAGGCAATTATATTGAGTATAAAACCTTTTTTACACTTCACTGATTACATATTTAGTAACAGGTCATGAATAAATTAATCACCTCTTTGGAGAGTAGTCATTAAACCTTGTCTTTTTTAGTCTTTCTCAAAGGCTTCCCAAGTTTGTGTAAGCCCTGAGTAGAGCTCGCAGCCTGGGTTCTGCTCACCCTGCAATCATCTGTGTGTGCTCAGCAAACACACTGTGGGCTCTATACCGGCCTCAACCGCTACAACAACCAGTAGGAAGTCTTTAAAGCCATTATTCCATCAACCCATCGTCTTACTTTCAAAAAAACAAGAACTTTAGATGGGTCTTGACCATCAGGTTGTACCAGACCATGGTGAAGGTCTGCGACAACATCTGTGCTCCCTCTGCTCGTCTTTGCTCATCTTTTTTGAACAGCCTTCTTCTTTTTGCTTCCACAATCTCTTGCAGTCATGACATCCAATTTAATCAAGTGTTGCTTGAAGAATGACTCAATTTATTGTTGAATATCCTGCTTTGCAATTTCAATGGATGTATCCTAGTTCTCGTAGTGCATGAAATATAGAATTCTTGCTTTTCCCAGTGTTAAAGGAGACCGTAGACCTGAAGTTTAAGGAGCTGCTTCAAGGGCTATGATCTCTCTTCTGTGCAAACAGGCTTAGGGAGCTGAAGGAAAGCCCCGGTGTCTGGAGCTCCAAGCCCCTGCCATGTCCTACCGCGACTTTGCAAGGTACCAGCTGAAGCTCATAAAAACTCTTTATAAAAAAGCATGTTACAAAATGGTATCCGGATAAGATTATTTAGCCTTACAAGTCCTTATGCAGCTTTTAGGAGAATCACTTACTTGCTAAATAGAGTGCAACAGCTCCTTGGGAGCCATTCCAGTCTATCAGGTAAATCTGTAATTAGTATCCAGTTGATCTGAAGCATGGTGCTGTCATTATGTTAATATAGACATACACATTAGAAAACATTACTGCCTGGGCACAGCAGGCAACTCACAGACTCTAATAACTCAGCCACTTTTTTTTTTAAAGCCTAGTAATTTTTTTTTCCAGAGTTAAAATATAAAATCATAATTGCAACAACATTTTTAATTCCCAGTTAAGCATAAAACAGATGAGACATCTGTAATTTTTTCTGTGCTTTCGATGTTTTGAAAATAGTCTGTAAGATTTCTTTAAAAAGAACTGAGGGGCTTTTTGTTTGTTCTTTGTTTTTTAAGCAAATAGGTTGTGTGGTAACATTAAACTGGTAACAACAGCAAAAAAGGAGAAATATTGTTTTTGTGAAAATAAATCTAAAAAAAAAAAAAGTTTAGACTTAGTGTAGCTAAGTGGAATAGATTTAGTGTAGCTAAGTGGAATCCCACTTCATTTTGTTTGAATTTTAAAATTTAGTTCTCAAAATGTTAGTGATTCGTGCCCTTTTGTGGTAAATGGAGGTTCCATATTTCAGCGTAAAGGTTTAAAATAAGTAGCTGTGACTAAAATAGGAGGAAATACAACGATGTGTCAGCTTCTATCTACTATACTTCCATCATATTAAATAAAATTTAGGATAATTACAATGTGGTGGATTTGGCACAGTGAATAAAATTCAGGCATAGGAATGCGTGAGGTTCCTGGGGGCAGGAGCAGATGCACAAATTGGTTCAGAAAACCTCCCCACCTGATTACCAATGGTATTGCATTTGCAAGTCATTCAATCTTCTTTTGGATAGTCGCTTAAGCCTTTGTTATTAACTAGGAATGACTTTTTCTTTTTCGTGCATTGACTAGAGATTTGGGATATGAAAAGCAAAGCTCGGAGGTCTGATGATGTGTTGCCTGATGCTTAGAAAATGGATACTGTCTGCAGACTCAAATGCAGGAAAATGGGTCTCTTTTGTAATTTTTTCTATGGCCTCAATATACCACAGCCAGTATAAGCATAAAACAGATTTCTTAATGGGCCAACATCAATAATGAACTATTCTCATTCACGTGTCATGTTTGAAAGGAACTATGTGAACAAAGAGCGAGTGCTACATGGAGCATTTCACACTGCTGCATTTTCAAGCAGAACTACAAAAGCTGTGAAGCATTACATGCATACAAGGTTGATTGATTTTGCTTTAAAATCACATTAAATGGGAAAATTTGTCTTAAAAATAAGCCAAATCAGGCATGCTAGTATACCTGGCGTAAGTAAAATCCCAAATGAAAGCGCTTATTGAACAAGATATCCAGAGCAGTCTTGTGACTGATGTGATAGACCGGAGCTGAGGAAAACCCAACACAGAATTTTTTCAGTTTATTTGTAGGGTGGAGAAGAATATGGGCAAGAGAATAACTCTTTATTCAAATTATGAAATATTTTGAAACAAATGGAAACAAGTTTAGGTCAACCAAGCTCAGGCTGACCTACACATTGTCTTTTCGGTAAAAAAGTAAATTTCAAACTGAAGTATTCACCCAGCTCTGAAGTCAAGGGCATCTTCTCTAGTCAGAAGTCTCTCCAGCTTTTCCACCAGTCCCTTGTCCTTGTCCCAAAGGTATTAATAAAAAATTAAAAAAAAAAAAAAAAAAGAAAGAAAAAACTCCAGACTTGTATAAGGGCAGAGGCTCTTCCCCATGCAGTGTGTGCACATCAGCTGGTGTAGGTGGGCTTTGCCCTGCTTGGAACTATGGGCTTCACCTTTATAAAGCCATGATGTGATTGGGATTCTTTTTAGGCTGTTGGTCTTGGCACTGAATGGGATCAGTGAGGATAAAATCTCAGAGAAACAGAACTCTCATTCCAGCATGATGAAATGCCTTACCTACCAAATCCTCTGGATTAATTTATCATCCACAGTCTTTCCATATTTATGAGCACCTGGCAAGAGATCCAGGTGTAATATAAGGAATCTGTTAATCAGAAAGCAAATTGGGTCATCTTAAAATCTTTCCAAGATAGAAAGCAATTTTGGAAAAACGTGAATCTCTTTTAGCTAACTTTTCACATCACTGTTTTTGCTTTTCTCTGTGCCTGACCGTTGGGAATTTCAAGGGGACTGGTCAATTTTCCGTTGAAGGGGAAAGAAGGGGAAACTAGTGCCATGAAGTCAGTGCATTTTCTTGGTTTAAACTCTTTCAGTTTTAGTGTTCACAAGCAGAAATACTTAAAAATAACCTGCAGTCGATCTTCTTTTTAAATACGCCAGCCTAGACATCAGCAGTACTTTTCTAGAAGGCACTGCACCGAAAGAGCTTGCTATAGTTACATAGAGAGTCATCCTTGCCTATTGCAAGGCCATCACCACATTATCAATAGATCTTTCTTCAAAGTTAAGCTACAGCTTTATCAGCCACTCATTAAGCCTTTTCTCAGTGCTGTGGATTGACCTGGATCAAGAAGCATAGTCCAGCTCGGGAGTACGAATCAGCCAGAGGATATAGGATGGACTTCACACGTGCTTTGTTTCAGCCTTAGGACAGATGATCACTCCCGTTCGTGTTCCACAAGAAAGCAAGTTATTTGGGTTGAAGGGTTGTGTTTTGATTATATAAATGGTTGGTGCTGTGATTGCACCTACGAAAGCCCCAGCGACTGGGTGAAATAGGCCCTGGAGTAAGTGGGTCACCTTGCCCTTATACCCGTGTCTTGTGGAACGAGACAGATCCGTTCTGTCAGGAGGACTTTGACGTTCTGTTGCAGGGCACTGCTTTTTTTTTTTTTTTTTTTTTCCTTTCTCCATCAGTCTTATTGTGTTCTGGAAAGAAGATTGTGGTGGTCTGGACTCAGTCTCTTGGGGAAGCAGAGGAGAGGGGCTGGGTTAGATCAAAAGGATCTCAGCAAAGTCCTCAGCACAGACTGGCCGTGTAGAAGGAACGGAGGTGAATCCCACGAGAGGAACAGATACCATTGGGGTAATTAGCAGGGACTCAGGCTCTTGGGAATTGTTGGTGAATATATTCTGGAGAACAGAACATTGAACAATTAGTGGTTGAAGCTGAAGGCTTTGCAAAACAGCGGATTAAGTGATCCGGGCTATGCTCGTGTGATTGTTTTGCATGTTAGCTTCTAAAGGTACAGACGATTCCGTGTTACAAAGGCTCCTGAGAATTTGCAAGTGTGAAAAACTACTTAATAGGCTAATGAGAGAGGTTAGGTTTTCGTTTCCCAAAGCTGAATATGGGAGTATAGTTCTGAACAGGGACTTCACTTAGTTTTATTTATTTCAGAGAAGATCCTTTGAGGCAGTTTGAACCTTGTTATCAGTTGCATTTGATGTTTATTGAATAATTATTCTCTCATAAAATATTCTACAGAATTATTACTGAAATATCTGTTCAAGTTTGTGTTCTGTGGATTTAATTCAAGATTATAGGTTCCAGTAGACTTACAAAAGGGATATATTTGTCCCCCTGTGACCAGCATTCCTGTCTCTTTATAGGTCTTTTCTGTACAGGAACCCTGGATCTATGATTAAATGTTATTTATTAGACCCTCTCTTTTGACAGCTGTTTGTGAACAAACTGGTAAAGGAATTTTCAACCTTTACTTTCACTTGATCAGACTTGAAATCATCACTACATTTCGTTTGGTCTTTTTTTCATTTCTTTAAAATCCGTCTGTACTCGAAGAACAGTTTATAAACTGAAAACAGACTAGGGATGTCCAGTCGGCTCTGAACCAGGGTTACATTTGGTGAGGCTCACAAGCGCCTTTGTACGTGTGGCACAGAATTTGTATAGAATGCCTGCCATGGAAATGCACGTAAAGTCAGAGCCTTGAAGGCTCCTCAGACGAGAATGACAAAACCAAAGAAATAAATCTGTTTACCCTTTGGAAAAAAAATCACACATAGTAATTCTGTCCTGAGTTGCCAATTGTTTGCAGATAATAAAGGTTCTTTAAAAGTATCATACAAAGTAAGACAGCTGAAAGTACATTATTTTTGCCTTGATATGAGACACCAACTGTTATAAAAGTTTTAATGTCCTTTAAATGTTGTAGCATGTGGGGGGGGAAAAAAGTCAGAACAAGCTGGAAAAAAAAAGTGTTCCTCAAAACAAATTAACATTTTCAAATGCCTCAGCTGAGTGATTCCTGTAGAGGCACGGATGCTTACAAGATGTTGGCCCTAATTTTGTTTCTAGCCGTTTCTGTGACTGCCTGAGCTGTTCAGCGACAAGATCCTGGAGATCTGTAAAATATTTAGAAACTAGGAAGGTGTTCTAGAGCTACACACACTGCTGGGGCTGTGTCTGAGGAGGGAGAAATTGCTCCGCACAGGGACAGGAGTCCTAAGGCACCATGAGGAGAGGGGATGCAGTGGGTAAGCACCAATTATCGGAGAACGGCACAACAAGTGCATCTGGACACTGGAGTTTTAATAGAGTTGGGGCCCTGTTTCTTCACACACCAGTGCTTGTGTACAAGAACAAGGAAATAATGTAGTTACAGTGGGGTTAACGTTATTATTTTTGAGCTAGCTGTTTGCCAACAGCTGTAGAAGTTTAAAGCTTTCTAACCATCTGTCATGTAGCTGGATGGAATACACTGGCACGTGATGTGGAATCTTCTTTGCCCACCTTATTCCTGCTCTCTCAGGTTCTGTATCTGGGAGTCGATAAGTGACGCAAATAACAGAAGTTCAATCACCTTCCATGTCCCAACTTCTTTAATACAGTCTGTACTATTACCACAGTAAGTGCATAACCTGAACAGCTATGTTTTAGCCATCCTGCCAGTAAAATCATTGCTGCTTTTTTTTAGTTCATCCCGTGGCAGAGATTCTATTGTAGGGTGATGGATATTGCAGTAGAAGGCTCAAAAAAATTTCCAGGAAAAAAAGTATTTTCATCTGCCTTGTATTCACCTGTTGGAGGCTTATGTAAATACTGGGAAGGGAGATACAGACTTGCATTTGGAAGGGGTTTTTGTCAGAATTCTTATGGGAGTTCTGTAACATATGAAAGGGTAAGGTTACACAGCTTTACATGATAAATGCCATTTAAATACAACAAGGAAAATGTTATGTTGCTTTTGTTTTGTATCCAGTGAATGTCCCTTCTAAACATAGATTTGGAAGGGAGGGCTTCCAGCTAGACTTGTATTTAAAGGTAGTAAATAAAATAGCCAGACAGGCCAATGGAATGATTTACTAATGCTAAGAGAGTTGGGAAATAAAATAGTATGTATAATGAGTTCTGTTGGAAACTGTGATGAAATATTGAAGTTTATTTTTTTTATACTGAGTAATAAAAGCAAGATATAACAGGTGATCTCCCAAATTTGCTGGTTTTGTGCCTCAGTGCACAGAAGGAAGGTGAAATAGATTTTGCTTATGGTGCAAATGCACCATAAGAAGAAAAAAATCAGATTAAAAATATATCAAATTTTCTTCTTTAGGGTAAAACTCTTTGAAGTATCCTTCAAATACTCGTCCAATTTCATTGCTCCCCTGGTTGCTGCCTATGGCTCTTTCAATATATTCATACTTATAAGCAGATCGTGTTTCACTCCTAATCTATGAGAGCTGGGGGACAGAGGTGATAGGAATAATGGTGTAAGTTGCACATCACATTCTGTAGCTCTTTCATCTTGCATCTTCTTTCATCTTCCCTCAGTTTCAAGCCTCTTTTCCCATAGGTTACATCATCCTGCACTAATAGGCTATGCTTACCCAAGCTATAGGAATGTGGAAATTATGTTGACTTATACCTACTTTTCTAGAAGGTTCCTTCAAAAGAGAATGTACTGTGCCCCTCTGTTCTCTCCATCTGCTAGAAAAGCTCATTTCTTGTATCCTGTGAGAGAAGGCTACAGACAGAAGGTAAGAGCAATCCCATTACCTGCTTCTTGGTTCCCTGATCATTTTCTGGGGTGTTGAGATTTTTTTATATGTCATTTGGATCTGAAGATTTTCCCTACTTTTGAACTCAAGGCCCCTTTCTAAGGCCACACATTATGTACTGCCTCAGGGCCGGTCTCCCATTTGCTGTGGCTCTGATCTTGGTCTGTTGTCTGCCAACTGTAGCAGCAAGAGGTAGATGAAAGTTTGAATGATTTCATGTCTTGAAGTGTATGTTTATCGTTGTTTTGTCCTCAGCCTGTAGGGACTAGAAGACATTTTTGTGGATTTTTTTGCTTCTCTCTGTTATGTCCTCCAGAGGGGGGAAAGGGAAAGAAATGACAACAATGTCACACACTCGAATACATGTGAGTAATGGCACAAGCACTTGTTAAGTCAGATATTTCTTTGAAACATCAAAAATTATTAAATTTTCATGGGAAGCTTGAAACACTGTGTATTAAAGCACAGTCACTTTGCTTCAGATTTTTAGTAGCAGCCCCTGACTTCTCTTTCTGAGACCATCGTGGCAACATCACGTACCAGTGAGGAATAACGGTTATACAAAAATGGAATTGTGGTTTAACCCACTGACATTAAACTTTGCATGGGTGTCAAAACAATGGATAATTTTATATAGACTCTTCTACAAGGCATAGCTAATTGAATGGCAGCCTTAACTTTCTACTACTGTGCAAGAAACCAAGGGTTTGGAAGTGCATTTTGCATAAATGGTCAAAACAGGGTGTCTTCTGAACTCTGGCTTTGCCTCCAGTGATCTGCAAAACTACACTGGACTTTCTTTGAGCTTCTTGTAGAAATCCTCTCTCAGGCTATATTCATAAAAAAAGGGCAAAGGCTGGCAGCTCTGAGTGGCAGAGTCCATCCACACTAGTGACATGGATGCCAGGTCAAATGTCACTTGTTTTCTAGGTCAGGCTGTGTCACTGTGTATTACTGGCTTGTAGCACAATAGTGCCAGCTCGGGGTAACACTTGTTCCTCAGTTTGGAGCTGCTGCTGAACAACATTGTGCGTCATGATAACTTTCTGTTACATGAGCACACATCACTTCCAAGAATTAGCCAGAAAATGGCAGCAATCAAATGTTCTGAGCTTCCTAAATGTCAATGTGTAGCACCTCACAGTGTTCTGTTCAAAGTGTAGATGCTGGGCAGTACAGCAGACCGAACCACAGTATTTATTTGTATTACCTCGATTATACTTCATACCACCCTATCTGGATTTTTGTATGCATTTCAAAAATACAATTTTGAAAGCCTTAATTATTTAAATTAAAAATTTTATTAAATATCTAAGTATGATTATTTCTTGAAGATTTCATAATATTGATTTGCTGATGCAGTTGCATTTCAATTTATGTCAAATAGTAGCAATGACAGGAAATAACAACAAAGAAAACTGAAGGTGTCAACTTCTGGCACCCTTGGGGCCAATATTTCTTAGTTCCCTGGTACAATACAAAGCAGCACAAGTAAGTTGTTCAAAATCTGTCCTATTGTAATGTCATTGTTACTGTGGTCACCTGTTATGAGTGATGTACACAGTGTTGTGAGGTTCAGGTGAAAGCAAAAATCATAAATGAATACACATTATATTCTCAAAAGTTGTTTCACGGATACAAGAGGAGGAAGAGGTTCTGATCTCCTGACTAAGCCTTGGCAGTATCTTATTCCAGAAGTCGTCCTTCTGTTCAATGGACAGTGTGCAGACTGTTTCACTGGAATCTAGTTACCAGAGAAGCTGCCATACACAGCCATGGCTTGAAGCTAGAAACTGTTGTTAATTGTCGTAATAATACATTTGCACACACACACACACCAATACACAATTAAAGTTCTCATAGTTCTTAAAAGCTTAATCAGTACTTACTGAGACTAGCATTTATAATTTTTTTAGAAGCTGGGCTGAATTCTTATTAGAGCTATAAAATTCTCTGTTACTGCAGAGGAGAAATAGGTTCCCCCTGTGAAGTTTCTGCCTCTCCAGCTACGCTAGAGAAGATCCATTCCACCGAGAAGAGAGAGAGCGCAGCTCCAGTGGCAGCTTCTCTGATTTCAGTGCAGGTTCTTTACGCTGCATAATAAAGATAAGACAAGTTGGTTCCTTCAACACCTGTGTGAGATTGTAGCAATGGCATCATTCATCTGCAAGAGATTAATGAAAGGCCTTCGTTTGCCAGCCCTCCCGCAAGCACCTTATGCTTGCTGACATCTGATATTTCCCACGGTGGCTGGAGTTAACACGTTTTCAAGGTAGTGCCGCATTGGAACCTTTATCACCTCATCGGCGGCTCTGCTGGAGTTGGCTCCACGCAAGGGACAGTCCTGCGGCCACCCGGTCCCGCTGCGCGCCAGCCCTGGCCCCACACAGGGCACGTGGGGCTGCTGAGCTGCTGGCTTGCTTGGACTTTTTGTTTTTCCTTTGCTGTGCAAGCAATCAGAATGCCTGAAGGTAATTCCTGTTGTTCAGCCAGTCTGTTAGACAGGTGCATTATTTTCCATTTTGTGACTTTACAGGTCTGCAAAGCACATTGGACATACACGATGTCACATAAGGATTCTTGTAGTTAGTATAAACATAAAACTTGAGAATATTGCCTAGAGAAGAAATGTCCTACTAAGCAAAAGAGAAAACCTTTGATCTTGTAAAATTATCAAAATCTATTTATAGTGAGCAGAGAAACAAATACTTCTTCCCTGCAGGCAAGGCTCTTCCCTTTTCTTTATAGTACATAATACTGAAGTTAAAAAAAAAATCATCAGAATAACCTGTTAGCAAAATAATTGTTGTAATACAGGTTAGAGGTGGTACTTAGTATCCATGATGTATGGCACAAGGTATAGTCTAAGAAATAAGTTCCTTTTAAGATATATATGTCTATATATGCCTATATAAAATAAGGACATAATGTATAGTTTTGGGGTTGTCTTGTGCCGGGACAGGAGCTGGACTCGATGGTCCTTGTGGGTCACTTCCAACTCAGGACAGTCTGTGATTCTATGACTCTGTATTCACTGTGGGTGTGGGTGGTAGGTTGAATGTAGGGCACCCTTACCAGTTAAAGTTTTATGAAAGAAAATCTGTTTGTTGTACAAGTTACAGATTCTGACTACTTTGATATTTGTTAGTGTGTGTGAAGGCAAAGAAACATGCCATGAATTTATAAGTGTCTTTATTAAGATTTTCTCAGATGAAGTATATTGATTCTCATCTCGGCTGATAGTCTAACATTCTCTCCATGATTTCATTTTGTTGTTGCTTGCAAACATGTTTTGCCTTAGACGTAGATATGTATAATAGCATTAACTCTGTAGTAGAATAACATGCTGAATAGGATATGTGTCTGTTAATTGCGTTAATTTGGGTCAGTACGTCAGAATGCACGATTTGTCTGTGATTAAAATTTCGTACACTGGTAACACACACAAACAGCCCCCACCACGCACGCCCCACCATTTGTTCTGAAGAACCTTTTTGCCAACCCCTCTTGATGGATGGGCAGATTGGTACCTTGCATCCTGTTCTCCTGAATATATCTGCATATATTTAGAAAGTTAGCATTGTATCAAAAAGACCTAAATTCACATTACTTGTTCTGCATTTAAATGTTCTACACTTAAAACACCAGGCTTTCTAGTTAGTGTGTTTAAGTGACTGTGTTACTAGCAGCTCTGGTAGAACAGAACCTCCAATGTGTTTTCTCTCAAGCAGTTCTCATTGCATATCCATGCACTTTTGGACTCACTGCTAAAGAAAATTTACAATATAGAAACTTTCTTCTTTTGCTTGGTAGTATCATGGGATACAAACAAGTGGCCTGAAGCTAATTTTAAGGAAGCGTAAGCATATGCTGTTGTTCATTTTCAAATATATTGTAATGATTCACATTGTGCTTCATATTTCAGCAGATAAACAACTTGATTGTGCCAGTCCCTTAACTCCATCAATGCCAATACTTTTATCAGCAGACAGGCTAGGATTTTTGTTTGTTCTCCTATGGATTTCCTCCTTCTTTCACAGAGTTTCATGTTAAAACAAAGGACAGCATCGGCGAATTAGGAGAGGTATTCTTTTTAGCAGAAAATCCATGGAAATGGGTTCCAAATGAAATCTCTCACTTAGTCCTAATGGTTCTCCAGCTGAATGCAAAAAAGCCATCCTAAGCAAACTAAATCTGGTGAGAAGCAGCAAAGAGCTAACCTGTTGTAACACATTGATATCTCTCGGAAACACGTAAATGGGATGTTAGCATCTCTCGATTTAGCTGGCAACACCTATCAGTTGGCATAAAACATTAGATATTTTACTAAAATGTTTGCACGTTTTGAAGGTAATTGCTTTAAAGCATGATCCGCTGTACAGTCCTCTGGTTTAAAAATCCAGCCCAGTAGAGCAAAAATCGCGGCTGGGAGACACAGAAGTTTATGCTCGTTGGGCAGTAGCTGCTGCCAGCCCGTCCCCTCGGGCACAGCTCTGCTCCCTCTTCCAGCCCCGTAAATCTGACGGGACTTTGCACAAAGCCGCGCGGCTTTGATGGCAGGGGTAAAGAAAGGCCCAGACGACTCATGAAAATAGTTTGCTCACTAGAAAGGTGAGAAAAGTGCGTTCTTACTGCTACTTCTTCAGATAAGAGTCAAGACTTGACTTTGGCTCCCTTATTCCAGATTAGCACTCTGCCGAACGCAACAGGGCAGAGACAGCAACCACAGATCTTTTAAAGCAAAAACAAACCTTTATGTTCTTTCAAGTTTGGCCTTGCAGACTTCAAGATGCTGCCTTTCAGTAGCACATAAACTGTTGGCTCTCATGAAAGGTAAGCTTTTCAGGAGCTTATCCTGAACATCTCTGTTCATGCTGCCTTTAGGCAGCTCTTTGATCATTGTACTAATAGATAAGGATCTTGTTGTGAGGCCCTGTGCCTCTCACTGAGGTTTCCAGACCCAGTTCAGGGCCCTGTTTAAAAGCCCAGTGCTACAAATCCTAAATCAACACAACACTCCCCCTCATTGGTGTTGTTTTTTTTTTTTTTTGAGTCTAGCTTTTTGTACCAATAAGGAGGCCTCAATTTAATTGGAGTGTTGAGAGGAAAATTGGATGAGGAGCAGGTGTGAGGGATGAGGAGCAGGTGTGAGGGGAGGGAAGAGCTGGTGCTGTGAGGGCTCTGGGTGGCACCTGTTCTGAGGCGTTGGGCAGGAGAAGTTGGAGCCTGTCCCTGGAGCCATGGAAAAGTTTTAAAAGAAAGAGTTGGTGCCTGTTGCCGAACCCCCTGTGGGTGGCTCTGTGGGCTGCTGGGCCGCCATGGCCATACCATGCACAGCGCTGAGTGGTGAGTGCAACTGCTTTGTCTGTGAGTGGTTTTTGAAGGATGTAAAAGGGCTGTGGTGTTACTAGAGAGCCACAGCTGAGACTAGGGTAAGTAGAGAGCTATAGTGGAAGGATCACTTGGTGGTTTTTTAGGGCATGAGGGGAGGGAAAAGCTGTTGGGATATCAGCAGGAGTGTGAATGTGGTGGGGCTGGTGCACCAAGATGGCTGCTGAGGTGGTGTGAGGAGAGCGAGTAGGGCAGGTGCACGTTAGTTTTGTGTTTAAAAGCAAATAGCTCAGAACATAGGCCTAGAATTTTAGTGCATCGTCATACATTTGTTTTGTTGAAGAGAGCTCTTGTCCATGGGATGGACGTTAGATCGAGTTTAAAGATGAATTTTAGATGATCCTTCGGAAGGCTGGTCTGACTAGCTTCCTGCATCTTCTCTAGGAAAGTGTAGGCTCTTTGGTTTATCTGAAGGACTAAATAATTTGTGTGCTGTAGTTTTACTTCTTGACTGTAAGGGTAGAAAAGTCCATGCTAAGATGAGGAAAACAAAGGTAATAGGGAGCGAAGTGGCACGAGGTGGTTTTGCAGGTTGTGGTCTGTGTGGGGATGGACGTGCTGCATTTGGGAGTGTGACTGCAGTGGTGAAAAGGCTTTTACACACAGTTAAACTTCCAGATTTCATGGCATGGATCAAGTATAAATTACTAAGTTGTTCATGACAATGTGGTTGGAGATAAGGCTCCAGTGATGAGGACAGAGCTAACTTTTGTAGTTAAATGGTGTAGTGTTGCAGTTGGAGGAAAAAATGCTGTGTTATGTCAGCTCCTTGGTGGGATAAGAATCATATTTGGGATCAAGGATTACTTATCTAATGCTCAAATTGAGAGTTATGTTATTCAACAGCCATTGTGCCACCTGTATTAAAAGTTACGTAAGTAAAGGAATTATTTATTTACATTGCAATGCAATGTGAAGTTATGATGCAATTATTTCTTTGCATTGTTTTTTCTCTTGAGCTGTGAGGGCAGGTAGTGGCAGAAGCTGGAAGGCAGGTCCTTGCTCAGCAGCTGCTCAAAGCACCTTTCCCAGTCCTGGAAGCACCAGTTCCCAAGACACCCGGGTGCTCTGTAAGGGGAAACTGCGACCTTTTAAGTAGTAAATCAAATGTGTCAGGTGCAATTACCACTTCCACCTGCCTTTTCATCCTCAGTCTCACTGAAGTGTGGATCTCAAAGGGCGTAGATACTCAGGTGTGTCTAGGGCAGGTACAGGGACTAATGCTGTGCATGACAGTGATAGGTGCTTGTTTAATCGTGAACAGAATGCAAGTCTTTAGTAGGATGGGAGAAGAAAAGCTGGAAAAAAATGCCTCTGTGTTGACTTGTGTGTTAACCAGAACTCAGACTGGGTTCCTATGGGTAAAGTACAGCTACGATGTCCTGGAAGGAGGTCAAAAGCTTCAGGGTTTAGAGGAGCTCTTTTTGCCCTACTTCAAAGTATAGAACACATCTCCCAACGTCAAGGAGCCCGCTGTGTTAGCGCATCAAAGCAAAGACTGGAGAACAATGTGATTGGTCTCTAAATACATGCAACCAATTCAGCAATTTGACACGATCAGTCAATTCAGCAGACAAAATATAACAAAAAAATTAATCTTCTAGCGTAAGAGGAACCAACTTGCACAATGTTAGGAATACATACTTAATTTATGTAAATTAATTGCTCTTGGAAGAACTTACGTTGAGTGATAATTACGTTATTGAAATGTCTTTTGATCCACTTGGGATGCTTTTCAGGAGTATATGCTGTGGTTCAAGTAGAGATATTGTACGTGAAGCAGCAATGTGTGAGACAGTCTCATGGCCTCTGATATGTGGGCCATTGGGCTAAAAGATTATAGAGGTTCCTCTGATCTATAAAGGAAATTTATGACAATTCCTTCTTTTTATTGAGCTGCAAATATGACTGCATATTACATGAAGTAGGATCTGTTGCCTTAAAGGTGAAACAAATCTATGTGATCCAATGCTCTTCTTAATTGATTAGCCAGCACCAAAGCACTGCCTGAATGAGGGAGGAGAGGAAGTATATTTTTGAACTGTCAGATCCCTACTTTTAAATCCCTTAGTTCAAAATTTTATCTATAATTAGCAAAAAGACATCCATATGGTGACTTTTCTAGTCCCAGATGGGTAGCTGTCATTTTGCACATGATCTTTGCTTCTCTTTTGAAGTAGAAATGAGTAATCTTGGAAATATTAATCTGACTTCAACTATATTTATCCTTCTATCAACAGTGATGACACATTTTGATTTCTTTCTTGGCGTATGCATTATGTGCTGCGGTGCAGAGGATTCCAGTTGCCATAATTTTCAGTGGCAAGAATAATTATCACAGGGAACTGTAAGTTGTTATGGAATATTTGGATATTTAATTAGCAAAACCAAAATTTTCAAGAGTAGTGATGCAAAGATATGCCAAACTTAAGACTCTGCTAAGGGCGTGATTGAAGGTGTTGTGCAAGTGCTTAAAATTGGCTCCCCTTTTTCAGCAATGCGGTGCCTGGCACAGGAGCAGCTGCACAGCTGCTCCTGCCTGGCAGGATGCTGCTGGAAGGAGTTCCAGCAGGACAAACAGAAAAGTAAAAATAATTTACTCTGCCAGAAAAGATGTTTAGGTATCTGACTTATCTTTTTCTCCTAACTGCTGGACTACTAATCGTTAGCACAGATGTTTCTGCCCTTGCCAATGTAGTTTATGCGGTGACGCAACTACAGGCATCTTGTGTGTTTAGACTTTCATTTTCTTTTGGGGAGGTGGGGAGGGGAAAGTAATTGTGTAAGGGGAAGGTATTTTATAGCAAGTGTTACGTCTGTGCGTGACTATCTCCCTCTCATTTTACAAAAAATAATTTTGGTTGCTGGTGCTCAAATAACCATATAAAGAGGCTAGCAGTCTCTGTAAGCGGTGCAAAACCTTGACATTCCTCTTAGTAAGCATTCCCCTTAAAATGCAATCTTATTTTGGAGGGGAAAAAATGTTACAGTACAGTTGTTTGGGTTTTTTTACCACAGGCAGTGTCAGAGGCAAGAGGCCAGATCCAATCAAATGAAGTAAATGGAATTACCCTGAATTTACTCTTGTATAAGTGAGAGCTTGTTTCAAGCCCCAAGCTACATGAAAATGATTGCTGTTCTCTTTGCTAGCATTGCCCATATGAAAGCTGACATAAATATGACCCAGAGTGAACTTATTTAGCAAGTGATAGGGTACATTTTCTCACTATGATTGAAAGGCCTTAAGAATGCAAGTCTCAGATGCAAGAAGGAATAGAGGTGCCTGAGTTCCATGAAGATCAATAGGAATGAAATGCTTAAGTGACTCAGGCCTATGCCTCCTGAAAACATTAAAGCATTTTTTAGCAACTCAGCAATCATAGTTTCTTCTTTTCAGCACCATCCTTATGACAAAATCTGATGCTTCTGGTTTGGGGCTTTTTTTTTTTTTTTTTGAGCAAACACCTATGAAGCACAGGTGATGAGAATGAATGCCAGAAGTTTATTTTTTTAGGTCAATGCTTTTTATAGTCAATTAAAGTTTTAGTGTTGCTGGCCTAATACTAGGGGAAATTTTAGCATAGTGTAAACTTGCAATTAATGGAAGGGGTAAAAGATCTGAAAATTAACTTTTTCATTGTAAGAGTGGGGGAGACCTGCACTCTACAGTGAGGAAAAACCCCACCAGACACTCATGTGAAACCAGAGAAGAATGCCATCTCGGATGCAGCTGTGTTATCCCTTCAAAAGGAATTTAGTACTTCATATCTTGATTTTTTTTGGATTTTTTTTCCCCCCAGCTATGGCAGAAGAAAAAGAGATCCTGTCCCTCTATCAACCTTAGTCTTAACTTTCTGTGGTATTTCAACCCACTATTTCAAGTACCTTTACTGTTTTGCTTTTGTTAGTCTCTTAGTAGCACCGCTGTACAGAAGGATGTGAACGCAATTAAGAGACTGTCTTTGGAAATAAGCCCATGTGGTTTAGATCTGTAAGAAACCAGTAGGAAAACAGCGTTGTTGTGGTCAATCTGCACATTCTACAACAGGATGAAAAATGTATGCATCTGATGATGAAGTAGATTGCTAATCAAACAAGTGATATATGGCTTATTTTGCTCCATGTCTCTTTAAAGACATGATGATTAGGTATCAAAAAGAAATGGCATGTTTTACAGATACAAGATTAAATAATCATTGAGCACTTAATATTTGGTAATTTTAAGCTTGAGTTGTGCCTTTAAATGCTTGACTAGGTACGTAAATGTAATAAAACCTGTATATATGCTTGAAATACATGCCAAAGATTTGAATATTGTGGCAGAACCCAGCTCCAATGGCTATAGGAATAATTGTTGCGTACCTCTCATCCTAATGTCACTTCACACATAAAGCAAGCCACAACTAAACTGTAACTAAGGCAAACTGATTTGTGGCAACAGTAATATTCAGATCTTCAGTTCTCAAGGGCCTGTGGAAAATGTAAATTCAACTGAACCAGAAAATTGTGGTTAATTAGGGGCAGGGAAAAACTGTTACTCAGATTGAATGGTGGGTACCCAATGAAAATATTTGAATTACAGAGTTTCCAAAAAGATGAGCAAATGGAGCAGGTTTCTGCCCTTGTGCAGGGGGACACTTTTACCTTCAAACATGCAGAGTGAAGCTTAGCTGATTAAGACTTGATACGTGACAAATATTTGGCTTTGGAATTTGAGAATTGTTGTGGGTTCTCTTAACTGACTTTTCTTCGGTCAGAGCCGAACGAGTACCAGCGGGGAACGGCTTCCTAGGTTACAGCTCCTTTTCCATTTGCAGTTTCTGCAGGAGACTTGCTACCACACTAAATTGGCAGGAATCTTGCAGAAAAACACTCAAGGTTACAAAGAACACTTAATCACACACAGCACACTATGAAACAATATTTTCTTCCTTGTAGAACAACAGTAGACACCATGTCCAGATCTTTCTATCAGTCAAAATTATTCAAGATGAGGAAATTCTGGTGCTACATTTCAGGACTTCTTCTAATAAGCGATTGATACTTAATAAAACTTAAAATCTGCATACGCACACCTAGGGGTTGTTGGGTTTTCTTCCGTTTCACTAGGTACAGTCAAGAACTAAAATCTCATGTTTGATCACATAGAATTACAGGCTAATGAGTCCCTAAAATTTATTTAGTTTCACTTAATTCTGTTTTGCTTGACTTCTCTTAGAATTAATTACAGCTAAGGAAGCAAAAGGCTGAACTCATAAGGGCGAGAACGATTGCCAATTTATAAAGAGTTTTGGGGTGACCGAACCTGAATTTTACCAAGGTACCTGCAATAAAATATCACGTTGCTCTAGCCGGTAAAACTTAATCTTCTGCCAACTTTAGTGTTTGATACACTTTTGCCAGATGTACACCAAAAAAAATATTACTGTCACATAAACCTTCCAACAGTCAGGAATCTGTTTTATGAAAGGGAAAGTTTGTGCATAAAGAACTTGTAGGCTCTCGGTGGGTAAGGTTATTCCAGTGTGGTTTTTATTAGTCTAGGAAAGAGTTCTAAACAGTTTGCAGCATAATCACCAAAGTAAAGGGAATAGTCCTGTGGCTGTGTGTGCAGATATGGCACCCTCCAGAGAGGTTTAGAAGTCTGATTCCTGCTCTGTTCTCCTTCTGATCTTGTTTGTTTAATTCCATGCTGTTTGTCGGGATCTGGGGCAATCTGAGAGCTGAGCACTCAGAGAGGGACTCGTTCTTGTATTTTTTTGTTATTGTTAATGGGAGTATGCAGGGATATTTTTATGTATAGCAAAAACTAGAATGCCTTCTCAAAGCTATGAATTCTGATTCTTTCCTGACGTTAGCTTTAAACTGTTGTATACAGTATGTAGATGACCAAAGCCTTTAGCAAGTGTAAAGGCTGTGCTTCTAATACAGATGTATAGAAAAGAGGGATGAGCCCGTGCAAAGAGGAATTGTTTAGAATGTAACAGCAGGAGCTCTGGGAAGCATCTCCCTGTGTTATTGCACATGCTGCTTCCTCACAAGGCTTCAGGCAAATTAGAAACTATGTGATTGAGAATAGCTTCACAGAAATCCAAGAGGAAAGGTGCAATTAATGTCAGTTAGAACAAATTAATTATACAAAGACTAATGTTCAATTATTTTATTGTGTCTAATTTGTTTCCAACATATTTATGTCATCCACCTGTATTCTGAGGCTCTGTTGTTGTTGAATTTTTTATTGGCCCAACATCCATCCACATATTTCTCTATACTTCAGGATCACTTAAACACAATGAAGACAAATGCTTAGAGACAGCTTTTAATAATATTGAAGTGACATTTCATTCTGGGCTTTGGCCATGCTCTTATTAGCTAGATCTGTGTGCCCTTTAGGTGGGTTCTGAGGGGCTTATTTAGCAAAGTGGATGGGTGGGAGACTGGTTAGATGTAAAACCTGTTTAAGACTTGCCTGCTTTTTAGGGAGGAAGCAAGTTAAGATGCTCACGTACCGTCTGGCAACCCTCTGCCCAAGTTTATGTGCAGTCGTAGATGGCTGTGGGAGACTTCTATAAACCCTGCATATCCTTTCTTATAAGCTGTACCTGGTTGTCTTTTTGCTGTGTTGCATCCCCTCTTCTTGTACCGACAAGGTGGAATGATCAGAAATTACCAGCGCGAACAGTAGAAGCGATGCCGCTTCTGGGCACCAAGAGGAGTCCAATAATAAGGGCGTCCCGCTCTGCAGTAATCTCTCCATATGGGAATTGTTCTATCCAAACTGCGTTGTAATTCCGTTTTCAGTGTCCATTTCTCAATTACTTGGAAACTGTCTGCTCTCCTAAGGGATGCATCTTATTTCAGCACTTCAGAATTATGCATGAAATTTACTGCTCTATCAAAACAATGAGTTATTTGCTCCTCACAAAAAAAGGAGCCCGGGGACTGTAGGTGATTAGAATGTTGCAGGGCTGCTTTATCAGCCATGTTATAGCCTGAGTTATTGCCTTCAGCTGTTCTTTATCTGGTGTTTACAAATACTTGTTTGCATCAGTGTTTTCTACTGCTTTTTTATCTCCTTTTTATCACTGTGTTACTAAAAGCTGGTTCTGTCACTCTCCTCTAGTTACCCATTTTCTGCCTCTGTTGGCTGGCTGGTTGTAACTTTATTATTTCTGTGTTATTGGAAAGCAACGTACTTTTTATTATTTTTCAGCTCTCTGCTTCTGAAAGCTGTGATTGCAAAATCACACCAAGCAATTCTATTGTGTTTTTATCTCCCTCTGCTACTATTAGCATTTTACTGAAAGTAATTTCTGATTTTTAAAAAAATTTTTTTTAGTAAACATAATTAGTTCCTGTGAATAGGAAACTGTTTTTCTTTATTGCTTTTTATTGAAGTACCTTTTTTTTTTTTTCCCCTCTTCTCCCTTGAGACAAAATTGTAAACAGGACTGTTTTGGAAGGTATTCTTCCTTGCCTTTGGATTTAGAAACAAAGGAGACGGACATCTGTTATGAAATAATTTTTTGTTGAAGACTTGAAACAGTTGTCCAGATCCTATCTCATATAAACTGTTAGAAAGCCTTTGAAATCTGTAAATCTACACTTGATCTACACTAATTGAAAATCTTACCTATTTTTAAAAAACATTAAAAGCTGTGTGCCAGATTTAATCATTGACTTACACTGACAGGAGTTTCTGAATGTCTTTCTGCTCAGTTAATTAGTTCATTCTCTAATAGGAATTATTTGGAAGGTACCTTTTGGGCATAGTGTGATGAAGCAGGATTGAAAGGTGCAGGAGTATTCAGTGATCCCATCATATCTAGATGTTCATCTGACAGTGATTGTCCGTATGTTCCTTATGTTCCTTTTCATGAAAACCCCAAAGATACTGTATCATCCAAATTACATTTCCCAATCTTGATTCATCTCGAAGTCTTTAATTCACTGTTCCCTCAATCTGTTGGTAACCTGGGTCTCTTGTGTCAGCTTTTTCCTTGGAAGAAACGTGCACTTTTACCACGAAATCCTTCTGCATTTAGAAAGCAGAAGGATTGGTTTTGCCTTTAGCTTTAATTTGATACGACGTATTCTGATTATCCTCCAGGATACTTTTTTCTTGGTTTGTGTAAATTACATTATCAGAATATAACTTGAATTCAGTACCTTAAATAACAAAATATTTATTTACTTTTGGTATCACTAGGACCTTGTACTCCCTGTGACTGGAAGGTTCTTACAAAAAGAAGCCGACAGGAGGCGGTGGCATTGGCACAAGGCAGAACAACACAAAATGAGCTCTCAGGTAAAAGAATTTTAATTTCTTTTGAACTGAGACGAGATTCAGGGGATGATTTCTTATTTTTTTTTTAAAGCATGTAACTGTAGAAGAATCTGCTTGTTTAACTTATTTTGCAAGGACTTCTGTTGTTGCTTAAATTTGAAAACAGCTTGTGAGCTTTTATGCAGTCTGTCTTTATATACCCATCCAAAGATACCTTGTGATGATTCAACTGTTTATATCTGTAAGTTGGAGACAGCATGTTGGTTTTTTTTTTTCATTGAATATTGAATACCTCACTGCAGAAAAAGGCCAAAGCTCATATTAAAAGAGCAATCATGTTTCAGTCAGCTGGTTGTTTTTCTTTTTTGGAGTTGGTGTCCACTGAAAGCTAGAGTGAGATCTGATGAGACTGAGTGGATTAAGTATTTCCTAGAAATGTGTAACTGTATTAAAACATGGTAAATTTCTTACCACAAGCTTGGCCCTGGTTAAATCATTCTGTGTATACAAACCTGACATGCTTCTATGGCACAGGTGTGAGCATGTAAACTGTCCCTAACCGAGTTCAGGTAAGATGTGTGGTGATGTATGTATTTAACATTTTAAACTTAACAACTCAGGCTGTGAAACTTCGGTGTGGTTACAAAATTCGGGAAGTGCTGAAGTATGACGTTATCAAATCCATCGCCCGTATCCTGGTAGCATTGAATTACATTTTAATGAAGTTACATGTATTGGAGACCTCTTTCTGATAGGTTTTGGACCCAAATGACCTTTACCCATAACTCTTGCCACACACTAATAAGTATTTACTTGCCTCTTACTCCAAAAGCTAACTATCTGTTGAAGTGCACATAGTTTGCAAAGTGCCTGAGCTCCTTTGAGAATTTAATTTGCAATAAAAATGTAAAATATATCTAGAAATTATATCTGTACTTAAAGCTTGGCACCGTTGTAGCTTGGCTTAAGCTCTGTAGCAGGAATAGCTGGATACCAATGGCGGGGAAGTCAGTCTCTCGGGTACGTTTTGGTGTCATGATGCTTCTCTAGCGCATGCCAATACGTGATTGTCACCGATGCCATCAGAAAGGCTATTTCCCCTTTCAGTAAATACCGTTGGAGGCAAAGCAGGTGAAATCACTGGTGACTGGGAAATCTTAGCGTAAAGTAAAATAAACTTAAAGTTGAGGCTACAAACTCTGTTTTCCTTTCTTGACAGTGCTATATCAGAAATAGGACAGTATTTACCCTGTGATTAAATATTAGAGGAGGGGAAAAGGTGGTGATGGGAAGCAATCTGAAGTAGAACAGCCCATATTTAATCTGAGATTGTCCCGAGAAGAAATTATGTTTTAAGAGCTGATTTGAAAGTATAGGTTGATAAAGTGATCTAGGGGGAACCTTTGGAAACAGCCAGCCATGCAGATGTAAATCCCAAGTGTTAGGGACCACTCTGGGGAAAAAACGCAACTTTCAGAAATGTTCCCTGGTTTGGCACAGGAAGAGTTAAAATCTAGTCATACAAAAAGGAAATCAAGTTGATTCACTTGGCACATTTCAAAGCTTTTAAAAGAATTACTGTGATCATTTGGTGTGTCTATTTCAGCCACGTTTCAGAAACTTTGACTTCTGTTTCTTAAACACAAAGCACTTGGGAGCATGACTGCTCAGCTGAAAGGCGCCTTTTGGTCACCTTCAAGCCCTGTTTTCAAGGAGTGACATTTAACATATTTCCTGAGCAAAGTGTTTGGTTTCAATGGTTTGGTGTCTTAAATGAAGTTAGAAATATTTCAGCCAGTACTTTTTTTAAGGTATTCTACACAACTGTAGTTACTTTATAGTTCCTAGCATATATTAGGGGCCAATGTGCTTAAAGTGCACGTTTTCTTTTTTTTTTTAAATTTGATTTCCTTTTCTTTATAGGAATTAGTGAAGATTAATTATTCTGACTATGCTTATCTCCCTTACTCATGGTCACTAGGCATAGCTGCAGTGTTAAATAAATGGTTTACAAATATTGCAAGAGCCTCTTTCAGGAAATAGGTGAAAAGCAATTAACTATATTAGGATTAGATGTGAATTTCTTCTTTAAAGCTTCACTTAAATTCTACTCCTTGTCATTGCATGTCTAAATAACGGTAGTAGCAGCATGTCTTGGTTGTAAATGTTATTTGTATATGTAGGATTTCTTTCTGTCACTTCATCTGAAGTATTTGACCTGAAAGTGGCTTAGAACACGTGTCTGACTATAGTTCCGTAAGTGTCCATGGTGTGCTAGTTTATAATAGCTCAGGTGATTACATGGAACCAAGAATATTGCCATATTTAAGTCTCCTCGTTCGCAGGCAGTAATGCTTCATTGCTCTGCTCCCTAAGAAGCTTGTTGTTTGTCACTATAGAAATTTACATCAACTGTAAAAAAACCCCAAAAACCAAAAAAAAACCAAAAAACACCCCCCCCCCAAAAAAACCCTAGTAAATTACTCTGTATTTACTACAAATATCCTGAGGTATGGTTTAGTGCTGCTTAGAATGCATCATTTTGACTCCCTGTTTTACCTCCTGCTGGCAGGACAGAATAAATACCTGCAGAGATGGGCTTAATGGAGCAGATACTGGGGCATCGGTATTTTTGCAGCAAAGCAAGAGGTCTTCCAGTCTGTCAGTCTTGATTCTTTTTGTCACAGAGCACATGGAAAGGATGCAGTTCTCCAACAAACAGATTTTGAAACCATTTTGATTCTGTCTGCAAACTCCTTTAGATTAGTGACATCTACAGCTTTATAAACGCATCATGACTTGAAATATCTGCACTGTTAAGATTAGATTAACTGTCTCTGAAGGACAGACTTTTGCTAAAGCTTCTTTGATATGACCTAATAGTCTGACAGCAAAATATTGATAATGGTTCTGAATCCTTCATACCCTTGGCACCTTAGCTTAAATATGGTAGCTCTGCAGATCTCTGATCTTAAACCCTGGTAGGTAAACCAAAAGACCAGTGCCTCGTCAAGTATGTGGCACTACTGTTTTACATCCTCCTTGTGCAAAAATCTACCTGAAGAGCTGCTCTTTTGATTTCTGACAGTCACCACGGTGCAATATACAGCACTATAGTTAGAAAGTACATGTGCAGTCTTGCTTGTTCTTCATCTCTTCAGCATGATTGTCAGATGGTGCATGACAACTGACAAACCAGTTAAAGGTAACATCTGTGAGTCAGTGAGTCTAAATAATTATGCCCAGGCTCTAGCGCGTGTCTGTATGCTTCAAGATAAACCCTTTTGAAATGGTGTTTCAGAACATCAACAGGAAAAAAAGACAAGTATGCCTTTTGTTCTTTCCGGTGCCTTCATCTTCCTCTTACTTTCAGCAGTTTTTGATATTAACTAGTGATGTCCAGAAAGACTCTCGCAAAACTTTATTTTTGTAACATTTTCCTGTACCTCTTCCAAAATGAACTGTTGGGAGATAAGCATGGTGAGGCAGCTGAAGGTAAGTCTGCTGCACAATTAGGCTGTGCGCTTGGCGTGGAGTCTGGACAGATTCCCTCCTGTGTGGCTGTGCTCTCGCTTGGTCTCTCCGCACCTGTGTCTCTGGGGATAAATTGCAACATCCTCTGTGCCAAATGTCCAAGGATTATTTTCCCCGAGGAACCGTGGGATAATGTTCCTTCTAAATACAGAAGGACACTTAACAACTCCTGCACTCAAATGACAGCAAGCACTAAAAGAGTAAATTAATGGATTGTATGTAATCTGGGCAAAACCACTTGTAGACAGACAGGTGAAACCTATGCTGTAGATGTTGCCATAGTGCAACAGTTCTTTATAGAATAGTCTACAATAATTTGGATTTAAAGAAGGTGTAAGAGGAGTCTGTAGGCTAGTTTTTCTACTTCTGGAAGACTCTTCCTTTTTTTTTGTCTTTTTTCCCTCACTTTTTTTTTTGGCTATGCATTTCTCACTGCGTTTTTCCCTTGAACCTTCTCTTCCTGTATGATGCTCAACCTAAGAGATGCTCCAGGTGCTTCAAATGGCCTCTCCATTACTTTCTTTGCACAGTAAGCCCACCCCAGCAGAAGATTTGCTTGTTCATCCCGCACAGGGGGAACTTGACAAACTGGTACCTCATAAAGATAACGTCGATATGTCCAAGGTACCCCTTGAGCCTGAGCTACTCATGTTGCTTTCTTCACTCAGGGCAGCACTACTTCTCACAGTCAGTAAATCTCAGCCGTCTGAGTGCTGGAATCTAATTACCCTGCTCTATTCAACCAGCTGCTACGAAGGGCTGAAAAGTAGAATTCCCTTTGGTACCCATTATGAGCAGGTTTTGCTATGTTTGTTTTGCAGAAGCATTCGTGTTCCACATAAATAACATAGAAGCTCTAACACACAAACTTGCTGTTACACACTGAAAAATAATATGAAGTTTCATATAAACTATGACACAGCCACATGAATAAGTCAGCTCTTGTTTTATTCAGACTGGAAGGATCCCTGATAAAACCTGAATTCTGCCCTGGATAGTGAACATGTCTCCTCTCGTGCTGGTGTAGGTCTTTGCTCAGTGGCACGTTGTGTGTACCTCGCTTTAACTCCACGTTGACATGTGAGTTGGTATTATCTCTACTACTATGGGCCTGTGAATTTATCAGCCACTATGATTTATTTATTGGGAGGCTATAAGTTGGTCACATGATGCTGTTATGTGTTTGGGTTAGGGAACAAAATGAATTTGTAGAGTGGTTGAAATCAGTGTGCTTTTCCAGTTTTGTACATTGATGCTTAAAGCAGTTTGCTCGCATATTTTAAGTACCGTGGTGTAGGGAAATACTAAGATTTCTGGAAAAAATACTCCTAAGTCTGTCTGATCAGTGCTTTATGGTGGAATCACACAGCTTTAGAAGGAAATCTGTTCACTGTGCGTCAACAGCCCTCCTTAGGTGGAACTGCCAGGTATAAAAATAATTTTGAAAATCAGGAATGTGTATATTCTGTTTGTATTCTTATCTCATCTTTTTTATTTTGACAAGAATTAAAAAAAAAAGCAACTGCTAGTTACTGGCATAGCTCTGTCTACTGCATGGTGAAATTATTGGTTTTCTTCTAGCTATTAGAAGGACTGCTCAAAAAGTGCTTTGCACAGTCCCAGGTGGGAAATGAGGAATTGGAAGGTGGATGGAAATCAGTTTTTGTACACAGCTGTGCTTACTCAGAGTTTTAGATATACAGGACTTTGCGCATGTCACTGATATCGATTTGCTCTACATAAGGTGTTCTGAAACTGTACTGCACTGTGGCTGGAAATCCACCGTTGTGGACTGTGATTCAGAATTCCTAGCATCAGCTTTTCCCCCCAAATTAAGTGGGTCTATAATAAATCAATGTTCTTGGGAATAAAAATGTCAAATGTTGGCATTTCTAATTAACAAGGCATGTCAGTTTCTTAAAATGTAATATGTCGCATGTCTCTACCGAATAGTCCCTTACAGCTGTAATACTGTTCACTTGGCACCTCATAAATAATAATTTTCACATGAAGACTTCTCTATGGAAGACACTTTAGATTATCTGAACGAATTAATACATAAGAATTTTACGTGTTGCAGAGAAATGGGTGAAATTAATACCAAGTACTAAAAGACATCAACAGGAACTATGTAAATTTGAATGTAACTGTTGATGTTGTTATACAATAACCTCCTTTCTATTAATATTTTATGTAATTGGGGCAGCGAAGAAAAACTATCATGTGTTATAAGAACTCCCTGCATAAAGGCAATTCACTATTTCTTTTTATGGTCGAGAGAAGAAACTAATTCTCAGTACCAATAAGGTGACTTTCCTGGGAGTTCGTGTGTATGTGCAAGTTTAAAAACCAAACAAAAATAACCCCAAAAACCATGCAGCAGCTGAATTCAAAATTCTTCTTTCCAAGAGGTGATAACACATGTTATTTTGCCAGAAGTTCTATGCTATGAAGTTTCGGTGCATTTCTGAATTGAGAAGATAAGTTCCTATAGGGCCAGGTGAACCTGGAGCAATTGCATGAAAAACAAAAAACCCCGAACCAAAACCAACCAAAGAAAAACCCTCGAAACACTTGTCTTTTGTTTTAAAAATGTTTTATCCAAGTTCTGCAAATACGGCTCTGATATAAGGAGGGCTTCATGGCTTATCACTACTGTTACTGGCCCTTGAGGAAGTTGTGTGGTCTGTTCAAAAATTGGACCTGTTCATGTGGTCCCAGTTTACCCAGTGGTCAGAGTGGGGGAAAATATTGTATTTCTTGGGGGAGTGCTAGTAAGTGCGCTCTGAGACCAGGGTTGCCATCAGTTCAGTAAGGGGGACGTTCTCTTGGAGGTAAACAGGGTGTGAAGGGGCTAGCGTTGATCGAGGCTTTACACAGGCATAGGGTGAAAAAAGATTCCCAGAGCCCTTGTAATATCCTGTTGCTTTTCCATATTTTACCTCTCCTCCCTCCCCCCCCCATCCTTATCATACAAAGAAGCGAAAATGCTTAAAACCTTTGTTCCATTATTTCTTAACTGGCATTGGAAAGCAGTGATCTATCCTGACAACACAAACTGATAACAATCTGTCACCAGGGAAGAAATGATTCTAAATTTTTATTAGTTATTTGTAGTGCGGGTATCACCTGGAGGCCTTGATCAGACACAACAGTGGTGTTCGTCAGCATAATCAAGGGGCAGTCCCTGCTTCAGATAAAATTACTGCCTCAGAGGCAAGGGACCTTTTCCTTGAGGTGGGAAGGCGTGAAAATGAAGCCCAGAATGTCAGGGATCGGAAGGGACCTCAAAAGCTCACCCAGTGCAATCCCCCCGCCGGAGCAGGAACACCCAGATGAGGTTACACAGGAAGGTGTCCAGGCGGGTTGGAATGTCTGCAGAGAAGGAGACTCCACAACCTCCCTGGGCAGCCTGGGCCAGGCTCTGGCACCCTCACCAGGAAGAAGTTTCTTCTCGTATTTAAGTGGAACCTCCTGTGTTCCAGTTTGTACCCATTGGCCCTTGTCCTATCATGGCTGTCACCCAGAAGAGCCTGGCTCCATCCTCCTGACACTCCCCCTTTCCATATTGATCCCCATGAATGAGGTCACCCCTCAGTCTCCTCTTCTCCAGCTCCAGAGCCCCAGCTCCTCAGCCTTTCCTCACACGGGAGATGCTCCACTCCCTTCAGCACCTTCGTGGCTGCGCTGGACTCTCTCCAGCAGTTCCCTGTCCTGCTGGAACTGAGGGGCCCAAAACTGGACACAATATTCCAGATGTGGTTTGAAGCAGGGAACTGATGGTGGAGCATAAAGCTGTGTACAGAAGTGAGGGGAACGGGAGCTTCATCTGCTGCCCTTCCATGCTGGGGCATTTGAGCAGGTACAGTTTCTCTAACTCAGGTTGGAGAAGGTTCTTGCACTGCGCAAACCTCTGGCTGTCCTTCCTGCGAGCCCCCACGCAGCACGAGGACACCCCACACTGGGGTTTGCCATCTGTCACTGCATAGGGCATGCTGCGCTCCCCACGCAGGGACACAACTGCACTTCTCCGGGAACTGTACTTGATTCATAGAGGACTGAGCTCATGCATAACGCTTTGGATGTGGCGGTGGGAGGGGCAGGTGGGGCGGTGGTGCTTGGTGTAGGTTTGGGTTTGTTTGGGTTTTTTGCTCTCATGTCTTGCTACTACATTTTCTCCCTTTTGAGGTGAATGAGCTTAACCAGTCTCTAATTCCCAAGGTAGGGATGCTGAGTTTCCTTAGGGATGTTTCACTTGCTCAGACTCTGTGTTGTGATCTTAAGTAAAAAGACGTAGAATAGTATCGAGTATGTTGCGCTTTTTCTTCTTAACTACCTCCTTCATGCACATGCTTATCTAGTTCTGTTCCAGATAGGTTTGGTTTTGGTTTAGATTAAGTTTAGCAGTCAGTAACCTTTGAAATTGGCTGCCAGCTTCAGGCTGGCTGTCACAGTGCACACACCAGCTAATTCTGTGCAAATTTTTTATATTCCCAGGACCCAAGCTTGAGGTACCAGCCATTCTTCTATTTACTTGGCATATGTGATGTGGGTACATTTTTATTGCCCACATTCCACCTCTTCATTAGGCTCATTCTCTGTTTTCATCTCATTTAAAATGTCAGGATCTGCCACTTCCCTGCCAATTCCATGACGGTCTATACTGGCAAACAGCCTGAATTGTGCATTTCTGCATGGGGAGAGGGTGGTGTCTCCTGAGGTTTCTTTTGGATAACATCAGTTTGGGTGTTTGGACATTCCGTATTCAAGGAGAATTTCTAGCTGTCTTAATCTCTGAAACCTGTGACTGAAAGGAACCTATTTTTATAATTAAGTTCACTCAGTAACATGCTGTTTCGTTAGATTATTTTTTAGATAATATACAATTGTTTTGTCCTTACTGCCTGGTCAGGTAAAAAGGAAGGAAGTTTAGGTTTGAGGTGTAGCCTTGAGTGACAAAACTATGGTTTGCATGGATCTATAAACTTCCCCAAAACTTCTAGTGACTTGCCATGCTCAGGAAAGAGAGGTCAGCACATCTAAATGAGCAAATTTCTCAGCACGGTGTGTGAAATTTGCCATTTCTGCCTTCTAACGAGTAGGCTTTATTTTTTATGTATCATGATTGGCAAGTATTTTTATTTAATTGACTATAAATACTTCAACCTTAATGTTGAACAGTGGGAGACAAACTATCAGACCTTTCGTTTCACTGTCTCTTATGTAGCCATACACAACAGCACGAAGGATTGTACCTTCCAAGTATTTGATACCCTGTTTGTACTGTGGTGAAATTATTCTAGATGTACAGCAGTGGTAATTGAAGCATATGGCAGCCGCGCAGGAAATCTCACACTTGTGGAATGCAGGATTTCTCCTGATGAAAACTGATTGCCCTGGAGGGGTTACAGTACAAGGAGGGCAGCAAAATCTCCTGTTACTTGCTGAACCTTGACATTAATGAATTATGTGCTCTTCTAAAATAGGAGGATGTTCAGGTTTGCAGTCAGCCAGCTCTCAGCCAAAATAAAATTTTACCCTGGTCTCCTGTGGCAGGCTTTGCAGCAGAGATCAGCGGTGGAACCTTGCTATCAACACTGCATGCTGAGATCCTTCTTTCATGCAAATTATGACTTTTTCTGTGAGCAAGCGATAAGCTTTTTCAAACGGCATGCTAACCTAACAAATAAAAAGCTTCCGTATCCACGTGCAGGAGTGGCTTCTTTTGTATGCCTCTCGGTGACTTTAATTTCCGTGAGATTAAATTTTGATCTTTTAACGATTTTGCTGTAATGGGTGACAGAGAAATGGGGGACAAGCAGATGAAACTGGTGTATCATTGCTTGCAAATGAGCTCATTTGAAAAATAAATTTTAAAGTTTTCAAAACTCAACTGAACTGACTTCAGATTAAATAATGTTGTCTTCTCCTTGTTATTTTGTCACATGAAGATGTCTAGGTTTCTGATTAGGAAACAGATCATCAAATGCAATTCAACTGAAGTCTATGACAGAAATAATTAGAGAAACCCTAGAAAACTTGAGCCACCTAATGTTTCCAGTGCTGCTTATTTCACATTAAGCATTTAGAGAGCACTATTAGTGAATTTAGTTGGGTAAGAATTAAATGTTCACTTAGTAAGGTAATGGTCATTGTAAAATATTGTTGACGCTTCCACTGCTGGAATACAGAAATCTGAGATTAACTCAGGAGGAGCAATGGGGGAAAATAAGCCACTAACTCAGCCTAGTGGTCCTGACTCTGAATGCCCTTGCTTGAGTAGGCACAGAGTTATTTCAAGAGCTTCAAGTATTATTCATTATAACTAAGTTATTTCTCTGTAAGTGACATTTGGATCTGATCAATATATGACAAATAAGGTGTATGGGGGGACTTGTGGAAAGACAGTTAATAATACAAGGAGCACCTTAGCCAGGACATTGATTCTTGTAAAAATGTCACAGCAATAATCTATTTAAATGGATAGAATTTTAATTATTGCACCATCTTGAATGATACAAGCTGTTTGAATCTGACCCCATTGTTTTATGATAGTATTAATGCCATTGATGTATTCTGCTGTAAAACAAATGGGAGGAAAAGTGAGGCCCGTGTTGTCTGACTGAGGCAGAGTCCGTCAATGCCATGTGAGGCCGGACTTCGCCGCTGGCTTAAGATCTGATTTCACTAAGAGATCCTTCCAGCAGAACCACTGCAAACCTTACAGCTGTTTTCACAAGAAAAGGACAGTACCACATGGTAGGCTTGGTATCGTGACTTCAGATTTCCAGCAGCAAGGAAATCTTCTACTTGAAACTGCTCCCTACTAAGACTGTAAATCAGACTTTTACAACCGAAAAAGCTCTACTGGCATAAGGTTGTGGGTTTTCCTTCGTTAGATTTTACTGCTCTACAGCAAAACTGTTTTGTGCATTCTTCATCTTAATCAGGAGAAAGTTAGGCAAAGGTAGGAATAAAAGATAGTAAAGCCTCTGGAAAACCTTGCTTAATAAAAAACAGTGGTAGCCAGACTTCTCGGAGTGGTGCTGAACACAGCACTTTGTAAAGAACCAATACTGTCAGATGTCAAAACCTCAAACCTTTTATTGTCCATTTTTCATCAGGTATATTTTCCCATAAAAGTTTTCATGAAAAGGGAAACTTATATTATCTGAAATACGTGAGACAATGCCTGCACAGGCAAAAAAGAAAACAAAACATGCCCCCAAACCAAACAACAACAAAACAAATCCAAACCACAAAAAAACCAACAAAAAGATACAGTGAATCTTCTTCAATAAATGTGCCTGTGTCTAAACTCAGACTAGACAAGCTTATTGGTTTTTGCATTACACTCTGAGCACAGCTCTTGTATATATATCTTCAAATATGTGCTGAGGACTAAATCCCCTTGCTTAAAGGGCTTGATTAAAAATTCCTTCTCTGTGAGCAGCAAGTAGGGTGACAAATTTAATAACCGCTTTGTAAAACGTACACGTAAAGGAACAGAGATGCAACATTGTGGTGACTTTGATAGGGAAAATACTGAGGATTTAGTTTTGCGGTGGTATTCTAGGCATACTGTTTCACCTTTGGATGTTAAGCATGCACAAGGCGAAACATAATGTAACAACACTGGATGTTTTTTCATTCCATTTGTAAATATTTGTATTTGTGGACTCTGGCAGTTTTAAGTGTGACAAGTCATAAGGTTTCCTTCACACAGCCAAACCAACCGGCCTCTGGATCACTGGAGCATCCCTATGTCACAGTTGGATGTGGCAGAATCAATCAGGTGGAAAAAAGGCATGTACAGGTAGAGGTTCAGCGGTGGTGTTTTTCCTGAAGTTTTGAACAGACAGCAACAGAACGATCATGATCTCAGAGTAGCTCCTCTCTGAGCCCTCAGTTATGGCCACATGTGGAATTGTGGAGCGGTATGGGTCATAAAGGGCCCCTGGAGGTCGTTCCAACTCCCGGTTTAAAGCAGGACCGCTCAGATTCAGCCTATAAACAACTTCTGTGCCTCTGCATAGCAAGGGCAGAGTTCGAGAAACAGGCTTGTGATTTATTTAAACCTAAATAAAACACTCAGTCTTGATGGAAACTTGTAACTTTTGATAAAGTACTTTTGTGTCTGCTTTGGTTGTCTAAAAATGTGTGGGGTAAACTTCAGGCGTTCGTGCTTTTTATATATTGCGAGAGTTGCCTTTGCATCCGAGCTGGAAAGATGTATTTCATATAAAACTTGAGGCAAAGGCAACTCTGGCAATATACAAAACACACAAACACCTGAAGTTTATCCCACATGGACCAGAAGTATCAGCCTCTTGAGTTACCCGCATAATTTCACTGCTGTGAATTGGATTTCAAATACGAAAACACAATGAGGCAGGCGATGGAATCCTCCCGCGTATTAGAATATATTGGGAGATGATACTGAAGAGGTTACTGTGAATGTAGATAAGTTCTGTACCTATTCCAGCAGAAATTGAAGCTTAGCTTTATGTTTCCCATCGGTAGCTAGAGCTCTTTTAGCTCTAGTCAGGAACCCTTAATCTGGCAAGCATGATGTCTTTTATAGATTCTTGTTCTCTGTGAGAAGCTGTGAGCTAAAGTCAAATACAACTTCAATGAAATTTGCATATATTTTAGAAGTCCCTGCAGGTCAAAGAAAAATGGGCTTTAACACACCTTTGAAGCACCTTTTGGCAGTTATGTGTTATAATGTGGTGACTACTTTATATGTAAAATAGTCCTCAACTGTGTGGATTTGGAAGCACCAAAGAATTGTAATGCTAACAGCAACCACAGGTGATCTTTTTTCAGGTGCTTTGATATGTTTCAAGAGCATCATAATCTGATTTTTTTTTTTCCTAGTGCTCACATGCAGTAAAAATGGATGAAGTGGTTAGCACAGCAGCTCATGGTATGGTTGTGGTTAAACACAGATGAGCCCAATTAACAGCATTTACCTTGTTCTCAAATACATCACATAGGTGAATGGTGTGAAATGACAAAGTTGCCATTAGAGGAGATGTTATGATCAAATCCCAAAATCTGAGAAAGGTCTTCAGTGTAAGTCGCAGAAGCGCTTTGCAGTAATTAAAGCACAGAAAATGCCAGCATGCACAAAGAGGGGAGGAAGGGGCTAAAATGAAATGTAACAAAAATCAGTCACTGCAGAGAAGGAAAAAGCAACGTATGAGCACCGAGCTGAGGTGGCGTCTTATGCTGCTCTTGGCAGCAGCTTTGCTTCGGAAAGTTATTTTCAGTTTGGGTCATTTCAAAACTGTGTGCCCTGTGGGGAACAAGTACAGCCGGCTCGGGCAAAAGCTGTCGGAGGAACGTGGCCATTTCTGACAGTGGTTTTGCCACTGAGGAGAATGTAACACGTATGCATGTCCTGCGAGAATGTCTGTGCAGAGACTGAATTATTTTTAGCAGCTTAAACAATGCTAAATCTCTGTACAGGCAACCTTCCTCATAATTAAATTTATCTTAATTTGCTTTGCTCTAAATTACACTGGAGGTGAATTAAGACACATGAAATAAGCTATTTAAATTCTGAATGAAACCATCTACATAGTTTTATGCAGTTTAATCAATGTCCTTCAAATTTACAGACTCAGTTAAAGCTTTTCTAAGATCCTTAAGTGCTGGGATGGCAAATTGAAAACTCTTGTGGAGTGCAGTATTTGGGGAGTACAAAGACAAGATCTTTATGAAATCCCAGCGGCTACATTTAAGTAGTTCACGTATTATCTTTACAGGCAAAGGTCAGATTGAACGAAGCATGAATGAACTTGCTCTCAGCTAACAGAAAGCCTTCTTATGCACCTGAACAAAGTGACCGGTAGAAGTTTTAGTGTTCACGTCAAGTGCAAAGCTTCCTAATGAACTTCATCAGAGTTCAGAGGGTGAATGGAATTCTCTTACCGAGGCTGAATATTTTCTGGAAGGGCAAATCTAAGAGATCAAGCGAATGAAGTATAAAAAATAAAAATGTTTTGATTCATTCATTGAGAACCAAACTAAATTTACACTTCAGTTTTAGATTTAAAAGAAAGATCTGTGAATTAACTACATCCTCAAGAAATGCAAAGAACTCTCTATTTTCAGAGGTATGAGGATTAATATCATAAATCATTTATTTTTTTTTGAGTTTATACTATAATCTAGATTTCTTTTTGATATAGGACTTTGTTTTAATCTGGCAGGTTTTCTAATTCTACATAGCATAGTACATTTTAAATTACATCCAATAACGTCTGTCTAAGCCTTGCCTCCTTCCATTACCTATTTTATGTGGTAGTCAGAGACCTAATTGCCCCTGTATTATCATCACAACAGTAATTGTTTTTTCTTTCTTTCCCTCTTTTCCCCCCTGAATGTATTCTAGCATTTGTAGGGCATTTATTTAACAAGTGGAAGGGAAAAAAATGGAATTAGGTCTGTGATGCAAGCTGCCACAAGAACCCTTTAGAAATTTGTCCATGCACTAAACTGATTTCTCTGCTCATGTTTCTCTTGCTTGAGGGAACTTTGCAAAGGTCCAGCCAATGTCTGTCCTTATTAGAAAACACCAAGAGAAGATTATTTAGGTGAGGAATGTGGCAAATTATTGTAAGAAAAACTTGAACGCTTCGACAAGTGTTATATTAAGGGACTCAAAACCAAGTTATTACTTAAGTCTTCAACTATGACATCTTCTTCTGTGCTGGAGCATTGGGGCCAGGACACTTGTGGGTATTAACAGTTATTACTTAAATCATTTGCAGTGTACTGAATTCTCACTCAGAATGAACTATAAATTGGAAATCTGTATTTTTTGAGCATCAGTCCATTCTTACAAGCTGTTCTTCAGCTATGACATAAGTTCAACCATATGTATGAACAGGAAACTTGAAATACTGCACTTGTTTGCTGGCCATTGTGGCTTCTTTTGAAAGAAGAAAAAGGAAAGCGTCTCACTTTTTCTTACGGGGGATGCACAGGGACCTCAGAGCTGCTGAGAGCAGAAGATGATGGCACATTCTCACCTTCTGAAAGATGCTGCTCTGGCCTGTACTCGTCACTCCAGCAAATACCCTGACTTTTATTGCAGTGCAATTAAACCAAGCCTTTCTTTTGTAAGGCTGGTTGGATATAATTGTAAAGATTTAGGAAACATTTTGTAATTAAGCTTTTCAGTTGGTCACTTTGCTCTTAGGAATACCCGTGGCTTGCGCGCAAATGCTGTTCCGTGTCAGTAAGTAAAGATATTATGATTGCTACGTGACTACTGCACCTTCCATGGAAAAACCTCAGGACATCTCCCAGACCCACAGTGTCCTCGCAGTGTTACTGTGACTAATGAGATGTACGTGGATGTTGGTTTTGAGCAAGGATTTGCTCAAGCCAGTGATTAATAACAGTCTTCAAAAACTCAGTTACCTCACAGTGATCCTACTTAATTTTGTTTTGCAAAAATGTTTTTCCTTTTCCCAAGTGAGAAAGTCCTTTTGAGAACATGTTTTATAAAACTCTTCATGTAAATTGTTTTGAGAGGTTATCCAAACTGTAAGCATCACGTGGAAGCCTTTTACAGGTTTTTACACCTGCAGAAAGGTTACACTTCTATTTTACAGGTGTACATACTAGAGTTCAATAGATACAGACGTTACAAGAGTAAGAATAGAACAGAGAATTCTTCAACGGTGACGTGTTTTTTCTTAGAAAGATTTACTTTATGAATTAAACAGCAAACCCACTATGTTCTATGTCATCTCTTCCTCTTGGCTTCTTTCACCCTTGTCATATTGGAAACAAATTCAAAACTGTCTTGAGAGCTCCATATCGTAGCTCATCTAAACATCATTATACAGTCTTAATATGGCCCACACTGTCCGGCTGTACGTCTGTTTTAGAAAGGCACTAGACCTGCTATAAGGATGTCTCTTATCGTAAGATATTCCCTGCTGACTGTTCAGACAGATTTTTGCTTATGGTTTCCTTACCTTAGCAAACCCTTTACAGTGAAGGAGTTAAGTCACTGTTTTATGCAGCTTTTCCAGCCGCATCAGTAAGTGGAAGGAAACAGAAGAGAAATTAATCTAGAAAGAAGAAAGATAACGAGGGGTTTTATCTAGACAATAGAAATCATCGAAAAGAATGATTAATTCCTTGCTTTTTTACACAGTTCTGATTCCCACTAGTTTGGTTAAGATTTCCCACTGTGTACGTTACCTCAAAACAATGACATTCACATGCTGGCTATGGTAGTCCCACCAGTGGTATTTTCTTCTGACATATGCAGTGTTCACGAATACACAGTGACTAAGATGTCCCAAGCACATGACAGTTGTATTTTGGGGAAATAAACACCAAACTGAAAGGAGGAGGTTGCAATTATGGTTCTTAGACACCAGGCAAATCTCCCTGTAACCTGGCAGTGGGTGATTTAGAGATCAAATTTCAGTCCTTTCTTTGACACTTCTATTAAATATTCTGCTTCCCTAATACTGAGTGTTTTCTGTCTAGATCAGCAAAGGTTTTTTTTTAATGCATCCAATATGAATATAGTTGGCTCGAACAATCTGAAAACATTTAAAAATGTTTATGACTTTTCAATCTTTATATCAAAATACTTCAACTTGCTGATCACTTTTCTCTTGGGAACCATTTTCTTCATACAGTAATGAAGCCCAGGACTTGTCTCACTCATTTCTCTTTATATCATCCTAAGAACTAAGAGGAAAGGAAGCTGTCACTAGGTGATAGACTTCTGCCAGACGTGACTGCTGGTTGAGTCTGCGATGTGCTACGCATATTTTTTTTTCCTGTGTTTTTACCTAACATTTCATAAGCGTCATGTTGATGGAGTAAACCTTCGTGTCTGTGTTGAACCTGTAGTTACAATACCAGATTACATCTGTGATCTGTGAGGCAGTACCTGTTAAACAAATGTGTTCTGTTTGTGAGTGTCCGGAGAGCTGTTCTGCAAGATTCACTCATTCCAGTAGCAGCCTGACTGACCCGCTCCCCTCCATCCCCTCCAGATTTTATTAAATAGTTCGCTAGAGAGGAACTTGGCCACTCACCACAGGAATCTGGCATTTTTCTTCCTTTCAAATGGTCAGTGAAGGGAGTCTAAAAATTATTTTAGCACAGCAGCCCTGACAGAAGACAGCAAATTTCAGTTTCTGCCATACGGCAATCGAAGTATGTTTGGATGACCAGCTGCAGCTCACTCAGGTCTGTTGGATATTGATGGAGACGTTCACCTAACACATGGGTTCGTCTTATTATTCTGAAAGATCTTTAAGTGAAAACGTAGCGGAGTGTTGAGGCAGGCATCCTCATTAAGTATTCCGTATTCTTTATAAGAATCGTGAGAGTCTCTGCTGACATCTATAGTTAGATAATTGTTTTGAAGCTGTTGTCTATCCCTCCTACAATTTTCCCATTGATATATGTTGCTTTCAGGTATGGGAGAATTATTGGATCATTTCTAAATCTATAACTATAAAAATGCTGTTTCTTGTATCATTTTTATTGTATACAATTATCTTTCAACTCATTCTGACCTAGTACTTTCAAAATACAGCTTATATTTGATTCACAGCAGCACAATTTCATTTGAAGTTTTAAATATCACATTTTAAACAATTTCATTTAAACTTCCGAGTAATTTGCTGATAGCTTTCCTCAGTGTTAGTGCACTGTTTGCATGTAGGATACAAGAAATATTTTGTGTTTATCATTTGAAATGAGTTTGTGAACCAGGTTCCATCTGTACGTGATCTATAGTGCCGAACGAGATTTTAGAAATGAATCTCCATTTTGTTGTGCAGAAGTAGAGGGATAATGACAGCTGGGCAGCCATTCCACCTGTATCTCAGAAGACTCATCCAAAGGCTCTGATATTTGGGAAATTGAGCATCATGCCCTTACCTCCTGTACACCGACCGTAGAAGGCAGCGATCGTCGTGCCAAGCGGTTCTGATTTACTTCAGCAGCAGACACATGAGCATTTTGGAGTGTCTCTGCCTTTGGCAGCACAGAAAGGAAAGGGATGACTGTAGTTGTACTTACATTGCCTTTTCCTTAGCCTGGATTATTTTAACATGAGAAGCACAAATCCAGTGCTATTTTTGTTTAAATTTGTTTTTTATCCAAGGAAAGTACTGTTTACAACTCCTCATGTTGTAACAAACTTTCTGGACTAGTTTATTTGGGTACAATTTGATGTTAAATTACAATGGGCAGCAGCGTAAATATAATAACTTAATAAGATGTACAATAAATTATTACTACCACAGCTTTTCTCTTATAGTCAGCATACTTTTTTTTTTTTTTTAATTCATGCTGTTTGCATTTTCATTAGATGTTTGGAGATTAGGAGAATGGTGATATTTGCAGAACTGTTTGGACTATTAAAGAGATGTGGCTATTAATAACTAAGACTGAGTTAATTACGTATAGACTATAGAAGCCTACACAAAATAGATCAGTGGGAGCTTTACCATCTGTATCAGTGGGGCCAGGACTTCATATGTGACAGATAAAAGCATTTTAACTACAAAAATGAATGTTGTGTTCTTATCCGTAAATTGAATTATTATGAAGGGAAGGGAGAAATAGATAGATTTGAAGAATATGTGAAAGCATTCAGAAATCATATTCTATTTGTCTAGTAAAAACATATTTATATTCAAACAATGTGAAGTCAGTGACGGTTCCTGAGGATTCTATGGGAAGTTTCAGTGAGCACAAACAAAAACCAGCAGAAATTATGAGACCAGTCTAGTCCAGATATTTAAAGTGAAAGATTCGTTCATATCTCAAAATAGTCAGAAACAGCAAATGATGAAAAGCCCTTAAAATATGAATGTACTTGTACATAAGGCTATAAACAACTTACACTTTAGTGTATCATAGTAATCAAGAACACAAATTAATGTACACAGTATGTAAAATGAAAATAATTTCTTTTCTGAATTATTATTAATACCTTCTGGTGTCACAACAGAGCTTGAAAAATTACAGATATTTAATTAAATAATCTGAAAGTACGCTTTCTTGATTGAAGTAGTTTCCATACCTGAAGGTGTATGTGCAGGTATGCAGGCATGTATTTTGGTAATGTCAGTATATTTGAAATAATTTGGGTAATATTTTCATCTCTATATTTTGTCCAAAACCATTCTATTCGATGTTCTGAAAACGCCATTGATTACAAAGTTCCCTGAAGAAACCGAGCTGAAGTGTATCTCAATGGTAGTAACTGGGAGCTTGCAGGCATTTTTAAATATTAACTTGAAAACACTGTCAGCAAAGCAGTGAGGGTCAGGCTACCGAGAAGAGACAATACGGTTGATGAGTGACAATCACATATCCCAGATAATATTCAGGGCTGGTGCGAGAAACTTCCTACATAGTATTTTTTTGTGCCTGTGGCCTCCTCGTCCTTCTGCCACCAAAGAGCTGTTTGTTACTCACGTAGTGGTCTTGACAGTCACGGCTCACTCCTCTGCTTTTCTTCTCCCTAACGGTGCAAGGAAAAAGTATTTTACATTGTCACGAAGAGGTCTCCATGTGCAGATGGAATTCCTTTTGTACCACAAGATGAACGTGCAACAGATTGTTGCAGATTGTCGAGACCTTCCTACAGCAATAGTCTGTTGAGCAGGCAAGCCTGAAGTTTCTGTTCTCACCCAGTTTTCAGTCCCTATGTACAACCGCAGCAAGAGCTTCAAGAAGAGCTGAGGGTTGCCGATGAGATACTATAAAGAACAGTTATATTTTCACAACCTCTTTTTCACACCCATCCATCTGTCCTTATTATGCTCAGCACTTTAGTGCCCAAACAACTTTGACAGTTCTGCTATTCTAATTCTTAAGTAAAATCCTGTGTTATGAGGTTCCCTATTTTCCTGCACAATAGAGGTGCTTATTTAAATGCAATTTTTACTGGGTTTTTCTGCTTACCAAAGTTATTTATCATGGGTTAATTACCATATGTTATTACCACAGGTTGACCTTGGATATTCTTTTAGAGGGAGTAACAACCATAGCAATTTTAATCCTCATAGAAAAGTGTTTCAGTAATAAGTATAACATTATGAGAGATCCTTCCAGTGAACTATGGTTTCCTGTCCATCCAAAGTGAGATAAAAATGTAAAAAAAAAATAAAAAAAAATTAAAAAGTTTTAACAGAATAAACTAACTGAAATATTTGGTATGAAAACAGCTTAAACAACAATAACAAAAAAATCACTCCACATTAGCAATCTTGCAAGGCATGATTTATTTTAAACAAATATTTTTTTATTGGCTCTTAGGGTTTTGTGTTTCTATTATTTAGCAGCTTTCTGGTTTGTGGACTGAAGGCAAATTAAAAGCACATTTTGGTTAATATGAACTGTTGAACTTCACAAACGAAATGGAGGAATTGGTCTAGTTTCTCGTTAGATGTTGAATCTAGATGTAATAAGCTTTCAAGATTTGTTATCCATTTGTCAAGGTTTGATTGCAAGTTGACAATAAACCATGGCAGATGCTTTGTTAACCCACTCTCCCACCCTGCCCCCCTTTAGCCCCCTCTATTCCCCTCTTCCCACTAAGGAAAGGCAATAGGATGGCCAAGAAAAAAAAAAAGGCAAAGAGGGAGTTGGAAAAAATTAAAAATGTTTTACTAATGCTACTAATAAAATAGAGAAAATAATACAAAATATACAAACCCAATCTCGAAAGCCCCGGCAAAGATCAGCGCTGCTCCAGCAGCAGAGCCTGCACTCGGGAGTCCTGGCCTGGACTCTGCAGCCAACCGGAGCTGGATTCAGTCTGTCACTGGGCCTCAGTTCGCAGGGACGACTCGCAAGGTCCTCTCCCAATGTCAGCCATAAGGAAAAGGGACGAGATCCTCGTGATCCCCCACTTTATATGATGTATCACGTGAATGGGATGGAATACTTAGTTGGTCAGGTTTGGTCACCTGTTCAGTCCCTCTCTCACAGGATGTGCATCCATCCTTATCAGCGACCTTGCATTCCATTGCTATGTCTACCAAAACATGTACCTAGCTTTCAGAAAAGTGTGGTTAGTAAGAAGATTTTAGCTGAAAGGAAAATTCACTAAAAGAGAAACTTGTTTTTAACAAAACCAGGACACCATTGCAACAAATAAATGTCTGTGAACAGTTTCCATAGTTAAAGAACATGGGCATTCGATCTATTTGCAACTCCTTTCAAGGGCACCTGTCATGTTATAGGCCTTAGATTTTCACTTACCACTCTAAAAACTAGACTTCGGCATGGAATCTTCTTGCTGACCATCTAAGGTGGGCACTACCAAACCCACTGCAATTCATTACTCCCCAGAGTTTCTACGCAGGGTTAGAGAATGCTGGTGAAGGAGCAGGGATATCCCCACGGCTGCTGTGGGAGCAGGTCTGGGTCGGCTTGGGAAATGCTGGGATTTTGCAGTTGGGATTATCTGGCAAGGGAAGAGAAACACAATGGGAGCAGGAGAGTCACACTATCTCGCAGGTAATTCCTGACCTAATCACTGCTGACTTAGAATTTTGTTTACACATAGAAAGTGGGTTGGAACTTCTGAAAAAATATGTTCTTTCCTTGTTCCCAAATCACTTAAGGCTGCTTTTCTGTAGTAACCAACTAACAACAGTTTTCAGAAGGGCTGTCTCTTTGTTTAAGAAGAAAATTCTACCTTTCCCTCCTAGCACTCTCAGGTCTGATATTACTCTGCCATGACATTAAAAAAATCTTCTATTTTCTGCTGGGTGAATAAAACAAATTCTCCAACTTCCATGAGAACATGTGCATGAATGCTGGCATATCTAATGTTTGACACATTTGTTATAAACAAAGTAGCAGATGTTACCTTACCCACGTATATTAGTTCATTAAAGAGCATATTTATTTCGTTTTAATTTTTTAATATTAACTCTTATGCTCACTTTTGCTGCTAACAGAAAAGCCAATATGGCCTTAAAGCTAATGCTTTATGCTCCATATTATTTTGCATGTTGTATTAGATGGGGTTTTTTTCCATAAGGCAGCCGGGCTGCTTTTTCCTTAACTCAGAGCAAAACCGTGTCTTTGAATGTAATCTCCTTCTCAAACTGGGTTTTTTTACAACATACAGTAATGAAATGTGATTGTATGTTTGGTTTATATATATAAGGTTCAGAAAGAGGAGCAGAAGGAAGTTGTGAGCAGGAAGCTGGACTAAATAACCTCTCAAGGTCCCTTCCAGCCTGCATTACCCTATGGTCTATCTGAGGTGGCTTTACCAGTACTGGTGCCACAGGGAGACAATGAGTTAACGATTCGCTTCTGCATCCAAGCTTGATTCAAGTCATCCATGAAATGGGTTTGTTGCTCTTACCCTGAAGGCAGAGCTTTGATCCCACGGGCATCTGGGGAGCTTCAGCAACGCAACTGGGTCTGCACCTCTGTACCGCCGGCAATCCAGACATGAAACTGGGCCAGTTGTGCTCATTTCACTGGGAGCTTCTGTCTGACCTTAAGCCAGTTCTTGAGGAATTAACTGTTAATGTGTTGTTAGGACACCTGCCCCAAAAGTGGCTTATGCCTGAGAACAATTGCTTGGTTTCCGGGCTTGGAAATCCAGTGATGTCCCCAGTCTGTTGGAAGAAGTTGTACCTGCGAGACCGCTGCTCTCCCTTTGGAGAGCAGTGCACATACAGTAATAAAAACACTGATTCTAGTTGATGAAGTCTAATTATGACCTCTAAATTATGAGGTCCAGCTGTATTTTATCTTTAAAATATCTGTGCGAGTAGTACATGTACACTTTTATTGCTAGAAAAATCTGTTATGAACAAAGTAGTAAATAATAAAAATCAGCTTCGCCAGAAGTTACTACTTCAATGGGTTAAAAAGAAACCCAATGCTGGATTTGTACTTTGTACAGTAAAGCAGTCATTTTTCTCTGTAAAGTAAATTGTTTTCAAAACATAAAATGAGTGCTGCCTTCTGACCATGGCAAGTGAATAATGGTTTGGCTGCGGTGGTTGAAATCACGGCTTGTTCAATCCCCCCCTTAAGTGTGTGGATTGTGTGTGCATGCACATGCTTCTGGTGGGTTTAGATTTCCTAATGATTCCCAAAAGAGATTCTGAAACTGAGATCCCAGACACAGGTGTGACTAAACCTGTCTGTATGGGTGGTATGCTCTTTTAGCTGGAGTTAAATGGAGTTAACTAGATAATGGTCAGAATCTGTTTGCTCGGCAGCAAGAAAACTCACCAGATACAAAGCAGGAATTGTGTTGTACCGCAGAGAGGTCAGTTACTGTGGGAGTCATTTGGCTACATGTCTGTGTTTTAGTTAAAAACGCAACCTTGATTAAAAGCAAGCAATCACCAGAGAAACAAAACTGAAGGAAGAGGATTGCAAATACAACTGACACTCTTGCAGCTCCCTGTGTAGACGGTGACTGCAGAGGCAAAGGCAGCACCGTCTATTGGGTGCAACAGAGATGGTCCAGGGTTAGAACTTGGTGAAATGCAAACCAGAGTTACCATGGTAATGAGTATATACATCTCTTCTCAAAATAAAAAATTTCATTATTTCAGGACTGCAGCTGATGATTCTTCTCCGGGAAGTGCATCTTCTTCTGCATCAGCATTAGGGACAAAAAACCACCTTATCTTTGGGGTTTTTTTATTTCACCTTTGATTGATTTAGACAGCTCTTGACCAAACTGTTCTATAACATGAAAATATTTCAACATCCTGTAAACAAATTGAAATTCGGCCAAAATATACTGCAGGAAGAAACAGGAGAATGTCTGTGCTTCTAAATTGAAACTGAAAACTCTTTTCTTTAGTAGTTAGAAATGCAAATACGCTGCGATGCTTTGACTTAAAGGGAAAAATGGGTAATATAAGGCTACAGTTTTAATCTGCAGCCAGAGAACTTAGAAAAACATAATTGACTATATATTCAACAGTATTTGTAACAAAAAAATTCTACTTCCTCTATGTACCTGTGAATGATAAAAGATATCTAACAAGTTTTAGAAACTATCAACGGGTTTTGTATGATAACTGTAACTGCTTATTACCAATCTTTTCCCAGGAACAGACTGTATTTTTTTTCCTCGTTTAGTAATTTTGAAAACAGGCCTACAGTTTTACGTACCATTTTGATTAGAGTGTATGGTTCGTCCTATTAATGTTCTCTCTTCATTCTTTTAATTACAGTTTTACATTTTTATCTATATTCTAATTTCCATGGAATTAGACATGCTAATCTGTCCTTTAATAATATGTTTACATTTTGCTTCTTTTGGGATGGGAGTAAATTTAGATATATTTTAATTTATCTTTCAGTGTTGCATTTTTTAAGTTTGCATTGCAGATTGATATATTATTGAATATATACATATATTATACTATGTTTACATATATAGACGTGTATGATAACACACATACTGAGAATCAGTGGAACCTTAGTGTAGTTTTACAGACCCTCAGGCACTATTTCTTTCAGAATTAATTATTGCTGCTGTATCTACAGGGTAATAAAAAACATTAAGTGGATGTTTTAGGAACTATTGGTAATGTAGCCACTGCTGGAACCACTGGGATGTGTGATATTCCCTTGCAGAGGGGACTGAGCATGGGCTATTAACTCCCCGCACCAGTGTCACCGTCACCTGCCCAGTTTTTGGCCGTATTGCAGAATGTCTTTAGCCAGCCCTGAGCCCTGGGTTTGTGCGCGTTTGAGTCAACGAAGGGTGACATTAGCAGTTGCAGGTAGACAAACCTTCTGTCTTCCAGCCATCTGAACCCCCACAGCATCAGTCACTTTAATAGGAGCTGTGAAGCCAAAAGAGAAGGCATATGGACATATATTTAACCTGTCCCTTAAACAAAATGCAAGACCTTCCGTAGCAGGTCAGACCTGTTGTCTGTGTGTCCGCTGCGGCTATAGCTGCCATGAAGTACACAGAGCCTATAGTGAGCCATTGGACCGTCAGCTCTCAGGGGAATAGTGCTTTCTGTCCTGAGACTCATTATTTCATGTCTGGAAGTATCAGGGCTTGGATCCGTTTATTTTCTGTTTAGTTGGCATGCCTCATTAGAAACCGAGACCATGTGTCAACGACATGATTGTTTCACTTAATGCGGTCTCCCAGGGGGGTTTGTGCTGCTGTGTTCTAGCTTTTTTTTTTCATTAATTGCTTTAGAAATACCAATATGTAAGGTACTAAATCCTAATTCAGCAAGGTACTTAAGCAAGTACCATCTTAAGTATATATGTTGTCATGCTAATTTCAGACACAGTGCTTATAGGTTTAATATCTTGTGTACCAAAGCTAAAATGCTTTACAACCCCTTTTGTACTAAGGCTGATGTTTAGGATGCAGATGAATGTTGCTGCAGGAGTTCCTGGCACTCCATCAGCGTCGTTTGTGCCGCAGGTCAGCATGCCTACGCGAGAGCTGCCGGAGCAGGACGTGTGTGCACGTCTCACCTTTCCCAGCTCACAGGTTGGCATCTCCTGTTCAGCGACTGTTGTGAGGAACCTCGATGGAGAGGCTGAGGTTGGCAGCGTGGAGCAGTAGCGTCTTAAGCTGCAAAATTCCTCTGAGGATACATCAATACTTAGAGACCTACCAGGGGAAAGTACGAGTGACCAAATTGCTGCAGATTAGAGGGCTCTTGTGCAAGGAACGCCTTTTCTTATTTTTCAGACCCTCCTTTTAGACACCCGGCACAGCAACAGGTGTTTGCAGTTTGAATGTGCCCTGTGCCCATTGCTCAGGCTCATGGCAGCGTGTCGTGCTAAATCTGCTCTCCAGCATCAGCATCCAGCCCAAAAAAGTGTGCCAGGACATTAGGTTGGGAGTTAATATGGTTAAAGTGCGAGATTCACTCCCTAAGTACTGGATGCTTTATTTCCCTTTTTAAGTTGCACTAGTGATCTACAGTCCCACGTTTAATTTGGAGCTTTACTTTCTCATTATTTTTCTGCATTGTACAGTGAGGTGCTTTTATGTGTTTTTCTCCATTTCATTTTTAAAGAAAAAATGTGATAAGAGTGGATGGAGGCCGCCGTTCTCTTCCATAAAGGAATAGGCAGCAAGATAGTTCTTGGTGATTAAAACTTAAGATGTAGTATTACAGCCTATAAAAGAGAATGTCCTATTATAAAATGCTTCAGGACTTGAAGACTCCACCTTTTCCTTAAGCCTCAGTAATTGTACTGGATCAAACCCATGAGGCTGAAGCAGACAGATCATCTTCCCGACAGACAGACTCCCCACTGGGCACTGACACAGAGATCTGCTGAGCCGTCAGTCTAGCGAGGTTTGTTAAAGGCGAGGTGAAATCTGAAGTACCTTTGAGCAAAACGAGTAGAAAATCAAATGGGAACTAGTCTGTGTGAGATGACTGCATTGCGTTTTGTTCATTATTGTATAATTCAGCATTCCATTGGTGTTCACTTGTGCAAAGACCCTTCCTGCTGAAATGCTAGTTTTGGATGAACTTCAGATTTGCTAAAAATGGTCAACCAAGTGTTTGTCAGGGACTCTTTCTGCTCAGCTGGAGAAGGAAACCTAGAGAGTTCAAAGCAACTTTGGAACTGTCTGTACAGGATGAATCTCTGAAACAGGATTTTGGGACAAAGATTAGGACAATAGTGATTACTTTGTTGTTTATATGAAAACTGGCACAACCACATGCTGATCCCTACTAGGGTGTTACAATTTCTTGTTATCTCTTGATCTTGTCAGTATTTTTCATAACCTTTCTTCAAGTCTGTCTTGTCTCTACAGTATACCCCTCTTGTAACATACTTGTATTCTAGTGACCTTGCTATTACAGCAACTCTTAACTGAAAGAAGTCAGGAGGCAGTCTGTCATCAGAAACCATACTGAAGATTTACCATTACTCTGAGGAAGGAAAAGAAAATCCTCAAGCCATTTATTGCACTTACTGGCATTTTAGTTAATCATTCTGGAAATGAAAGGCACCGATACTGGTGTGGCATGAATCTGAGTTCTTTCCTCAGTGGTGTTCCATGTGAGGGTATTTCAGATAGAAGGATAACATGCAGAAACACTTTACAGTGGTATTTGACTTTTTGCTGTCTTGCATTTCTAAGACTAGTACATTTAACTCATCACAGCGTGTTGAAGGCAAAACACCTGTGTCTGAGACAAAGTCACTCCTGATGTTGCTGGAATTGTGTCAAAGTTGCCATGCTGGGTTTGTGTCAGAGCTTTAATGTCAAAGTTATTCTCTTGGTAGGCCCCCATTTGCACATAGCTCTGTAGTCCTTGTGTAAGAAAAGAAATCCTGGAGCATCCTGCAGGGACACAGGGTTTTAGACGCTCCTGAGGAGTGAATTGTGTCCAGCAGTGACTGGCACCTGAGCTGGCCTGCGAAGGGGGAGCGTGTGAAACACAGGAGGGTCCATCTGAACGTGAGGAGAAACTTCTTTGCTGGGAGGTGCCAGAGCCTGGCCCAGGCTGCCCAGAGCGGGTGTGGAGTCTCCTTCTCTGAGACATTCAAACCCGCCTGGGATCCTGTGTGATCTGCTCTGGTGACCCTGCGTGAGCAGGGCTGGGCTGGGGGATCTACAGAGGTCCTGCAACCCAACCAGCCTGGGGTCCTGTGATTCTGTATCCACAAGCCACACGGGAAAAGCAATGTGTTGCACTTAGAAAAGGGAATTGGCCTTACTCAGGTGGACCTCTTCAGCTGACAGTTTCTTCTGTCTGTTGTCCTATGCAGTCTGTAGTCTAGGAGCCACAAAGATATGGTAATACCAATTTCTTCATGTTGTATTTTAACTTGATTTTTCCTTTTAACTTTTGTGTTTATCATTGGAAACACGTGGTGGTGGGTGGGAGAGGGTTCGAGCACTGGATTGCAGCTTCCACGATATGTATGGAGTCCTGTAAGTGTGAGGCTGGACCCTGGGTTTGGATAAGTAATGTTGTGAGTATGATTTATTTTTCAAAGAGTGCTTGTCTTTTCTGAGTATTTGAAATAGAATCAATTAATCCTAATTTTGAAAGAGGCTGTACTGTAATTTGTAATAATCTGTAGATGATACATTACTGATAAACCTACTATCCATAAACTATTCCCAAATGTATGTGTACAATGCATTTTTCTAGCAGTTTCAGGAGTTATGAAAGGCAGGAGGTTTTGATGACAACATTATGGTCATAAGCACATCACCTCACACACTGTTGCACCTCTTATCCTGGCAGAAGCATGGTTTGTTTTCCAAGGGATTGCATTAATATCCAGGCTACCTCACTTGGCTTTTAAAATTATTACTTGAATCTAGTTTCCTGTTCCTTCTTTATTATTGTTCTATCTTTGATCACATCTATATCTGGGGAAAAAATAGAATAGGACAGCTAGTGATTTAATTAGTGGTGATGGCCAGAGGGTATAACTGTCATCACCAGGACGAATGGCTGCTTTCCAGTTGCAGCAGCAGAACCAGCAAAAGTGTATCACCCAATTTATCTACCTGTTATTATACTCTGGGAATTCCCATGTGTGTTGATCACATACTTACCAGGTGACTGATTAGTCTGCAGCAAGACTACTGGACCTTTTCACAAATGTTTTCAGTTTTTCCATTCGCAGCTGTTCCATTTTGTCACATCTTGTTTCCTCTGACTTGGACTCTGGAGAGGTCTGTACAACGTGCCTATGCAGATTAGTTTTGCTATTAATGCACAAGCAACTGATGTGTCCTCTTCCATTCTGACTAAACTACTGAGTTGTTTTCAGTGAATTAAAAATGAGCTTTGCTGTTATTTTCTCTTCAATAGGGATGTACGTTTCTAATTTCCTGTTACAGAAGTTGTTTATTAAAAAATCTGTCCATTCATTATTTGTGCTTATGAAGGTGGAGCAACTTTATATGCAGAACTTAATCAGTACTTGGAATCGTTGCGATTTAGTTTTCTGTAGGTAAACTCTTCACTAATAGAAGATTTCTCCTGGTGAGAAATCTTCTCTTTGAGACTCTCATCATCAAAGCCTAACTAAGTGAATTTCGTGATTCAGCTAGGTTTTTCGTGCAGTGCAGAGTTTGAAAGACCTTTCTCAAACACCACTTTTTATGCTAATTTTGCTTGGGGTTATTTGAAGGGGGACGTAGCATGAAATGCAAACTATTTCATGAATAAAATAACTGAAGCATAGAACTTCTCTCTCAATTTGAGGGCTTCATAGAAAAGTAACATGCTGAAAAATATCCTCTTCTGGCTGCACATTAAGATATGGAGAAGAGAGTGGAAAATATCTGTCATTTGGACTGCTGGAAGTGTCTGAGAAAAGGATTCTTGTAGAAATCTGTCATCTGTCTCTGGTGTTTTGAGGTGGTTGCATTAGTCACTCCGAGGTATACCTCTTTCCATCGCCGCTCTGCCCATTACGCCCAGTTCCACCTCTTCAAAAACCCACGACGCAGGACCCTTTCCACATTAGGGTTCTAGATCAACCTCAGTTTCATTAAGAATGCAGATTAGGATTTGGTCCACATACTAGTAATGACAGAGCCACATTCTTTTGAAAACTGGATATACATTTTATGTTACTAGTAATAAACCAAATCTGAAGTAATAATGCTTTGAGAACCCAATTGCATTTTCAGCTGCTATGTTATAATGGTCTATTTTTTTCTCTTATGTTACATTTCTGTCTTATTTATATGCACGAGTAAATTGAGAAGAAATAATGAGCATAATGCAAGGATTTTCAAGAAATCGTAATGATCAGTCAGGTTTTGAACATGTGAAATCTCAAAAATGTTCTTTTTATAAGATAAATATTTCTCCACTCCCTACTCGCTTTGTTCCACCTCATTTCTCAAGAGTAGAACAATCTTCTTTGTGTTGCTCTTGTTCTGCTGAAACTTGATATGAAGCCAGATCCTTTCAAAAGTGTTACATTCATATAATGAAAATATGTAGAGATAGAAACACAGACTCCTGCTCCACACTAGTATTTTTGGCTCTGTAGACACATTTGAACATGAACAACAATGTATCTTCCATTTAACCATCTTAATTTAATTTCACTTGACCTAAGGAGCTGACAGCATTAATCTTCCATATTGATTAACCAGATGGAAAACACTTCTTCACGTGATAAAGTGACAGATTTATATCCAGAGAACAAGTACTGATGTGTTTAATTTGCTTGCAAATTGAACTGATAAGGTACAGATTCTTTAGGCCAACGATGAAAGTTAATTCTCATTTACTAGTCATTCTTGCTCAGACCATTAAAAAAGATTCCAGACAACTGACAGTTTGGTGGATATGTAATTGTGTTTCTGTATGTAAAACAAGTAGTTTCTACACAAATTGCATACATACTTTATAGATATATATATACACACACAAAACATATACATTAACTTTGTATACCCTTAAGACTTCCCTTAGATTTGTTTTTACTGATAATTTAATAAATGGGACAACTATCAGATGTCTTTGCACGTTGGGTTATTCTTCCCTCATTCTGTGTCTCATCTTCCTCAGCGAGGAACAGGCATCTCCAGTGGTAACTGTGTACCTGTCTGCCCATGTAACTTTCAAACCCCTGGATTTGGAATTAAAAAGAGCACCACCTGATCTAACTTTAATTAACAATTTGCAGAATGGTCTTCTCCCCGTAATACAGAAAGTCTCCCGCATTATGGAAATTACCAAATGCAATTGAAACAAAAAAAAAAGTCTTTGAAATGAAAAGAGAGTAAGAATTATAATCCTTAACTTACCCATTATCACTCTCCCCCTTCTGTTTAAGCCGCTTTGCTGCAATAATCAAAACTGCAGTTGCTTAGTCACTGATAATCCTACATCATATATTCATTCCATTATTTTCCTGCAGGCCCTAGAAGTACCTTTTGACCATGATACAGCTTGTCCAGTGATTGACAAGTGTTCTGATAGCTCATTTCACAGCTTTCTTGCATCTTAGGGGCTGAATTGCTGGAGGCACAAGCTGTGCAGAGAGAAAATCAAGCCTTATCAGTGCTTCCCAAATTCTTGTTCAGGTTTTTCCTCTTGAGCTTCTGCCTGCCTTTACTCATTTAATTAATGCTTCTATGTCCCTAGGTTACATACCTGCTGACTTTAAATCTGTTGCCATTTATCCATTATTAAACTAACATTCTTTGCCTGATGACTTGGCTGACAGCTATAGAGCTACTGCCAAACTCCCATTCCCGTCAGAGATCCTTGGAAACAAGGACATTAAAGATTTTATTTTGTTTTAATGAAAAGGGATAAAATTTATCTTAATAGCTTGAGGTCTGACATCCTGAAGCTCTTTAGAAGCTAATTAACTTACATCGCATTGACTTGGATATTGTCATTTCTCCTTTCGTTCACATCAGTGTCGCACTGGAAAAGAAACTCTTCCCAGAGTTAGTTGACTCTGCTTTTAATGGGGAAGTTAAGGAAGGGAACCAGTGGAACTGAGAACTTTAACCCTTAAACTTGTTTCTCTTGCTCTGGCCATCTTGTTTTGAAGTTTAAACTCCCACCTGTTCTCCAATAACTCCCTGTCCAGGGGATGACCATATGGCAGGGTAAAAGGAAAGCATTACCATCTCTGTGAGCTTCCCGACACTGGGGGAGATCCGTTGTACAGCCTCATCGGTCACAGGGAAAGACCGTGTCCCTTTCTGAATAGAAAATCCTGTAGCTGTTATATTAAAACAATGATGTACAGGAGTTCTCATTAGCCTCCCTGTAGCTCAGCAAGCTTAATGACTTTTCACCACACAGTTGACCGCTCTGACTAGGATGGGTTTTTCAGTCTTTTTGAAATCACGGGTCAGATTTTCGAAGTGGACCTCTGCGTGATGGATGTAAAACCGTCGATGAGAGACGTGCTTCTCTTCATTAACTTTTTATGAGGTTATAGAAGCAGTTTATAGGCCCTTAGATGTCTGTGAGTCATGAGTGGAAAAGCTCTAGACTAGGATCCCACAGGACTGGTAGGATTGCTTTAGGAGACAGGGTGTCCCTGGTTCCATTTCTCTATAGTTTTCTTCACTATTTCTACACTGGCATTTCTGCACTCCTCCCTTTTTTGTCTTTTTATCACCTCAAGCTTTAAATGAAATTACCTTTTAAAATACACAAATTTTCATTTACTGAGCATCAGATGTAAGGATAACACAAGAAACAAGTAAGCATAAAGTTCCATAAAGAATAGTTAATCTTCTGTTCACAGCTTCATCTCAGCCTAAATCCAACCGATCTTTCAAAAGGCTCAGATGGCATCGAGTGAAGTTAGCAGCAGGTAGATGCAAAACAAGCAAGAAGGGCTGATTCTTCATACAATACAAAGTGCTACAATATGCCTTTCTGCGGGTAGTTGACAGTCTTAAAAATTTACCTGTGTAAAAAGTGACAGGGAAACCTAATGAAAGAAAAAGAATCCAGTGAGAATGATTAAGCAGAAAGATGTCAGCCTTGGCTCAGGAGATCCTGAACTGCAAAGTGCTGGAAGCCAGGGGAGCAGAAGGATAGTGCGTTTCATCTCTTCTTATTCTGCTCTCAAAACTGCTTCTGAGCTTCTGTGCCCATTATGAGAGAGATTTAGGGTGATCTCTACTATTCTTATCTTGCTGTTCAAGTGCTTTTTCCCCTTGACCCTGTCTTTCTCTTGGACTGCTTCAGGATTATCTCCTTGCTTAAACATTTGTTATCTATAATGCTTTAATAATAGATTTTATTCTACGTGTATTCATTCAAATGTTGTGACTCTGTAGATGTCACAGGTGTTTCTCTTGAAATTTTTATGCCTGATTTGATTTAATCTTTTTCACAATGTTTGTCCAAGATTTATCATTTGAGTGAATAAAATTAAAATGAACCTCAGCATTTGAAAACTAAGTTTGGGAATCCCATCTGCCATAAAATTTCTTGCTTTAAGCACAGCAAGTTTTGAAAGCATTGAAATCCCAAATCGCAACTTTGCTCGGTAAAATTGACGTCAATTCCTTTTTTTTTTTTTTTTCCTATCTATCTTAGACGTTTTTACGTTCCAGTTGTAGTTGTAGCTTTTATATTTTTGGAGGATGACACTATGCGAATCATCTACTGTGATCAAAGTTGTAACATGTGGAGTCTGAAGTACACTGAATAATTCCTGCAAGTATTGATGTAAAAATGGCTTTGGCTTCCTTTTTCCCCACTGTATTTGAACAAGTTATGAAACAAGATCTCAGAAACTTTTAAATAAGTGTTTCTTGTCATTACAGAAGGAGGTCATGTCTAGGTTTGAATAATACAAAATGTCAATTCAGTTGACAGCTGACAGTGTACAGAACATGAATCCACAGTTTGCCACACAAATAAACCCTGAAACAAGTACAACTGGGGTTAAAAAAAGCGGAAAAATAAAATTTTAAGTTGAGGCCAAGGTATATTCTACTGTAAATGAAAACTTTTAGAATCCTTGGATGCTTTTCAAAAGTTTGCCCATATTTCAAAAAAAGCTGAAAGCAAGCTAGTCGTCGTGTATGAGCTGCTGTCCTCTTTTATGATACAAGTACCCTGTTTCGGTACTAAGCATGCACACGGAGACTTTCAGAGTACTGTTCTGTCAGGAGCTGGAGTCGATTGTACATTTATCAAGAAAAAAAAGCTATACCCAAATGTTGCCTAGATGTCAAAACAAAGCATTCATGGGGAAATGCCATTTAGGAATAATTTTTCACCTTATGTTTTTTAGGAAATTTCAGATGCATTGGTCTCGATTAAACAGAAAAAAACAATATCTAAATTTTCCATATAATAGCTTTTCATTTTTAAATTTTGAAAATTGAAATAAAATACTTTATAAACACTTGCAGCAGAAATATTTCAAAATTATTAAATAAGTTTTCTAACATACCGAATCAAAAGTAATCAAGTTTCATAAAGCAAATATCCAAGTCTGCCTTTTTTTAATGTGAATTCGGCTCTTTCTCGGGTGGAGGTGCTGGGAGCTCGGCCGGTCTCTGGAGCAACGTGGCTGTGACACCAATCCATCCATTGGGCCGCTGCTGGAGTAAATCTTTTCCTGCTCCCTGGGCTTAGTCTTTGCTGCTGTCTTTTGTTATTAACGTTGTCCTAATGTTCATACTGGAGGAAGACCGCCTTGGTTTCCCTAGAGAAATTCAAATTGCAGCTGCCTGCTGCACACTGCGATGCTCATTTTGGGAGAAGACCAAGTGTCTTTGCCCCGTTTGTTTTCACCGATAGGAGTTTGCTCCATCTATTTGAGGCTGCTCCTTTGTTTTTGCTGTGCCATGTCCCTCATCATCTCTGGACCGGCCACCAGAGCAGAGGTTGCCTTCTCATCTCCAGCTGCCTCAGGCCAGATGTTCTATTGTCAGGATTTCAGGAGAGCTTCTGTGCTGGTTTCTGCCTGTCTTGAGAGTGTGGTGCATCAGATCCCAGTATGATCCGGGAATGCTCTTTGGGTAGATCACCTCACATATTGGTCTTCTTGCGTTTTCAGCAGTTAATTTTTGAGAAAGATTTAGGCATAATCCTATTGCTCTGTTCTCAGAACAAGGGAATTACATGTCGAACATTGCTACTCACTTGGGTCTGCTCCAAATCATGGCAATACACTGACAATGGCAGATTAAATTCCCTTCTGTTCCTTGGTGTAATTTCCAGTTAATAATCAGCATGCCAAAGAGGTGGCAGGCCTGGTTGATGCCTTCTAGCACGAGTGACCTGGGTATGAAATTTCCCTCAGCACAAAGGGATACGAATATGTGAGGGTTCTGATATTGTCTGTCTTCCTAAAAATCACCAGTTCTTCTGGCAGTTTGAAGCAATTTCAAGACTGTATTTAAAAGCAGCTCAGGGTTCCACTGGCAATAATGCTGGGTGTCCAGGCTGAGGTACGTGGGCAGAATGTGATCAGGAAACAGGTTTTTGTCTGCGTTGTGCTTCACTCTGGCTAGTGGTGTAAATCTATTTGTTTAATAATAATTCACACACACAATAAAAGGAGGTGTATCTGACTTGATCATTTTTGGTTTAAGTTTTCTGATTTCTAGCTTCAGCTGCTTCTTTTATCTATACTTTGCTCATTTATATTCAGGAGAACCTAATTCAAATCCAGCAAGCAATTACACTGTGGTGTAACCATGAATAATATTGCTGTTTACACACACTTAAGGTGGCCCATTTCTTGACAGAGAAGGATATTATGTGGATTGATACTGTCTATTTTTTTTTAAATTCTGTCTGACTTGTTATCCATCTTTCTAGACATTTATGAAGTATCTGTCTTCATCGCAACCTTCCATTAAACCTGAGGATTATGTTTTATCCAATGATGTATGTCCTGCTAGTGCTTACAAAGCAGGAGAGTGCATGCAAGCTGCATCAAGTCACTTATGGGAAAATAAAGTGCAGTGAGAGAAAATCACGAAGAGCTCATCTATGGAAATGCGTGGAAGTGAAAACATTTTATTAAAGGCAACTTTTCATCCTTTAAAAGCACAGAACTAATACTGAAATAAAGAGGAATCTCATGTGTAAAAGCCCACAGGCTAGTTAGATGGCTGTAAGTCTTTCTTAGGGGACTGTTATGACAGGCTGCTTACCTCTGTTATCAGTTACAGAGGATGAACAAAAACAAAGAAAGACAAAAAAAAAGACAAAAATGATCTTTTATGCCCTGAGTGAACATGATTTCCTGAATTTCAGTTGAGGAAGCTCCCTCCAGGATCAGAATGCAGCTTTCCTTTCAGTTTTGTAGCCATAAAAAAGTTCGGGAAAAATGTCATGCTAAAATGAAAGCCTCTTACACAGTTTTTTAGCAATATGCTCCTTACCACACATCAGTTTTACAGAGAGTGAAGAGACTGATCATTTTGAATGTATTTATGTACGGTGCACTTCCTTCTTCTGATCAATGCTATAGTAATGATTTTCCCCAGGAAAGATGTGTACTTCCAGTCTGAAAATAGGTTTGTTTAGATTAAGAAGCTACTACCAAAAAAGAAAAATTCATAGAAATTGAAAATTCTACAGAAACAACAACAATATGTCAACAAACTATGAAAATTTATGAAGATCTGCTAAGTGATTCCAGATCACTTTAAGTTGCTCAGGCCTTGCAGAACCCACCACTTGTTACCAGTGACCACTTTTGTTCTGAAAACTGGGATTAGCTATTGATACAGCTTGGAAAAAGGCTCTTCGCTTCACTCTCCCTTTTTGCAGTTTACGCGCTTGCTCTCCCTTTTCCTTTTTTCCTTTTCAGAGTGTGTATTGAATGGCATTGTATTAAAAAAGGCGGGGAGGGGAAGAGAGACAAAAAGAATATTTAGTGATATTGGTAAGTCTGCAGTTGTCTTACAACTTTGTAGTTTCATTTGCTTAGAAGATAGTGTACATGTAGAATTGTGTACAGATACATGTAGAAATGGGAATAACTTAATACACAAGCTAGGATTTCCTACTCTATATTGCTTTAATACTTTATGTAAATAATGAATAAAATTAATGCAACATCAGATAGTATGGTAGACCACAGAATGAAAGATTTCAGGTAATTTTTCTTTTTGTTGAGGTTAGAACAGTCATTGCCGCACAAGCGTCTTGCCGCAGAAGTTCATATTGGGCAGAAAACCTCTCCCAGAGCGTGAGCTCGGCCTGTGGACACAGTTCGTTGTGTTGCGTTGAGTAATTCGGCAAATTCAGATGCTATCCTTTTGACTTCAATAACTCTGCGTGTTTCAAAAAGCTATTTTCTCAGCTAGAGCCCAGTGCCATAAGACGATTAAGACCACGTTCAGCGTTAAGTGCAGAGCCCCTGCCCTTAACTCTCGGAGAAGTGTCAGATGTAAGGCCGGTGCTGAGCAAGAGCCATCAGATGGGAACTAATCCTTCTGCAGGTCAGGAGCAAAGTCTCCATAAGGATTACGTTTGGCCATGATGCTGCCTCTGCTAGAAAGAAATACCTCTGAAGTGATCCTGCTGGTGTCAGGGGTGAAACATTTTACTAGGTTTGTCTAGAAATTACAATGATTTTTAAAATATTAATCTAATTTATACTGCTTTTAGTGATCTGTTTCTTTTCAAGAGTCAAGCTCATGCATGTAAACTCTTTATATTGTGGTCGCCAGCATTCTTCAGCAAATATCACCACTTTCCCTGTGAAATAGCTGAATAATTGTTTTACATTTACATTTATAAATATTAAGTGACCAATTCTGTATTGTAATGAGATCAACAAGCTATCTCTAAGTTTCAGAGTGATGTGTCGGGATGCTTTTTGTATTTTATATCTGTATTCAACCAGGTCCAGGGTTTTTATGGAGTATGGTTGTCTGTGGATGGTAATAATAATACAAAATAAATATGTTCTTTCTTTGGCATATATGGGAGTACCTCCCACAGTCTGTCAAGGTTCTCACCAGTACAAATGAGAATGAAAGTCCTATTCAATGATCCTCTTTCAACAAACCTCACGCCATTCTACTAGTAGAGACCCTGACATTGGTTTACAAAACTGAAGACCATGATTCTCATACAAACAGCAACAGCAATGCTGAACAACATCAAAGAAAACATTGACAACAGAAAGAAAATGACCAAAACGTATGCAAAGTCCTAGACTAGGTACTGATGACTTGTTTTCAGATGCATGTTTGCAGTCACATCTGTAGTTTGTTTTATGTAAGCCAAAGTATTTCACATTTAAAAGATAAATAACCTAAGAGGAAACAGCTCATCCCACAAAACAGTATTTTTTTTTTTTTTTTTTCAGAAAAGGCTTTAAGGGGTAAAATTAAAATAATCACAGTTACTGCTAATTTGGGTTTCCTAATGTGGTCCTCATTTCCTAATGGTGAACTCACTATGAAAAGAATTAACATGCTTGGGTTTTTTTGTTGCAAATGTGAGGTTTTGCAATTAGATTTTTAAACAGTTTTTCTACTTCGTCAGTAAAAATGTATACAGGCGTGCTTTGTAAGTATTACTTTGGGCTGTGCTTTTTACATGCACATCTGTACTGTTGATGTAAATTCAACTTGCATTTATTTTATAGTGCTTTTCTCTGTAGTGGATTAATAGCAATAGCCTGGGTCGCTGGAGTTTCCTGAAAGAGAGAAGTCGTGTCTGTCAGCCTCACTGGTTGTAACAAACACCTCTGCCACAGCCAAGGTCCGACATGGGACAGCAGCCCAGAGCTCCAAACCTGCCCCAAACAGTCAACACTTGCAGAATTAACCCTCAAAGCGCAGTGAGCTCTGTGGTATTGCATGTGCACAACAAACCAGCCTCGAACTGGTGGCTTTAAACGTTACTGCCGTGCACTGTCGTACCAGTGGTTACAGTGGTAATTATTAAGAATTTTCTTGTATGGATGATGTTCTTGGCTTAGGAAAACAGGAAGATAAAGACTCCAGGCCGCCTTTTTTCATCCTGTGCTTTGTAGGGTGATGGCCACGTTTCCTCAAATATAATTTAGAGCTGATTTTAAATTACAGATATAGCAGTGCATAAAGTTTCCTTATTTTTTTTTGGTTGCATCCCTGTAATCTTTCTCAGAGAAGTCTTTGCTGGAGTAGGTGAGTCCATCCTCTGTGCTGGCAAAAGAATGGGAGGTTACGCTTCAAGCTATTCAGTTATGCTTGGAATGTGCCTTTTGTTTGTGGCATTTGTGTTTGTGTAGTTTCTACATGCCAGAGCTGTAGAGTTTCGTGTTTGTGACATTGTTAGAGTCTGGCTAATTTATTCTCAAATCTCCTCTTTCCATAATTTTCTTTTTGTCTGGGAAAGCCCACTGATTTAACTAATGAATCTAGTACTGATTTCTGAACAGCTGCTAATAATAAGAAAATTGTCTTGATGGTTATTCTCGAGCCTGGAGAATGAGCACGCAAGCAAGTTGTTGGGTCTTTTTTTCACTTTCCAGGATGTTTGGCTTGTTTGGAGAGCTCTCATGTCAAATCCCTTTTATCCGTAATTACAAAGCATTATGATTTCATCTTGGTTCCAAGGGACAGCAAATGACTGCAGGGAATACCGAGAGCCCATTTATTTATCTTAAGGCCAACTTTTGGTCACAGCGATATCATTGCCGAAATCCTCAGTGAATTTCTCTGTTTGGAGCTTTAACCCTACGTGTGCCTCCCAGGACTGACTACAGCTTGGATACAAACTACTGGGAACAACTGGGAATACATTTCTTTCCTTTCTCTCTTAAATAGCATGTGCTGGACTATTTATCCCAGAGAACTGACAGTCAAATTACAGATAGATTATTTTTATCCTCACTTTTAAAATAAACTAATAGCACAGCAAAGGAACTGATTCATCCTAAATGATGTGGGAAGTCCATTTCAGACTGGGAAATGAAACCTATATTTTCCAGAAAGCAAATCTTATTGGTTCAAAACCTTTCTACCTCCCTTCTATGCTCTTCTACCTTTTCAAATGCTTTATTGGAATTCTCATTTATTCAGATTGTAGCTGTAAGCTGTCTTGTAGTGGCAGGTTGTTTCCTTAGCTCTGAGATCACATCGTCTGTGTGGGATGTTACGTTGGAGATCAGGATTTTGGCCTTTCAAAGACCGGGGCTGACTGCCAAGTGAGGACATGGAATGACAGAGCTACGGTCAAATGTCCGAATGAAGTTGGTACTGGTAACACATAATAACAGAGTTTAAATGGTTTGCGCTGCAGGATTCTGTTTCCAGACAGCGTGTAGTGTGTCTGAATTTATGTGTTTTTAGCTACTGTGTTAAGTCTGTGTAGGGAACATCACGCACTGATTTGCAACTGCAGTGTGACAACACCGAAGTTTGGGGAAAACTTAGATACCTTTATTCTACTAGTTACAGCTTCCATCTGCTGCTAAGTGATAAAAGAAATGTGAGAAAAACCTCCTTCCCGAGGAAATGGACTTTCTGTCCCACCTTTGCTGTGGGCCTTGAAGGAAAAAATAAGAGTCATAACGGACTTTCAAAGATCATCTAGTCCATCTTTCTTCTTCAAGAAGGGTTCAACAATATCTAAATAATTCTTGACAGAATCAGTTCAATGTTTCTTTAAAATAAGTTAGCAATGGAAACTCCACAGCCTCTGTATATAATGCATTTCACTGCTTGTCATTCCACGCCATTCAAAAGGTTTTTCTTCTAATACTTGACTAAATTGTCCTTACACCAAGTAGATATTTTTCTTGTCTCAAGTGGAGTACATTATTTTCCTCTTTTCAGCAACTCTTTACATAGACGTAATCCTGTCTCTCCATAGCTGTCTTTTCTCTAGAAGAACAGGAAGAAATACTCTCTAAAATAACAAAGTTTTATTTTATGTGATTTCTAATCATCTGCCCACTGCTGTTTCTCATTTCTGAGGTTCGTGTATGAATTTCTGCATGCTGTTTCAGTTAAAGCCTTACCCATATGAGTAGAAGGTTTGTATTGTTCATATTCTCTATGACATGAGAACTGAAAAATACTTTTTGCAGAAAAGCTTTCTAGTCCATCATTTCCTCCCTTGCCTGTTTTTCACTTCCTCATGTTAGTAGCACTTTGCAAATACCATTGCTGATCTGCAGTGGTCTGAAATAGCTTGGATCAGGAAGACCATTTGAATTCCAGTCGCGTCTTATGAGCTCTTGTAGTCCAAAATGCTTCTTCTGCAAGTGTAGTCATGGCTGAAAATACTCATTGGTACTGAAAATCTCACTCAGTCCAACATTTGCATTCCCCTCATTGCTATTATTTGAATATTGGAATTGGAACCCATCTTACAGTAGCTCCATCTAGACAGGTCGTGAGGGAAAAAGTAGTTTGGGGAGGGCTACAGAGATGCTGGAGAGTTACGCGCAGAATCTTCCCGTTACACCATGAAGTCCCCTTCTTTTTCCGCTCAGTCTTTCCTTCTCTTTTCCCCTCATACTTCTGATGTGAGTTTGGGATTTTTTTTTCTTTCCTGGCATCACTTATTTACCTTGTGAAATGAGCTAAAGACAATATGAAAATCAGATCCCTCTCTTTACGTCGGAGGCCCCTTTCCTCACCGACGCTTTGATCCCCTTTGGCTTCACATTCTGACAAACGCTGTGATCCAAACAGCAACACTCTAAAATTGCTGTTGGAGTCTCTGCCACCTTCTATTAGGATAATGCTGAAGTCCATTGAGATAGATGATCAAAACCAGATCCTCTAGGGAGCAGCAGAAGGATGCTGGACTTGTAGAGCACAGTGTTCTCCTGGGGAAGAGAGGCCTGGCTGGATATAATTAGAATCCTGGGCGCAATTACTGACTTTGCTGTCGCGTAAATCGAGCAAATCCTCGGAACTCATTCAGTGTTAGTTTCTGTCTGCTCGGTAATTCTACTTTAAACACAAGATCTTCGGAGAAGGGACTGTATTTCTAAAGTATACATAGTCCAAGCAGCCCCATGCTGCCATCTAAAAACATGATTTATTGACAGTTACCGACTATATCGTGTCTTCTTAAAAAACAATAAAATCCTCTGTGTTTGTTAAGTATCAATGGGCCAGTGTCAGCAGCAATGTTTACATGTGTCACTCCTTTCCTGTGCTGCCAGTGGTGTACGCAGAGAAGCTGAAGACTCGGAGAACAGCCCGGGTTGGAAGGGGCCTTGAAAGGCCATCTGGTGCAGCCGTGCAGGGAAGGGGAGCCTGGGTGAGATTATCCAGCGTCCTGTCCATTCACCTCTTGGAAAGATCCAGTGATGGGGATTGTTCCATTAATTGCTTGTTTGCACTGTAAAAAAATGTGTTTCTTATATTGAGATGAAACCTTTCCTGGTGCAACTTGTACCCCACTGCCCCTTGGCTTCTCCTGGTGAAGGAAGAGCCTCCAGCCGCTGTAGCCACCACCCTGTACGTACTGGAATCCTACAATGAAGTCCTGCCCTTCTCCAGGGAGATGAGACCTGACTCTTTTGTGTTCTATTTTGATTAGACACGAACTGGTTTATCCTCCTTTCAGTGACTCGTTGTTAGAAATTATATACATCTGTACATAATATCTCTCTTCAGTTGTCTGTTCTTTAGCATAAACAACTGTGGATTTTTCATTGTTTGCCTCACAGTTTGTTTTCTCTACCCCTCTGCTTACTCATACTGATTGTTCAAGTAATAACTGATTGCAATAACCTTACTGATTTGTCTCTTCCCTGGTACTCTCTGGCCGACCCTTACCTGTCTGGAAGGCTTGCCAGGGTATTCATTCTACCTGGGGCTTTGTTACATCTCAGCAGAGAGGGAAGATTACTGTATGTGATTTTCCTGTTTGGCCTGTCTGATTTACTTAACTCATAGTAGGTTTGTATAATGTTGTAATTCCCAGCCCCATGCTTTGCAGAGCTGCTGCCTGAGCTGTTATTCCAAAACTTGTATATCTGTGCTATTATTCCTATCTATAATATATAGTAATTGTGTGTATATGATACTGTGCATTAGTCCTCAGTGCTCCATCCTGTTTATTTCATATCACCGTGCTACATGGTGAACAGGTTTTGATTCTTATTTTGCTTTCCTTTTTTAAGCTGACAGGCGTTAACTGTAAAAGTAATACTTTTCCTTACTGACTTAGACAATGAAATACAAATATGCTTTGATATTTTAAAGTAAACTTTTAAAGAATGTTGCTTGATTTCTCTCTGTGGTTTATTACAGTTTTACTGATAGCTATGTTATTCCGTTATGGTCATACTTCACAGTAGGTTAATGTAACACACATTTCCCAATTTTTTAATGAAAACGCGACACGAGCCAGAGTCAGAAGTCTTGATAAAGTGTATGATATCTACTGCTGATTCCCATTTTTTTGATTGGAGACCTCACCGTTAGAAATTAGCAGCTGACCTTTAAGATGTCACTGGGTGAACTCAGGACAGAGATCTGCACCCCTGATCAGGACGCTCAGGCACTTTCTGTGCTCACCAGCAGAGTGCCAGGAGTTCCTTCCCTGCCAGCACCGCAGCCAGGCTGAAGGTTTGGATGAGAAACCTTTAAAGCAGCTTTCTGGCAATTCCTCCTCCTTCTGCTGAAAGAACGAGATGAAAACAGATGAGAGCAGAGGGCTCCTTTCTCCAGCACAGTTTCAAGCTTTACATTCAGGAATATGCATAAGGGGTATTAGGATTCTGTGTGGATGTGAAATAGTCTCCCAAGGGAAACAGTCATGTCATACAGCTTGAGAGATTGTACAGCTTGAAAATAGTAGAAAACATGATATGGAATAGTATGCTAGGAGATAAGATGCTTTTTATTCCCATCTGTGCTTCAGGGGTTGAATTGGCAGCAAATTCAAAAACCTTTACTAGGCAACAGAAAAGATCAAGAAATATAGTATATGCATAGCAGGGCTTTGGCAGGAGGTGGTGTGTGTCCTAACTGGATAATAGGAGCTAGTCTGGGGATTAATGTAGAGCATGTACTTTCCAAATGTATTTTTTTCTAAGATCTCGTGCCATGACAGTTTTTGCAAAGTCTTTATGGTCAATGTTTTTTTGACCTCTCATTAAAATGCCTTTGCATAGAGTTCTCCAAGAGGAGCCTCAGCACTGTATTATTTTTCTGGCATTCGTTATTGTGTAACATATGGATATGTCCCTCTGCGGAGGTTGTGTTGTCTGTCTCAGCTGCTGTTTCACATTGATAAAAATACTGGTTCTCTTCTCACTTGTATATATTAACAGCTTGAGTGTAAGTGAACATATATGTCACAGGTTCTGGAGACTTATGATCTCCAAGAGAGGAAAAAATACCTCTGCTTATTATGGTATCTCTCATGTGGTTCCCTTGTGCAGCTGACAAAGGGGAAATTAGCAGATGGTGTAAAACTTCTGTAGTTATTAACAGGCAGCACTACCAATTCTAGATACTTTTTCTTACTGCAGCCTTAGTCACCTCTTCAGTTTTGTAACCTTTCTCTTGATCTAGTGGACGTTTATGATAATCTGTCTTTTCCTCAGTTTTCTGTTTGTTGACAGGAATATGGCCATTCTGATATTAACAAAACCAAACTCAACCAGCCAAACAGAACCAACCAACCAACCCCCAAAGCCAATGCAGAAGACAGAGGAAAAAATAACATGATGTCTTTATAAAGTAATTCCCTCTGTTTCCCTTAACATATTAACGCAGATTTGCATGTGTTCTGTAATGTGCCAACATTAACCGGAGGTGTTGCACACCGTGCTGTCTTGTCTGCGTTTGTGTCTTTTTTAGCTTCTTCTTTTCTCAGATATATATATATGAGATGCAATACATGTTCCTCCCATTCTCAGATAAGACAACAGAAAAGAATTTTCAAGGCTACTGATTACTGCAATATTTTTCAAAGAATAGCTATGCAGTTTTATATCTTATCTTTTTCTGAAACTGTGAACTATCCTAGAAGGTCACTGTTGAAGAGTGAATAAATATAAAACATATTGGAAAGTCAGCTTCATCTTTCCCTGAAGTTGATTAAATGCATTGGCTCCACTTGAACCTCTGTAGTACTTCTGTGTGAGAAAGTATTATTCTACAGTGGTTGAGGCTGTGATATTATAGATAAGAGGAATGGGATTCAAGCTGGTAAAGACTCGATATTATCTTATTAATTAAGTGTAGCATCCTCTCTCTTCCACCTGTTCTCTCGCACTTCACACAGACGCAATCTTTTTGCAAATATTTGTGTTTTCTCTTCCTATTATGAAAAGAAACATGTTGAAAATGGCAGAATAGCTTTTGTAGTCTCTATAGGAGCTTTTAAGAAAGTAAATTTTTCTATTACTAAACAGTCAAGGAAATGCAACCCCAAAGATAGCTGAACTGTGATTGTCAGTAAATTTGGGGTTGATAAAAGTGTTTCCTGCTGAATACTCATCTAATACTGCTGTATTTGGAGAATGATATCTCAGCTAATAAAATCATCAATTAGTAATAAAATAAATTGACCACCATGCATTGACAGCATGATGAATACCAGTATTTAGTGCGGCACTCATTTTTTGTAGAAACATGAAAAGTATCTTAACAGGTAAGCAACCAAATATTAACTAAAAGTCAAAGAAGCTAAGGCAGGATTTTCAAAGAAGCTAGGCAGCAAATCACAAGGACATTGGAACTGGGCCTCAAAATTAAATATATTTTGATGCTGTTTGTAGAAAGTGGTAAGCTTAATACCTGCACTTTGACTTTATGCAGGCTTCGGCATCCTCCTGGCTGTAGCAGCTGTGTTTCACGAGGGCTGTAATGTGCACATTGAAGCCAAGCAACAGCCTCGAGAGTGGAGTCTTCCCTACTTGTTATGGGCTGTGTCCAGGTTACAAGACAACCAGGTAGCTGAGATCTGGCAGGATAACTGCATTTTGCTCCAAAGCACTGTTGTAATCGCTACTTTGTTGAACTGCAGTCTGAGCAGTGACCAAGTCCAGGATCTGTGCAATCCTGTCACGTCACCTGCTGCGTTTCCTTTCCCGCACCATTTAGTTGGGATCTGACTGAAAACATTCTCTTGTAGTGGAGCCTAAAAACTTTTGCGTATCAAAGCATGAATGTGTGTTGTCTGTGGGTTTGGTGTTCTGTGCACTGACAAGCCTGTCACTAACTCAGCAGTGTGGGATTAGGGCTTTTGCGATTAGAGTCACGCTGTGCAATGTTGTGTCTCTTGCTGCATTCACCAGGGCACCTTTTTTATGAGCACTCTCAGCCTCGTGCTTTCTAGATGCACCTCCTAGAACAGGAAAACAACAACAACAATAACAACACAAAAAACCCCAAACAAATGATAAAAAACCCCACACTCCTAAACCACTGTTAGTAAAACCCAGAAGAGTTTGCATTGCATAGTGCAGGATCTTGCACATAATAGCATACATAAGCTGCCTGTGCCTTAATGGATCCTGTCAAGTTGCTCTCTATCATTCTTATCATTCCCCAAGCAGTAATGGTAAAATGCATTATAGCCTTAGAGGACACTTTTCATCCCTGAAGTTTAGACTGTCTCTTCTTTAGAATGTCACATTCTTTAGCATTTCATTTTCAAAAGCACTAAAGTAAATAAGGGATATAGATCCCATCTTCAAAAGTGATATAAGGCCCCTAATATGGAGTGGAGCAGTTAGGTGGATTTTCCCAATCAGTGTTACCCATTGATGACGTTGCAAACACAAACTGTTTTAGGTAGTCGGGCTCCAAAGGTCAAGTGACTGATGTGGAGAATCTTGTAAAATTTGTGCGCACACATGTACACAGAGAAGGAAGGTTCTTTTCTGAGTCTACGACATCTGTATTGCCGCTGCCAGCCCAAGCGCGGTGCTGGCCGTGGGGGATGCTCAGGAACGCTGCAGGAGTTCTCTGGGGAGCAGCAGGTTTGAAAATACCGCGCAGTTCTCCTGACCTCTTCAAACGGGAAGCGGAAAGCAGCCACTGAACCAGAGCCGGTACTGATGCCACAGAAGTCCAGTCCATCTTTTGTATCTTTGTGTCTGCCAGTTGCATGATTTTTTTCATTCCTAGTACATGAGGGAGGGAACGGGTCGTCTCTGTGCTCAGTAGTCAGTGCTGTACCCTGCAGAGTGTGCATGAAACATCCCCTCTGAAGTGTAACACTGCCTGGAAAAGAGACAGATAAGTAGGAATTCTTCAGCGCTCTCTTTACCCCTCGAAGGATGAAGCAAAACCTAGTTTCTCTTCACTGTGGCAGAGAAAAAGAGCACAATTATGATACTTTTGCAATGTTTCTGTTGCTTAAAAAAAAAGAGTAAGTAGCAGGTAAAGTGCTCTTTCCCTTAGGGACCAATTACTTTGGGGAATTAGATGCACTAACATAGGCAAAAGTCTCTCAAATAATAACTACTGTGATCAAAGTGTTAGTGTGAGCCCAAATACCAGAGAGTGAAAATGAGGCCAACACCTGCATGCGGTGAACAGAAGAACGTGTTTTCTGCTCAGGGAGCATCAGTGGCTCCGCTGACACACCTGCTGCTTGGTAGGACTGGTTTCCCTGGCAAAATAACTCCGCCAAGGACCACTGAAAAGGCTTGTGGTTATTCCTGTTTCTCAGCGCTAGTTTGTAGCTGAACCTCAGGCTGAGCAGCAGCGCTGCCTGACATTCTCTCTTGATTTGAAGTCATCTCTGTCAATAGCCCGTTGTGCTCCCAGCCCTATTTATTGTGAGGGATGCACACAGCACTTGGTGGGCAGGCTCACAAGATGAACTCTGCCACTACAACATCAACTCCTATTAACAAGCAGCGATGCCTTTTCCAATTTAAATGCGGGTGAAGTCGCTAAGCGAAGGAAGCTAGTGTTGATTTAAACAGACAAGGTGCAACTGTGTGTGTAACAGTGTGAGGGTGTTGTTAAAGCCCTGGGTAGGGAAAAAAAAATGCGAAATTGCCCTCAAGTTACCTGCAGAGAAAGACAGGTACAGAGAGCCTCTTCGTGCATCTGTGAAGGACCAAGCTTACTATAACATTGCTTTATGCACTTAGCTGCAAGTATTATAGCATCTCATTCTTTTCAATTCTGTGAAACTAGAGCAGCGGTAATAGATTGGTGTTCTAGACCTATCTCAGCCTCAGGTAAGCTTGAATCCGTAGCTTCTGCTTCTCGGAAAGGGACCCTGAACTCTGAAGGTGAAAAATTAAATGCCACTGAAGAGAACAGTTTGCTCTTGAAGCCACACTGTTATCTTGCTGAAGAGGAGCCCTGCAAGCGGGGGGCCTGTCCGGGGAGCCCTTGCCTGTCCAGGCTTTGTTTATTTGGCAGATTCTGACATAGGAAGAACTAGAGTCAGCAATGATTTTTCTTCCAGGGTCAAAAAGCGTACTCTGTTGTCACTGGTGACAGATACATCTGTCTTAGGTTTTGCTAACCTGGTAGGACCAGCACAGCTGAGTGAGTTGTGTCAAATTCTTCATGGTGCAAGTTCTGCAGAAGTGTTTACTAGGTCCAATCAGCTGCATTTGTCTGACAGCAGCTTTTGTGCAGATACAGCCTATAATCAGCATCCTAATTTGGTCCTGACTTTTGTTAATGCAGCTGGATGGGGAGGAAAAGCCTGGTTTAACACTCGTGTTTCAGATTGAGTTGGCAGGTACAAGGACACATCTTGCTTGCGGGCTGAGCAAATCTGAGTCTGGAAACCTCTAAAGCATGAATTCCAAGAATTGTTTTCTACAGCCACTTTTCAAATTAGAGCTGTATGTTGGTGTTTACATTGAAAGTTTTCCCCTGGGGTTTTAGCTGTAATAGCATTTGCTGGCTCTTTTTTTTTCCAGTCTGTAGGCTGAGATTAATGTGCTATTATGTCGCATTATTCGAATGAATTGATTTAGTGGTTTGGCATAAAACATCGAAGTTTCTCTCCCCTCATTAGCCACACTCCTCTGCCATTGCCATCCTAAACGTGGTCCTACACACCGTGCAGCAGGAGAGGCAGCCGGGCGGACGGCGCAGTTTGCTGGAGCAGAGCTGTGCTCCGTGAGTAACAACCCCAGCTGCCAACGGCACATTCACGGGGCACAGTCTGTTCCTTCACCTCTCCTGATGTCACCCCTTGACGTTAAGCCTGTTGTTGAGAAAACGCTGCTCATATCATGGGCAAACACTGGAAATCGGCTTGAGTTTGAATCCTAAGCCGTCGGGTTAGACTTCTCTGCTCGTCCGTGGGCAGCCTGGTGGGAGCTGCAGAACAGGGCGTGAGGGATCATCGTGTCCAGCTCTCCTCTCCAGGCAGCGGGGCAGAGCCTGACGGGAATGGAACATAAATGTATTGCATGTCTTGTAACCCGGGACGTGGCTCCAGGTCGCCATTGGGATTAAGCCGTTATATGCTACCTCTTCTGCTGAATTACTGGTAAATCAACAGTTTTATCTACAATTAGAAAACCTGCGATTTTGTTCTTCCAAACTAGCCTCATTTCTAGAGGATTAGTTACCAGGAATTTTCAAAGTAGTTGCTGACACTTAATACAGCCAACAGCTTTAGTAATAGTTTTAACCCTTTAGGACTTTGTTATTGAACCAATGTAGGTTTGGGGTTTTTTTAAATTGGAATTTTAATGTATCCCAGGAGCTATTTCTTGCTGACCACGTAGTGGTATTTTAGAAACAATACAGACAGCAAGTTGCTGTATAACTTGCAATAAACAGGGCTTGCATTTGGTCCTTTTTGGCTACAAGCAACTTTCGTACCCAAGCTAGCATGGATTCTGTAGTAGTATATATGTGTGAAATGAATGCTGAAATAAATGACAAAAGTTATCTGAAGTCATAAATAATCAATAGACACAATAATATGGCTTTACCACTCACAAAAATAACAATGCTCCCTTTTTAGTAATGTGGTACTCATCCTATTTTCACATTGTCAGCTCTGGGTGATATATGAGATGATATAATCTAATACAGTAATGCTTCCTGTCATAACTGGTTTTAGCAAAATAAAATTATCCATGCCAAATAGAAAGATTATATAATTACAGTAAAGACTATATTTATCACTGGAAGTCCTTCATGTATTTAAGTATAGAGACCAGGATTAAATAAAGTGTGCAGAATTGTGTGCAAAAGGGATTTGTGGACTAGGGTTATTTATTTAGTACCCAAAATTCAATAACCATTCTAGAATAGAGCAAAGCATGAATCTTTTCCCAGATCTATTAAAATCTAAAGTCTGAGTCCTGGAGACACTTTGTAGGTACAGTGTGGAATGTCATGAACCTGATCCTGTATTTGTATAAGTCACCACATCTTCACGGTGCCACCTTTGTGTAAGCTGAGGATCATGCTCAAAAGCTTTAGTCTCAAGAACAGATGTTTCCAGGGTAAAGGGGTCTAAGGCAAATAACCTTTAGACTTTCCGACACCATAGCTCTGTATATGGAACACCTTCATTTCTTGGCAGTACGTGTTTTTGTTTGTAGTGTGGTGCATCTGTGCTAATATCAAAGAGCCCTGTGGAAAAAATGTTTCTGGGAGCCCAATGCAGTTCTTACTCATGGCGACAAAAGTTTCAGGCTAACATAGGATTAAAAAACACGCAGAAACACAAAAATCAAATGCAGGGCTTTTTTTGCAGGTTTTTTTTCCACGTATCTGGATGAACAAAATCCTATGCAAAGGCACTTCTAGTGAAGCAGTTGTTCTTTTTGCCATCCATGATTCCAGTCAGGAATTTGCCGATAGAAACGATGTGAATGGGGTGGGTCGGTGGTGGCGCTAGAGTTGTGTCTACCATGGGTTAGGCTGGTACTCCCTGGGCTCCCCAGCCTGCCCTGGGGGTCACAGGGCTGCCCAAAATGTTTCTGGTGCTGTGGCCACACTCCACTTGTCTCTCCTGAGCCCCTGGCAGAATGGTGGTGTTTTGGTACTTGTGCCTGAGGTAGGAAAATGCTCATGTAACCACAAGGGGTGTTCTACAGACTAATCTGTGGTACCCATAAAGGCATATAAAGAAAACGAGACACTTGTACTCTTGGCTAACTGCAGCCACTTCTGCATGGATGTTTTCCCTCTGATAACGTGACATGCCTACCTAGGAATCAGAATTTACACCAAGTCATGCACTAAGTTGATTCTGAAGCCAGGTATCCCAGTTCTTCATTTCTTCCTCTGAAATTCATCCAATATCACTGCAGCAAAGCAAAGAGAAGCAGGTACCTGAATACTCTACTTTTCTGACGTTCTGTTCATTGTCAAGTTTACTTACGAGCCATTCGCAGTACTAAAAGCCTGTAAAGGACTTTCTGTTCCAGCAGGCTCGGTACACAGATCTCGTGTACAAATCTTTCTGTGGTGAACATATAGAAGTTTTGCAGAGATATTCACCAGTGTTCCATCTGTGCTTGCTGGCCAGTTCTGATGCTGGGATGCGGCTGAAGCTTATTACAGAGCTCCCGTGCGCTCGTGAGGCCCAGGAGCTGGCCCTGTGCCCGCTTCACCTTGCTGCCCTTCCTCAAGCTGCAGTTAACTGGTGAAGTGACCCAAGCTGTCTGTGGTGCGTGGAGGCTCACAGGGCACACAGAGGTTTGCAAGATGTGCGAGCTTTGTATTTATTATTAATATGTGACACTGTCTGTAACAGGCATTGCACATATGTAACACATACAGCTGCTTTCCAAAGAACCTCTTGTTCACAAGGCTGCCGATGGCACTCAAATCCCCATTTGTGCTGAGATGAACCCCACTGCCTGCAGCAAGAGGCTCCAGAAGCTCAGTTAATGCTCCGAAATTGGCCCAATGATACAAGTTTAGGAATGAGCCAGCAAGTTGGATTCACATAGAATCAGTTTTATTGCCAGGTAAGAAATTCATATTAATGTAGTGAATACATATGTTTACAAATAAACATTCTTAAAAAACAAACAAACATTTTATTGTAGGAAGTATTATTGGTATCATAAACTCTGTAGGTAACAAGTATTAACACGGGTTTACTTACAGAACATACAGTTACTAAAATATTTCCACATAAAATATGCTCAAGTTACACGAAACCTGTGTGAATTAGAGTGCAGCTGTCATGTGTATCTGAAGCATATGGATTAACAGCAACATTCCATAAAGGGTCAAATTAAGTCAGCCAGTTGTGAAGGCAATAAAGATTAAAGGAACAAAAGTAAGATAACGGAGAACCTGGGTTGTGTGCAAAGTATTTTTCCCGTGGGCTTTGTCCACTTCTAATAGTCTTAAAACAAATGATTGTACAATTTAGCAGCAGGCTTATGGAGAGATGCCGGTGCTCTCAGGATGCAAATCAGTCTCGGTTTAGCTAAAAAAAATGGTCTCTCGATTTAACCGCATCTCAAACTCTTAGCCCTTGCATCCTGACTAAGAAGAAACACTGTCAGTCAGTTGAGTACAGCGAGAAATGCCACTTCCAATTCTTCTTACAACACACCAGTTCTCACTCCTCCTTGCGTACTCTTCCAAAGCTAATCTCCAGAGGAGCTGACAGCTGGTGAGAACGCAGCTGTAGTAAGATAGCTGGTTAGGGTTTAGCCAAACGACTTGTTTGCGGGGAAGGGCAGGAGTTTAAGTGCCAGACTGAGTGCGTTGCCTGCCATGGGGCTGATGCCGCACTGCCATCCCATCCCAGCTCTGCTCATCTTCTGTGGATGTGCTGAAGCCTTTAGAGGCCCAGGACTGCGAGTCTGCTACCCGTGCCCCATTCAAGAGCAGTTTTACTCATACAAACAAGGCATCCAGCTCACCAGAACCACAGTCAAGACCACGAGTCCAATTGTTTGTTTAGTTTCAACCCAGATCTCTTTGACGTTTGAGGCTAGTCCATTAGCCTCCTCCGCCAAATAGTCCACCAAGAGGGAACGTCACTATAGAAAGCCAAACGAGACAATATACCATATAACATTTAGTTGAACTATGAAGAACTACCATGGCTAAAAGCAAATACAAAATGAGAGACTAGAGGGCAAAAGTTTAAATTGGGAGAATGGAGGGGCTAACTAAATAGTCTTGGCTGTGCAACCACGGCATGGAGATGTCGTCCGGTTTCCCTTCAGAAGAGACAGAGGAGGCTGAGCAGGGCAGAGCCCTTGTCATCCTTACCAAAACATGAGGAAATAGCTTAAAGGAACAGAGGGGTCACTTTGAGAAACAAGACCGTCATTGAACAATAGTAATACAGTAAAGGCACCACCCACGCTTAATTTCAGTCTGAAGCAGTTGAAGATAGGCAAAACATTTAGGTGAAGAAAAAGTCCTGACAGTCTGCAAAGTGAGATTTCTTACTATCTGCCCGAAAACAGGAGGACTGAGAGGGAATATTCTGATGCCCTTATTCCCCCAGCAGCTTTCTGTGTCGCATGATGCGTCTCTTCTTATTTTGGAGGTTCCCAAAAATTTCAAATCAAACAAAGTAAACTGAAATAAAATCTTCTGCTGTTTGTTATCATCCTGCAGAATTCTCTACCAGCCAGAAAGGTCCCATATGCATAACAGTCTTCATAAATTTCTTGTGAAAGAGTCTTTATCCCTTATTGTGTATATATTTTTTGCGCTTTCTATAGGATGGTGTGAAAGTACAATAATAGATGTTAGGGGTTGTACCAAGATGTTTGCTCTTGGCTTTTCACAGGTCTAGTGATTATTAATAGGTTTTATACAAAATTTCTCTCTGAAATAATATATTACAGTATGTCATCCTCTCTTTCTTCCTCTGTCTCAAGGCAGGAACGTAGTGTAAATGTTTAAGCAGACATAAAGTTTCTCTAGATTGTGCTACTTCTCATCATGGATATTAGTTTCAAGTAAAAAAATTTAGTCACAAGGGTTTGTGTTCCGTTGTGAAATACAAATGGAGTTTATAATTCAGCCTTCAGTGTGTATTGCTGCATGGTATTAACCCACTCTTCGGCCTACAGTTGGCTGGATACCAAGAGTGTCCGGGTGGAAGTTCCTTCCGTTCCCTCTTTTTTTTTTTTTTTTGAATTTGTTTTATATTTTTAGATTTATTTTTTTGCCTTTCAGTCGAGTGTTTGTGTTGTGTGTGTATTTCTGTGTGGTTTTTAAAGGATTTCATTTTAAAAAAAAAAAAAAAAAAAAAAAATGGAAATCAGACTCAAACAGTTACTTCTGTCTTGCTGTTGGTGATGAAGTATGGCTGTGGGCCCAGGTAGTGCTGGCTGCGCGTCGTCAGCGGGTCGCTTAACGTGGGGTCCCCCAGGCCGTGCTTGCCCTTGCTGCTGTAGGCTTGCCGTCTGAGGGACTGGTCGTTGGGATCCCAGGTCTTGTAGTGGGAGTTGTAGCCCAGCGGGTGCGTGTGGATCTTGGCCATTCTGGATTTCTGCCCGTTCTGCTTGGTCAGGCCGCTGTCGATGGTGTAAGCTCGCTCTTCGTCCAGGCGCACGGGGTGGAGCGGCAGGCTCCCCTTGGCGGCCAGCTCTGCGAGGTGTCGGCGCTTGGTGTAGAAGTCATCGTTGACTTTGTCAGCTGTTTGGATTCGGAAGGGGAGGGGACAAAAAAAGTCAGTTGGATGCAAGACAAATGTTACACGGTTTACAGTAGGTCATGCACAGTTACATCTGTGGACCAGATTCAGTTACAGGTACATCAGGACAAATCCATGCCACCTCCCACCTCTTACTTTCTCTCTGTAGTATAATTTTGAATGCTATTATCTTAGGCTTTTCATATATGCAGACAAAAACCCTTTAACAAAAGACTGTCCCTGCCCCAAATTACTCAGATTGTACATTTACGTCATGGGGACAGGTCCTATGAATCTGACCGCTCATCTCACGTAACATAGGGATTTTAGGAAGTGTTCAGAATTATGCAGACTTCGTTGGAAATCTTTGGGCATCTTGGGATGCCCTGTTGTGTGAGAGCAAATCCCTTCAAGTGCAAAGTGTCACGCGGGTGTTTAACCAGGCCAGTGGTTAAGGTCTAACGGTGTACGATGTGGACCCATTTCTGTTTAATAATGCCTTAGGGCAAAATGAAGGCTGGGATCCGTTCTTCTAAATGGTTGGAAGTTCACTAATGCTTTATGGGGCTGAAAATACTCTGGGTTGCTGAAGGTTAGGTATTTACCCTGTGATTTTACAGACAATGAAAATCCTAAATTCCAGGTTCTGACATAATTTTCTGGGGCCAGTGCCACTAAGAAATACAGCAATAGCCCTGCCAACAATCACTGCATTGCAGTTCTCAAATTAGGATTTTGCCCTCTGCAATTTCCTAGACAAGTGTCTTCCAGTGCTTGCTTTTGCTCGAGTTTGATTGTTGTTATTGCTGGCATTTATTTGGCCTTGCTTAAAAGTATGAACCGTGCTCAGGAAGCTAAACGCATTCTGCAGCAGCCCAGCAACTCATTTCAGTTTGAGACTGACTAGCGGGGATTTAAGAGGAGCTTAGCTGAATTTCATTTTTTAAGATCTGGCCTTTTACGCAAAGAGGGCTTATTTACCCCCTTCAAAAGTCTAGATTTTGGTTTAAGATAGTGCCAGATTTGTAGATCAACCAACGCGGTGTTGCGTTAATCAGCTGTGGTGTGCTTGGAATGTGACTGTGTCAGCCCAGATTTGACTTTTGCTGTGCCCTGGCTGCGTCCGTCCCTTTCCCTTGAAGCTGGGCCATGTAAGGCTTCTCTGCACGAGTCTCGTACGTGCAGCTGTCTGCGCAGCTCAGCTCCTCTTGCCTGCATGATGAGTAGGTTTTTAATTCCCTGCACTGTTTCTGTTTATTTCCCCTCTTTTTCTCTCTCTATTGCTAGGAGGCTTTTGTTGCACTCTGAGTTTTCTCCTCTCTAGTTCTGAACTGAATCGTTACGCAAGGCAGTGAAATTCCCATGAGCACCACATTAATCTTCAAGATAAGGCTTCGGTTCTGCATCCCCCTTGTCCTGGCCCCTCAACAGGGAGGAACGTTACCAAAAGCAGTTGCTGTTTATCATCTCGTGACATTTTTTGTATAATCCCGTTAAATCCTTACTTTTATCCTTAAAGAGGTGTTTCCTCACAATGTACTGAAATTGCTCTTCTCTGTGCTGTAAAATTAGGCTTTGTATGTTTTACCCATCTCCATCTGTCCTCTGTTTGAAACAAATCACAGAATGTAGATAATGGCCTGTTCCAGTTTCAGTACAGGATGTGCAGCTGCAATTGCCGGTAGACCTGTAATGTGTCACAAAGAGTACCTGCTGAGTTCTGCTTTGATTTGGGGGTGAGTTGTTTCATTTGGAGATCTGTCATCTGAATAGTCAAGAAGCTGTACCTCTTTCTTCTTGGAGGAGCTTTTTCCAGTTCTAAATGTGTCTCATCCTTTTAATGTGTTAATATTCACCGAATGCCACAAAACAGTATTACATGCAAGTTGAAATAAAACAGGAGGGAATTGCAGTCTGTATGGCTAATATCTCATTAATCTGTTATCAGTAAATGAGAAAAACAGTTGCAGAAAAAGCGTTGTGAATATCCACGCAAGTATTTATTTTGTATAAATTTTTACATCAAAGGCACTGCAAGCCAGCTGGTTAGGGGAGCGAGGTTCTACATCTTATGGCTGAGACCTTGTCTATATGTGAAAAGTCACACTAGCTTATATGATTTAAATTCAGTATAGTTAATTATGTCCAGCTCCTAATATAGATATATTTGTCTGCCTATTTAACATTTAAATTGGCTTGATTTGCATAGAAAAATTAAAAACTAAGCTAATCTCATGAAAGGATAGAGTAAAATTGTAAGTTTGTACTTTTAATTTTATCTTAGTTAAGCCGCAGCAATTTGTTTTACATAACCAAGATCTTTGATGATCAATTACAAGGTAAATAATGACTTCTGTTTAGAAAAATAATGGTGATGCAGTTATGTAAATAATGACCAAAAATTGCAGAAATTTGCATTTCCTGATTCCTTATGCCATTTTTCTCTTTTGTATGGCTGCGTGAAAAAGGCCAAAACAGGCTCCTTAGGGTCTTTTTATTTTTTCTCACTCACACCTTTTTCTACTGCTAGCAATGGTCCTGAGTCCCTGAATTTTGTCAGACATCAGATATATTACTCAGATCTCCAAACACATCAAGAGTGATGGTCCTCACAGAAGAGTGAGTCCTCCCAGGGACTGTGTGCCTGGGACACATCTGTGAGATGGATCGTGCTCTCGTTTGTGCCATCTTACATCTCACGTTGTCAGGTCTTTGATTTCTTACGGAAGATCATGCGGAAAGTGGGATGATGAATTCTGCAAATACGGTTACATTAAAGTTGCTTTAACTGATTTAGTCCGTAGTCCCTTTTGGAGAGACTTCTCAACTGTTTTCTGGAAATGGGGCTTGAAGAGGACAAGCCAGGCTGTGATCTGCAAATCCTCGTTAGCAAAGTCAAGCAGAAAGCCGGCAAACGTATGATGGACGGCTGATGGCGTGTGTTTTGTGTGGGAGAGCTGCCGGTTGTGTTTGTCCTGATCAAATAATGGTTTGCAGAGTTTTGCCTGAGAATGTGTGCCTAGGAGTTAAATGCTGACAGTGAAAGGCAGCCTCTTAATCTAATGTTTTAACCTCTTTAAAACAGGTTTCTTTCAGCATGCACGTGCAGCCTTACGTATAGGTACATGTAGCAGAACTGGGGAGGGAGGGAAACGGCATTGTAGCAAGAAAACCCCTGTAAATAAAATCAAATTGCTCGGTTGATCCAAAGGGCTTTTGGCAAGCCTTGAACAGCCCTCGTTGCTGCACGCTGACCAGAGCACGGGGTTTGTAACACCGGCGTGCTGTGCCCCAGTCTGCGTGACCTGATGCCAGTGTAGCACAGAAACAGGGGGTTTCACTTCTGATTTCCAAAGCAGAGAAGATTCAAAATGTGACATTGAACATGGTTTTGTAACAAATATTTTATCGAGAAAAGCGTATTTATAGTATCCTGATGCTGACTACTTTAAAAATCTACTGTGAATCTCAGGAACTTCGTTTTTCTTCTTAACCGGCTCCTCTCAGTATTTTGTGGACTTTAAACATGCAAAGAGATATTGTGGTGTTATAGGACAGATTTATTATGTGACCCTGGGTACATGACTCAGTTTCCCTTCTGCTTTGGTTTCTCCAGCTGTAAAATGAGCTGTGAACATATTGGAGGAGGTAGTTAAGTGTTATGAAGTTTAACTGCTATTCATAGAGTATACTGAGTTTTCAAGTGCCTTTTCCATTGGCTTCTCTATACAAATCAGTAAAATGGGATTTAAAGATATCACTGTCATGTTTGCAAAAGGAGTAAAGAATTAGAATTGCGAAATTGCCAAATGAACAATAGTAAAAGAAGGGCTTTAATTCTGAGTGTTATTCTTTGTGTTCCCTCCCTCCAGTCTTGGCAGCTAATTATAAAAATGTTCTCAGTTTCAATATTTTTGTAAGGCTTTTTACTCCTTTAAGGTAATGCCCCCACAAATTTAGTTACTGTTGTAGCTGTTCATCTGGAAAAAATGTTGAAATATGAATTTTTTCCAACCTAAAGCATGTGCCTGGGAGGGGGGAGAACTTGGGCTTTTGCTCCTGCTGTGCATGAAATGAATAGCTGAAAAAATACAGAAACAGTGTCAGGATCAAAAGCAGGACTTCTCCCTCCCAGCTGAGTACCTTGACTATTAAGCTAAAGAGATGTTTTCTCTTCCTTTGTCTTCCTAGACTAATAAATCTTGAATTCTCTTCTGCTCCACAGCACAGGTTGATCAGGATGTGAACTGGGGCGGGGACCATCCTACCGGCAGCTGGGATGCACCTTGCTGGGTAGAGAATGGAGATTGAGATTTCAATCCCGCTGGGTTGGAAGAGACCATGAGCGTATCATCCAAAAGATGGATCGCTCCACTCCTCCCTGTTATCTGAATCCAACGATGCCCTAAAGAAAGTGACCACAACACTCTGATTTTGCTCTTGACTTTTCCAGTATCTGCATCAAATGTCTCGGATTGAGACCCTTGCCTTATTCCTTGAATTTTGATTTTGAAAGGAGCTGGCAACCAGGCTGCTTGGGACAGCAAGGCCCTGGGATTGCGTAGAATAACTTGAGTGAACTCGGGCTCGTTGGGATGAGGTGGCCAGAAGGAAATGGGCTTTTGATCGTGCGTTTTGATTTGAGTTTCACCATTCTGCCTAAATCTGTCACTAACAGAGACAAGCTTTGTTCTTTCGCTGATTGATGTTTGCCCGTGACCAAACTTGGCAGTTTCACATGTTTATTTATAATCTACAGTTATATAACAGAAGCACGTAAAACAGTGGGTTGCTTATTGAGTAAATACCACCGATGAAAATGTGTTTTCTTGAAAATCAGTGGCAAAAATCCTTGCGGCTGTAATAGGTCTGGAATTTCTCAATGTGCTTATTAGAGTGTATATTATATGTGCTGAGAGGTGGCCCTAAAGCTGTGTAATATTGTTCTGCTCCCAAAGTTAAGTAGTCTTCGAGGTGTTTGTGTAACCACTTTTGGCATAAAAAGTCATGTAAACAGGCACTGACATTGTGTCGTGTTTTCTTTTTCTTATAAAATATAGCAGATACAGGCATTTCTGTGTAGAAGGTACAGCTGAATAAGGAGGTCTTGGGTAATTCTGAAGCAGTATTTTTGATTCTTTTCCTCGTTGACAATCCTCTTATCTTCGCGGGTCCATAAAATGGCTCTGAATTCTTGCACCACGTCTCGCAGCTATGCGGGAAGTGTGGAATCCTGAGAGAGAATTATGTCCTACGGTTTTTCAGAAGCAGGTACCCAGAAGTGGGGAGAAACCTCTGAAGGGAGAAAGGAGAATCCACAAAGGAGTGAGCCCTTATAAAAAGCTCTAAAGACATTTAAAAAAAAGCTTCAGTGAGAGCTTGCAGTCACAGTCAGGAGGTACAAAAATACATGGGGAACCCTGTTTCTCAGTAGATGTTCCGCAGAATTGTTTGTTATCTGAACATATTTTAAGAACTATTCTGTGAAATGCAGAGCTTTATTCTAGCCACAAAGAGACTGTATTTCAAATTTAGGGCTTAGCGATAGAGGAAGCAAGGCAATGGAAGGTGCCGGGAGACAGGATAGCAATGAGATGACTCCAGTGACACTCCAGATGACAGCTAAAATATACTAAATGCCTATTTGCAGGTGTTTTCTGTGTAACAGTGAAGCTATCCCTCTGTAGCATTTAACAGTTTATAACAAGGCTTTTCTCCTACAGCCATGACTTTGCTGAGATGTTGGTGTAGTTACCTGAAGCTATGGGAACCTTCCATTTCTCTCTCTGAGTAATGAAAGTGAAAAACGAAGGAAAGCCAAAAGGGTAATGAATCCTGCTTCAAAGGCAACATGAGAATGTTGCCCAGGGAGATACCAGGATGTGTTTGGTGGTGCTTTAGATGATCCAGTCTGGATGTGGGATTGCTTATTCATTTGCTTTCCTAAGCTGGCAGCTCAGACAATATGTTCAAGGGCTTCCAAGATAGAAGCCAACTCTATGTGAGAGTTTTTGCATGAGTTTATCTGAAAATCAAAGATGTATCATTTCTACACTGGCACAAGTGTTTTCTTGGGTGGGGGGAAAAAACTAGCATGGACTGAGTTCAGATTGGCTGTCCCCAGGTATGAATTGGATCCAATAAATTCACCAAAAAGTGTGTTCCGTCCAAGAAAACAAATAACCGATGACCCGTCTTCTGAATGAAGGGGTTCACCAAGTGTCAGGGAGACAATTTGCTTTGTATAACATGAAGCCTGCTGGAAAACAGAACACAGCCAGGCGTTGCAGGTAGACGCGATTGTGTTCGGATAAAGCCAGTGGTGGGTAGGGTGATGTGATAGATCTGGATGTGCCCGAGAGGAAGGGATGGGGCTGCTTGGTTGCTGCTCATGGTGCGACAATTTTAAACCATACTGAATTCTGAGAAAGGGCAAAGGCCATTCGAAATCATTTTTGCATCCCTCCTTCTCTGTTCTTGTATTGAGCTCTGAGAAAGCAGAATTCAGCCTGTGGGCTGCAATACATTGATTTCTGTCCTAAATATTTGCCTTTCTTCCCTCCAAAGTTCTAACTCCAGTTTGCCTTTGTTTAAGACATTCTGAAAAGGAAGGTAATATTTCATGTCTGGATTCTTTCTAATGATTCTTGTTCCCTGTTGCTGATAGAGGTAAAGAAAACTGCATAATGCAGAGAACTGCACATAAATTATTTTCATAATTTTGGTAGAACCTCCTTTTTGTGGCTCTGTGTGGCCCCCTTTACCACTTTATCTATTTACTCATTTCTTATCATCATCTGGAGAGAGACCAGGCAAGAAAAGGCATACCATATCAACTTTTCTTCTGCAGACGTCATTTGAAAAGAGCTTGTCCACCTCCAGACACAAGAGTGCATTTTGTTTTCCCAGTGAAATAAAATTCTATTTTCACGATATGAGACATGATAAAACTGAAATATGTAGGCCCAAACATTTCTCCTCTTCTATCGATTACTTTCATGACAGTTCCTGAAAGGCTGAAGGGGCCAGAATATTTCTGGGTTTTGAAACGCATTAGTAATGGTTTAGGATAGGAATGTAATTAGACTTGGTTAAGCAGAGCCTCCAGTCTCAGCGCTGCTCTCTTGATCCACCACAGGCAGCGAAAGCTGCTGCTGGGCAGGAAACGCTGAGATAGAATTTGATTAACCCCTCGGGCGTCACACATCATGTGTGGGACCTCGTGTACAGGGTTCCGGTTCCCTGGAACACAGGAGACCAACTGCATTGATTTCCATAGTATTAAATGACAATATTTGTGATTCGGTTTTGCAAAGCGCTGCAGCGGTATCACGATTTGGTTTTGGTCAAAATACTCCAGACACACACACATCGTACCCAGTGTAGAGGCCAATGACATGCCGAATACTTGTATCTAACCAGTGTGAGAAAATCACGGCTTTTCTAATTTACCAGAATCAATAGGTTCTGTCAGCCTGGAAACAAATGGTGGCTACATCATGTTAAATTAACATTAAAACTGAAAATGTTTTCAGGAGACCTGAAATCTGTTGCATGCAAGTAGACAAAGATCCCACTACTTGGTTATATCCTCAAGTGATTTAACATTTTAAATTAAAGCATCAAGATGTTAAATTGCTGGTTCAGTATCGTGCAATGAATGATAAACTTGAGAAGGAAATAAGATTGCCAGTTCTATCCTCGAACCAGTGGATAAAACTGTAAAAGAAGTCTGAGAGAATTATGTATTCAAATCTCTGCCTTTTCTTTGAAAATGCAGCCAGTGGCTGTCCTGTAACTGTAAATCTGTTTTCTCATTATTTTTTTTTCCTAGAGGCCTCCAAGCTCATGTTCTTTCATGGCATCTACAATGGCAGATAAATATGAAAAGTTATACTGTGAAATATTTATTTCATTTTATCTCATTTAGGCATATTTGTCAGTTTGAGTTTTACTGGAAACCCTATATATATGGTAAAAACTTGCCTTTTGAAATAGAAACTCTCTAAGGTGTCGTGCTGTCATGCTTAACTTCTGAATAAAGCATGACTGCAGCATAAACTGATTATAGGAAATGAGGGTTTAGCTTGCTTTCTGCAAACGCCGTCCGAAGCCAAAGAGGTTAACACTTCGGAGATTTGCTTAAACGGCTTCTTCCACTTCTTCCTTGGGGAATCTTGCTTGCTCTTTCACTGGGGAGTTCTTAATGCTTCTCAAGCAAATCAGTGAGGACAAATCTGATTGTGACAAAGGTTTGCGGCAATGCTTTCGTGCATCAACAACAATAGGAAATTGTCTGTAACCTTGTCGGTCAGTGAGGACCTTGGGTTTGGTTGAGGCCAGGGCTGGCCCAGCCGCCGGCACGGGAGGGGTCACCTCGGGAAAAGTGGCACCGTGTTCTGCAATGGGATTCGGCATCTAAAAATGTGTGTTTGGTTTTCCTTAAGGTGTCGATTTATCTTATTTAACGTTGGCTGGAAAAGCTGTTATATTCCTGACCACATTTATTTGTAATAACTGTTCTTAGCATGAACCTAATTTCATTTTTTTCACACATCGCTGTTGGCATTCTTCTATGTGCTGAATTTCATTTTCAGTTTTAATACTTTTTATTAGATGTTTTTGTTTCTTTTAGTATACTGCTGGTTATAACTCTTAAACATATGTCTGAACCAGCTACAAATCAGCTACAAATAGTAGTTGCGGTGATGTAGAAAGCTGCATGAGAGCACAGAAGATGCAGTTCGAGTCTCTGAATATAAAATTAAGACTTTTTAGTACTGAAATAAACCTGCATTTTTCTGTCTTTCAACTGGCGTCATGCTAGATTTACACTATTATTTCTGAATACGGAGTGAGGCCTAAATGCTTTTTGAATTGTACTGGTTAAATGAAAAACGTCCCAGTGATGTAATAACTATTTTTTGCAGGAGTTATTTTTATTTGATCTGTTTCTTAACTGCTACAATTTTAAAGAATTTTTAGCAATCATTCCGGATTGAAGTTGATTTCTTTTTCCAAAGTTAGCTGTGGCATAAGTTGTTTCTATTAGAAAGTTATCTTTTTCTATTCTTTTTGCCAGAAGGAATCCTTTTAAAGAGACAGTTATTAAGCAAAATAAAAAAATAAGAAGTAATTCCATAGCTGTACTTGCACGCATTCGGGTCCTGGTTTTTGATTCTCCTTTCTTTCTCCTCCTCTCTCTCTCTCCTATTAGACTGTGCGGCATTTGTATTACTTAAGTTTTGTGCGTAATTGTCAGAGGTTTCCAAACCAGAAATGTGTGTCAAACTGAAAAGAAATAGTGTTCCCTGGCAATTGCCAAACTTGCGCTGTCAGAAGAAAATCAGCGTCTAAGGTTTTCACGCAGATGGGGCCGACCCAACAGCAAAGCAGGACTGAGCAGAACCGAGTAGCCTTCGCACACAGCAGAAGCGTTGGTGACTGACAGGCAGGCACGGAGGAATCAGTAACGAAGCTCACATCAATGAATATTTAATAGCGCGCACACACGCAAGGCTTCAGCCGTACCGCGGTGCTCGGCTCCCAGCTCCACGTTTTCCCCAGGAACTGTGATCACAACCATCGCCGGTGGAGATGAGCCCCAGCAGCACCGAGCTGCGGATGTTCCTGCCCCGCCGTGGCACGTCCCTTGCAGGGACGGGGAACGTTCTGCAGGAGCCCCTCCCACAGCCTAGAACTTTGCTGCTAGAAAACTTGCCCGTTGTACTTAATATCGTCATTAGGATGGGGCAGACTGGTATTTTCGTGATTTTTTTTTTTTTTTTTTATGCTGTAGTATCATAACTACTGTATATCAGGTTTTTCTTTTCCTCTTATCCTTCTTCAAATAAGCTGTGAGGGGAAGGACTTCTGGAAAAATTAACCGTGTGCATTAGAAATCATATTATTGCTCTTCCTCCCCCCATGCCTCGAGCCCTTTGTTATTATAGTATGAATGTGTAGGAGTAATGCAATGATCTCTGTGGCTTTTATCAGTGTAATTTCTCTCTTAACCACATTTACTGTCTTTAGAACATCCTTTGCAGAACCAAAATAGCAGACAGATAACTGCTGCTACTTATATTGTATTGTTAATAAGGGATTCATTCCTATCAGTTGTCTTACTGGTCTTCATTGGTATTCATGGGTAATTCTGCTGAACTTCACACTGCCGTTCACATAGATCCGTGTACAAAGCTGAAGAGTATTAAAGCTTCTGAGTTTTTAAATTTGGCTAAAACAAAAAAAAGTATTATTTGTTTACTTAAGTAAACTTGACTTGCAACAAAGTAATCCTCCTGATTGCTTAAAACTGCCAAGCCAAACCTCAATGTTCCCATCTCAAACAGACTTGAATGAGATAGCTTAAAGCTCTCTCATCCACGTGGAGGCAGATTCTGACACGCTTGAAGAAATAACACTTTCTGTCCTGCTTTTGGCCAGTGTAGAGCCAGTTAATTTTCTTCCTAGCGACTGGGCTACTGCTGTGGTTTGGATTTGGTGTGAGAACGATGTTGATAACACAGGGATGTTTTAGTTGTTGCTGAGCAGTCAGGGGCTTTTCAGCTCCTCACACTGAGTGGGCTGGGGGGGCACAGAGAGGGGCCACGGCCGGGACAGGTGACCCCGACTGACCCCGGGGACATCACACACCATATGGCGTCATCCTCAGCATAGGAAGCTGGGGGAAGAAGGAGGAAGGGGGGATGTTCGGGAACAACGGCATTTGTCTTCCCAAGTCACCATGACCCGTGATGGAGCCTGGCTGTCCTGGCTGAGCACTTGCCTGCGATAGGACGCAGGGAATGAATTCCTTGTTTTTCTTTGCTTGCGTGCACAGCTTTTGCTTTACCTATTGAACTGCCTTTATCTCAGCCCATGAGTTTTGTCATGTTTACTCTTCTGATTCTGCCCCCCATCCCACCGGGGCGGGGGTGGTGGTGGTGGTGGTGGTGAGTGAGCGGCTGCGTGGGGCTCAGTTGCTGACTGGGGTTAAACCACGACACCTCATACAAAAATAACCCCAGTGTGAATCAGTGGAACTCTGGGAAATAAAGTTTGAGTATAGGAATTGAAGCCTGTTTCTCACCGAGTTTGCGTCCCAAGCCTAACATTCCTAAATTTATTCCTAAATTAAGCGTATTGATTGTAGTAGGATTTCAGAATGGCTTCCTTCCATTATTCTTTGCTCAGTTCTTGAGAAAATTTAAAACAAAGCCCTTTATTGGAAAGCTACTTTTCATTTTCACCTTCTGAGTTTTAAAAATAAAAAATCCTGGATCAATTATTATAACCTGATTTATTTTGAATATTGTCAGCATGAAAGACTACTCAATAAATAAAAGTATTTCCCTGAAGCCTTAAGTTAGAGAAACGTTTAATTTAAGAAAATCCTCTTCAAGACTTTTTCCCCAGAATTCATTAGAAGTTGGTACTTTGAAATAGTTTAGAACTTTTTTTCCATATGCTGAGTTTATAACACTTTCTAAGCACTGCAGGTATTTAAAGATTGAGACGAACTCAAGACAGATTCTCAAAATTTCTGTTATTTTTTTGAAAAACGTCTCTGGGGGGATTTGGGTCGTCAGTTTTGATTGTCTGGCAGTTCTGAGAGCCACTTGCAAGACATCCCACCAGTATGAAACTCTTATTGCAAAAATATTGCTGTAAATGACCTGCACATCTAATAGTCCAGGACAAAAAAAAATGTGTGGAGTACATTCAGAACAACCAGTGCAATGGATGTGCAGGCTCTGTGGCTGGAACTGCGGAAGTCACACTTTAAATTAAATCTAGACTTTAGCTGGATCCCACAGTGTTGCTATTTATCTGCAAATATTCACAGTCGTTCTCTTATCTTCATGATCGACCTCTACTGTTAAATAATGAATTTTAAAAATTGCATTGCAGAATGAGAAGCATGTTTATATGTAGATGTATGTTTATAGCGCAAAATAAAGCAGTTATGGAGAAGGACATTTAAGAAGGGTTGCAAGTGAAAATGCTTAACGTTGTTAGACTTTGTCTCTGCGTGAGCTGAGCTATGGTTTTCATCAATTCACTTTTATTTAGTGGTATTGCCTAAGCATAAAGTTTCACTCACTCATGTCTTCACATCACTTAATGTGTGAAAAAATCTTGTGCATAATTCATTCATGTTTCATAGAAATAGGTTTGAATAACCCATGCTTGATTTAGATTGACTGGTTTCCTTCCTGTGGCCATCACTGGTCTCAAGAGATGGAAGGAAAGCTGGTTACTATAGGTCGTTACCCCAGAAGGCTGCAGTCTTCAAAGACAAAAGACAAGCAAAGGACAGTAAATCAAATGCAAAGACTGGCATTGTCTAGCGGTCAACTGGACTCACATTACTGTTATTTTAGATCTGCCCACTGTCTGTTATAAAAATGAGAAAATCACTTTTTGGTTCGTTTTGATTCGTTATCACATAATAAGGATTGTACAAATCAACTAGTTTCCAGAGAACCAACCTAAGATTTAGCGGAAGGATTCGAGTTCACTGTGAGGTATAACTGATGAATTGTGGTGTTTCTAATCTGAACTTCCGTTACTTCATTGGTGACAGTCTCATTTTCGCTGTTTCAAAATACATGCTGGTAACAAGAAAAAAAAGGCTGTTTCTCCACTGTAGGGAACATGCGTGGAAAGAATATAAATTTTGAGAATAAGAATTAAGGATGCACAGATTTAAATTTGCTATTTTGGCATGAAAAATAGGTTAAGAATGTAATAGATCCCTATAAATTTTCTTCTTCCACCATAAAACCAGGCAGTGGACTGTATTCAGACAAAACAAATGCACTGGGTGTGAATCCAACCCAGAAAACTAAAAATCCTGAGATCAACCTAAACTAAACGGACCTGAAGGTCAGATTTCCTTTCTTTCACAAGTTCAGTGTGTTGCTAAAGTCTTAAAAATGTGACAACATAGATCACAGATGTCAAACTCATTTTCACCGAGGGCCACGTCAGCCTCGCACTTGCCTTCAAAGGGCCGAATGAAATTTTACGACGATAAAAATGTAACTACTCCTACGTTTATACAGTCCTAAAATTACACTCGGCCCTTTGAAGGCAACCGCGAGGCTGATGTGGGCCCCGGTGAAAATGAGTTTGACACCCCTGACATAGATGGGAATGTTGAAGAGCATCTTATTTTGGTGTTAAAACTGCTCCTTGTAAAACCAGGACTGCTTGCAGTTTCCTGCCAGCAGGCTGGATGTTGCTTCGGCTGAGACGGATGGATCCCTGAGGAGTTCCCTTTCACAGCTCGGGTTATTTGCTGGAGGATGGAATGGGCAGTGGCTGCCTGGATGTCTGGGTACCCACAGCAGAATTCCCCAGCCTCACAAAGAATACTGCCCTGTAGATTTTGCAGTAAAATGCTGGGGTTTTTTAAAGGCTGTAAAAGAATGTCAGCGATGCAGCTGATCTCGCTCAAGATACTGAGGCTTTGCACAAACAGCGTATTTATAATTAAAATACGGGTACCTCACTGTAAGAAATGAGTGTGCTGGATGATAATAGGAAAATATTTTGATCGAGGCTCCCCAAGCATGTTTTATTTACCTATGACAGAGTGCCTGCGAGTTATTAGAAGCCAATTTGGTAAATAACAGAGAAAACAATTAAATGATTTAGTGGAAGCAAGCAAACATCTTGCAAGTCTGCAGTCTGGGCAGGATGTGAAGCCTGGGGGTCTCAGCAGGAGACGGGGGTGGCACAGGGGACACTGGCACTTGGTCCCGCGGGGAAGGGGCGGCTGAGGGAGCAGCTGGGGGGTAACGGGAGCCTGGGGGCTGGTGCTGCTGGCGTTTGCTCCTGGGCCTGAAGGAGATGCAAGGCTTAAAGTGTGAAAGGCTTCCTTAACAAATGAACTCCCAAAAGCTTCCAGTTCTCCAGCCACACCGGGCTAAGTAAACGGCAGTAAGAAAAAGATACCGAGCTTTTCTCTCATACTTCCTTGAGACAGACCTGTAGTTCAGAGTTGAGTCGGGCAGACTGCCTAGTCTGGCATTGTCCATGACACTGAACATACCTCCACAGACAGATGAAATCTTTAACTGAGTCACCCTCTGGATATGACAAATGGTGCATTAGTCTGTACTTTTCTCTCTGTTTTCACAGTGTTAAATCCAGGGAGCTACTTCCATGTCCCAGATTGCTTTAATCCATTTTTGTGCAACAGGTCATGGAAGTAGTAGCTGAAAATTTCTTTACTCTTTGAAATGAAAGCATGAAGAAATATGAATATTTACCTGTCAGTGTTGTAACACTGTGGCGGGTATAAGGAAGTAAAGTAACACAAATATATTGTGTCCAGTAATTCTGTTCTTCTACTTTTTCTAAAAGTTGACTGTATCAACAGCCTTTTCCCCTGTGGTCTGTTTCCGTGTTTCCAATTACAGTATTTCTTTCCAGCCCAGAGCCAAATGAACTATAGGAGACAGTACAGAACCTCATGTTCTGGTGAGACAGGTCTCAGATTCTTAGAGGGCAGTTGTGAAGTCACTTCTGTTCTCCTAAGACTTGTATCAGCATAGTCACAGTAATTTCTATGGAAATTGAAGACCTGAAGCTTAAGAGAAGGCACCACCAAATTTCATATAGGACAGAAGGATGGTTCAAAGATAGCACCTTTGAATTAACCTTCTGGTGATCTTCCTCTTTGGATCCTTCTGTGTGTGCAGATGTGAAGGACAAACCAGACGGTTTTCTCACGTGTTGCACCTTTCTGAGGGAGATGTTGCCTTGTGCACTGGCACACATGCAGCCACAGTATTTTCTACGTAACAGTGACCCGAACAGGAGATATTTGTTCTTTGAGTGTTGTATTTGCAGAACCTCACTTTGGAGTTTTGCAGCTGCAGGCAGAGCTGGAGCCCTGTCTAACGTTTCCTTTGGGATAGAACTGTGAAGCTTCAAGAAATGCTGGGAGCTGGAGGCTCAGAGATGTGATGATGCTGCCAGTTATGTCCTCCTTCTAGCTTCACTATATCCAATCAATTAGATCTGATTTCATCCCACAGGAGAGTACAACTCCCAGCATCACTGAAGGCATTCTGGGTCTGAGTTTCAGGGAGGAATTCTGTCCTTCGGTTCGTGTTTGTTTGTTTTTCAAAAATGTAAGTTGGCTGAGTTATCTCTTCTTTAGTCATGCCCAGTCACTTCCTCAGAGGTTTGTGTGCATATGTGCGTGTGAGACAGTGAGAGAGGGGAAGAAGAACGTTTATGAAAGAAACAAAAAATCATGTTGAACTGTAGAAATACTCGTATTCTCAGTTTTTACGTGTGTGTCTGGGCACCTCTCCAGCCGCTGCTTGATCTCTCTCCCAGTCATGCAGGGCTTTAGAAAGTTTGGGTATTTTAAAATTTTTCCACCAAGAAACTCTAAAGAAAGTCACTTTGCACTCCTTGAAACTCAGGAAAGAAAATTACCTGCTACTGAGCCAGGCCCGCAGAACAATGTGACTGAAGAAATCTAATACCTCAGGATAGTGAGGCCAGTTTGAGCTCTAGCAAACTCTTATTAAGCAACAAGACCAACTCCAACTCTTACAGCTTAGCAGAGTGGAATTTGAAGTTGGATTGTTCATGCTTTCTGAATGAGTGCTCAAATGATGTGTATAAAACTTTGTGATGAGCTACCTTTGTGTGTCCTGGGACTTGAATTTCATGAAGGTGTTCAGATACAAGATCTCCATCCGCTTGTAGCTTTAGGCATGTCCAGATTGCTTAAGTGAGCAATAACCATTTAAGCATGGAGCAAAACCATGGTTGATGAACTGGAAATAAGAATAATTTATGCATAAAAACCTCTTTCTGCACTTTTCACATAAATAATCAAATACTGCAAACGCACTGAAGGAAACCAGGATCACATCGTCTCAGGTGACCAAAAACCTGAAATGTCTAAACACTGGGTGTTTGCCACACAACACTTTGTGGCCACTTTTGGTGGGACCGGTCTTAGAGCTTGTGAACCCTTTTCCCTCAGATACAATCTCTGACACTCCTTTGGTGGGACAAATATGCCGCTGTTGAAAAAAGAGTCTCTGGCTCAAAACCAGACAAATACTGGCCGAACAGAGTGCAGCCATCGGTCAGACAGGGCAGCGATGCCAGGGGATGGATTGCTGCTCCCTGCTGTCGGGAAGTGCGTGTTGCTCTGTCTCATTTCCAAGGGCTCCTCTGCCTTCTGCTGATGATTCCCTGGTCGTGTATGTGTTAAAGTAGAAGGAGAGTAAAATTCTGATGCAGCGAGGAAAACAGCAAGTAAATCTCGACTCACTGTTACCTTGTTGTACTCCAGGCACTCATCTGAGAGTATAAAATAGGCACAGAACGTCCTCGCATTATTCAGAGATGTAAATGCCAGCGGACAGTAAGAGGAAAAGGTGAATTTGGTCAGAACTTAAGGAATTCTGGAGGCTGCAACACATAAAGAAATTCCTAACAAGAAATGAGGAAAATATCCTCTTCCATTGAGTGTGTAAGGGTTTGGCTGTGCACTTTGAACTGGTTCACATAAAAACATTTTTCTTTTTAAATAAAATACACCCACATTGGCCTTTTCAACTCTCTCCTCCCCAGTTGTGCTGAACCACACTCTGCAATGCACACGCTGGATTGCACACATGCACCAACAGTCCAGCTCCACGTTGCACTCTGCCAAGCCATGTGGTTTGGAGTCCAGGGTCTAGCTTTAAAATCGCTTCCTAGGGATTAGCTTGGCCTCACTACCAAGGTATTGGTCATTCTCCTTCAGCGGCACAATGCAAATTAATAGCAATGGCACTGTTGTCTCTTGTTTTCACCAGCATTTGAGTCTTAGGTACTGAATTTAGTGCAGATCCTGGACACGATCCAGAACAGAGATTACTATGACTCGCTACTTTTCCATGAACTGAATTTTCACAGCAGCCAGTCACTGAGGGATGAGTAGCTCACTTCTAAAATTAGACAGCCAAATTTTTAGGACATCTGTAGTTCAGAAGAAAGCAGCTGTGTGGAAATTAATTTAATACCGCCTCTGGTAAAGCATCACTTTTTCAGTTATCTAAACTTCTTAGCGCTTATGGCCACTTTATGATGAGTGATATTAATATATTATAGCTACAGTTGCTACAAAGCACTAAGAATGCTTCTTCCTCCACCGTCACCCCCATGAAAGAAGATAATTAAGCACAGTGGACTACAATGGGATCATGCAGAGTAAGAGGCACTGAAATGAATATGGTTTGCCTTAAACACAGGGGGAAATATAGAACAGATCCCTTACTAAATTTCTGAATCTACCCTCAAGCCACTCTCAATGAACGCAAAGCGAAACAGGCTGCACGTGCTCATTGACCTGCTGTGGGGGTCCGCAAGCGCAACTCTGAATGTTGGCACATGAAAATGCCATTGCCCTCTGACATGATCACCAGGTCAGGGGGAACTCAGTCTGTGTCCGTTTGCTCCAAAGATGTTGTCAGGTTAAATTTATGGCGATGAGCCTGATGTAGGCGTGTTGCAGTTTCCTCTCAGAGCTCTCCTAAAGCCGATCTGAGCTCTGCAGTGTGCGGGCTGGCTGCCTTGGTGTCAGCGTCGTCCCAGGCCCGGCTGGCGTTGTGGAAAAACTCTGTGATCGTGGGATGTACTCAAGAGGTCCCTCCGGAGAGGAACCGTGCCCTTGAGAGTCCGAAAGTGCTTAAAAACGGAGTGTTTTTAAGTCTCGTGCCATATGTCCAGACAAAAAGTGTGGATGTATAACAGTTTCAAAATCTCTATTGTTTTTCCTGCTGAAAAGTTTGGATAGCAATGCAGCACTTTTGTACTTTTCCTGTGAAAATTCAGCTGAATATCAAACAGGGCTAATGTGGTCTGAGACCGGTAGTTCTATGGGGAAAAAAGAGAGAGGGCTTAGGAAGGATAAGGGAAAAGCATGGGAAAATGGTGCAATCCTGGAAGAAAATGTCCCTGAGAGTTATGTTTAATTTAGTTTAAGATTCTGAGAGGCATTATACAGCTTCTGGAGCTGAAGTGCACAATCTTTCAAGGTTGATTTAACTGTATGGTTATAATCGAGCTGCTTTAAAAACTTGTACTCAGACACCCAAGAAATATCTAAGTTCTAATTTAATAATTCGAAGAAACAAGTACATTCAGTGGCTCTTGAGCAGATGAGAGTAGTTTCTTTTGAGTGTTTCATCTCTCATTTTATTATGCTTAAGTACCTTTTAGCTTTGATGATTGGCTTGGCCTAAATTGACATCTGAAAAAGAAGCCTGATATCAGTGCATAAATCGGTGATAATCACCACATCATTACACAGTATCAGCTTTTGAAGAAGGAATCGTAAAGCTACTGTCTGTATTCAACATTCAGCAGAAAGCTCTTAACCCTTGTCTTTTATAAACAGACTAAAAATGCCACTTGTAAGAGACAAAAATGGCAAGCTAAAGCAAAGCTGAACTATTTGAGATGGGACTTTGATGTACACTTTGTTAGAGGTCTGCTATCCTGGAGGTCAGATAAAGGAATGTCAGTTTGTGATACAAGAATTTTCTGCCGCGATTACTACTAGATTCTTAAGTCAGAATGTTCTCAGCTGTTCTGCTGTTTTTCTGAGCTAAATAGCTCTGTCTGGAAATGGGCAGTGTGATGCTGCTCTGCATTCCTGGGGAGATCATGTTTGCATCCACATGCGTGAGCTGAGCCAGGGTTAGTGAGAAGCTGTTTGTGAATAGACCCCCCAGTTCTTAATGTATCATTGTCTAGAAGGGGCCCAAAATGTAAGGTGGTAAAGGCTTTCTGTCTTCACATGGTGTGCAGCAGGTATTTATGGCTGCCGAAAAGTATTATACGCTTATGGTTCCAATTTGAAAATGATGTTGAAGTCTTTACCCACTATTGTCCTTTTCCCTCCGCAGAACTGTTTCGTTGAGGATGTTCCCCCTTTTGCTTAAAATAATATTAATCAGTCACAGAAAACAGCCACCACTGGGATCTTCATTAGGAGCTTTATGATGCACTAATTGTTCGAAATCATAAGGCCTCAGAATATTCCTCTAGTGACCTACTAATGCACATTCTGCAGAAAATGTGAAAGCTCTTACTTTGGAAGCGTACAAGTACGTTCTCCTTTTGGAAGTACTTAGTAGTTGTCTAAATTATATGCTTTAAATTTACAACATATCTGATGTTTTTCTCTCTTGTTTGTGCAGAAAGGTATGGAAAATACATACCAAAATGCATAGATAGGCATATTCAGGGCATAAAGAAGTAGGGCTGAACACTGTGCACACAGATAGGCGAGATGTGCTGAAAAATGATGTACAATAGGTATGGTGTGGTTTTGTGTGCATATATAAACACACATGCATATGATCACCAATTCTTACGTGTACTTTTCTTATCGCTAATTATTGTCCTCCTGTGAATTTATAATACATTTCCAACTAACGTGATATTCTATATGAAATTCTATCGTGAAGTATCCAGATGAGCAAGACACTGGTTTTAACTTTGAAGCAGAATGTCAGCTGCCAACAGCAAATGCAGCAGACTGATCTGAAGGAGAAGTCATGCGTCGTGCTGCTTACTTACCGACTGCCTTTAGAGAGGCGTACTTGTTAAGCTCTTTGCCTGGGGGCTGTTGCTCATATGGGTTTGTGATCTGTCCCAGGCTGGGATATGAATGTTGATGTGCCATCTGAGGAAGGAGGGGAGAGGTTGGCATGACATTATTCATCTGTGGTGGATCTGTATTAAAGAAAATCGACAAGCATTAAGAAAAAAAAAAAAAAAAAAAATCAGTCTTAAGATTTTAACATCATTATCCAGTACACCTTGGACAGGATATGTCATGAGATCTAATGCAACAAAACATTATTTACTGCAAAGTGGGAGTCTGAGAACAGCAAACCTGTACTTCAAACAGTTAATGGCATGATTAAAGGCTGACGAGTGATTGTAGCAATAGATGCTAACTTTTGTATTAAAAAGATCTTTGAACTAAGAAATAGGTTTTCAAAACAATTGAACACCAACAAAAAGACTGAATTACTGCAGCATTAGGATACAAAGCAAAACTTGAAGTTTATTCCAAGGTAGCTTGTGCAGTTAAATAGCCAGGCTAATTTAAATTGGCTCAGGCAGGCTGCTGCATAAATGCAGTTACACTGCTTTTAATATCAGCACCAGCTTGGTTATTTGCACAGCATTATGTTGTGTTCTGTAGACATGCCCCACAGTGCAGAATGTGCAATTTTGACTCATGACTATCATTAGGTAATTTCTTCAAAGCTCACACTTTGTCCTTATGTTTTCTCCTATTCCCTGACAGTGGGTTTCCCAATGTCATACCAAGATAATGTTTTCTGTAGCAGACAAACCTTAAAGCAGGAGCTAATTAGTGTTTATGTACTATTTTATACCAGCACTCACCCCATGTCTGTTCTATAGTTGATTTGTTCCTTTGCAGTAGAGAATACAGCGTGGATACTTTCCTTTCTGAGATATTGTCATGGTTTGATCCCAGCTGTCAACTAAGCCCATGACAGCTGCACGCTCACTTCCCCCACCCCGCAAGTAGAATAGGGGAGACAATCAAGGGGGAAGGGAGAAACTTGCGGGTTGAGATAAGAACAGTTTGATAAGATAACAAAATAATAATAAATATCGATGTAAAATGAGTGACAGTGCAGTTTCTCACAAACTCTGTCCATGCTGAACAGCCAGTCCCAGAAGGGAGAGCACCCCGGTCCCGAACAGCCCATCCCAGAGAGAGCGACCAGGCAAAAGGCAGAATGGCAAAAGGCTGAACCAGCACCCAGCTCCAAACAGAGCTCCCAAACGGAACTACTGAAATAACTAGGCGGATATGTATATAGCTCCAGCTGTATACTGAGCATGACCCTAATGGTGGGGCATAGTTTGGTGACCAGCCTGGATGTCAGTCCAGGTGCTGTCCCATTATTCTCCCTCCCAGCTGCTATTTTGTACCTGCAGCTGGACAGTTGAAAAAATCCTTGGTCTCCCTGGCAACAGCCAAAATATCAGTGAGTTCTTACATTATGTACCTCCTCCAAAATACAGTCTAGCTACTCAGAATAAAGCATTAACTCTATCTCAGGGAAAAACAATGTTATCACATTATTCTCACACTAAATCCAAAACAAAAGACCTTGCTAGCTACCAAGAAGAAAAGGTTCTAACTGCATGAAGAAAATTAACCCAATTTCAATTAAACCAGCACAGATATACTGTAATTTATTAGTTATTTTTGATGTTTAATTCCAGCCTCTAAAAAGTTTGATCAGAATTGTATACTGCGCTCAATTTTCAGACCTGAGTTTCAACAGATTTCAACATGGTCAGCATATCTTTTCTGCAGAGTCTTTCTCCAGGCTGTTTATTTTGAGATATTTGGAGCTGATTGTCAACCCTAGGACCTTGTCATGGCTTCCGAAATCACAGACAAGTGCATTTTTCTCCTGCAATGAAACCATGGTGCTGAATTAGTGACAACACAGTAACCCCCCCCAGCATTGAGCACAGGCTTATGACCGTGGAGAAAACAAGTGAGGCAGTTACGGGGAAGCAGCCTTATTGTGACGGAGGGAGCGGACCAGCCTCAAGCGCCCAAGGGATCTGGCAGGAGCCAAATCTCCCTGCAGTTTGCCAAGATTCTAAGCGAATTGAGCCACGTGGTTTTCCACAGCTCATTAATGAAGCTGAGCACATGGGCAGGAGCTCTGAAGCCAGGTAACAGATTTACTGCTGGGAGAGCAAAGGAGAGCGAAGGTGGGTTTCACTTTCTTCTTGTCTATGGCCGCTGCCTGGTGCGGTCTCTGCAGAGCAGAGCAATCACATCCTCCTCCCACACACATGGAAACAGCTTCTGAGGGCACCTTGAGGCAACGCAGGAAAAATTCTAGAAGTGCTACCATCTAATAACAGGATGATTCTTCTTGCTGTTACCGGTTGTGGGTAGTAGGTAGAGCTGAATGAGAAATGATTTTCTCATAACAAAAAGAGTTTTGCAGTAAGTGGTTTTCTTTTACGAAACAAATGAAATCTGAACTTGGACTTTTTTTTGGCAAATATTGTGCCAGATTGGAAGAAACATTTTGTTAGAATTTCAAAATCATATATATATATAAATAAGTTGGCTCACTTTTAAAAGGAAAAGCATTATTTTGGATTGAAAGCCAGAAACTTTTCTATGCTAGAATTCCCAAAAAAAGTGTTGGAACACTTTTTGAATCCTTTTTGATAGGTTTACCTTGAAAGGTAAGTCAACCCTTTCACAGAAACAGCTGTTATTTTAATGAATTGCTGTTTTCTAATAAATAAAAGCTCAGTAAGTTTCCGTTCAGCTCCAGCACTAGTGGGTCTGGTGTAACTAAGCAGAGTGACTCTTCTCTTAGAGCGAGAGCAAGAAATCCTATTCCGTTCCCATTCTATCTCTAGAGTAAAGCTCAGGAAAGCCTCTTACACTAACTTAAACCATAAAATAGCTGGCCACACTTTCCAAACCATCCGTATGGACATCCAATGTCTCTCTGACGGTTGCACCTACCAGTACACTTTTGAGGAGCAATGCCAGCACAGCTCTATTTTGGTAACAGGGCAGCTCTAAAGATATGGATGGGACCTTTAATATAAGGACGGTGTCAACCTTTTATGACCACATTCACTAATTTTTTTCTGAGTAGAGCTAAATCAGCGCTTCCTAGATGCTACTACAAGAAGTTCCCTTGTGGCAATTCTTATTATTCAGTCTGTCAAACATCATGATTTCACTGGGATGGGAGTATTTGGAGCACCGGTATTTCTATGCTCACTGCCAAAGTGACTTGCAGCTGTGAAGACTTGCAAAACCAATGTAAACAAGGTGTGGTTAACCAGGATGTTTTTCTAGCTGTGTTTCTTACTTAGACCTATCATTTTTATTCAGTCATCTCTTTAAGCATAGTAAAGAAAGTTCCCCCAGAAAGGAACAGGGGAAAATTAATCAGTTCCAGGTGTTCAGTGGCAAACTCTGTTGTTACCGGGTTGCAGGGCTACTAATGTTGCTGGGGTTTGGTTCTTTGAGTGTTTATGAAGATGTAAAGAAATACGTTTTCCATTTCCAGATCACCTTTCAATTCTCTTTTGTCTTGTTAAAAGCCCAGAACTCTCCTGAATTATGAACTTCAAGCAAATTAATGAGTCATTCTTTCAGTGCTGCCCTGACTGCACAGTGCCCCTCACTCATACGCAGGTACTTACACAAGACTAAGTCATCACATGGAAGACACAGTTCAAATTACTCATTCAGTTGGCCATTTGCACAAAGTAAATTAAACAAAAGGCCAAACTCTGGCAAAGTGCATTGAACTATATTGAAGAAAGATTCTTATTTATAAAGAGACTCCCATTGGAATGGCCTCCTAGGGCCTAAAAGGAAAATCTCAGCTTGATATACATATATCTGTCTCAATCTGAATCATACTCAATTTAGTCTAACTGGCTGTAGCCGGTGAATGTTGCATTTGTTTGCAAGCCCACTAAACTGTGTGTGATCTGATTCTTTATCTTTGGGTTTCTAGAAATACACCAGCAAATGGGACGCTTGCATTGTTTTCTCCACACGTAGTTAATGTAATGATGATGGAGAAATTCACCTATATTTGGATGCTATTTGGGAAATGTTCGTGATTAAAGCTAACAATGGTGTAATGCAAATTCTGCAGCAGGCACAGTGATGAGGAGCATAAGTCTAACCACTGGGGGAGAGCAGGCTTAGCCATGAGCAACCAGGAGGTGTTAAACTGGACTGACCTCGCCTGCTCTGGGAAAGCCACATTTATAACTAAAAAAGGTATTGGCCTCAGCAGTGTTGTCTTATTCTTGTAAATACTGCTTCAGTTTCAGCCATACGGAATAAGGATTCCCTCAGGAAATAAACAAATTTGTCTACAACTACTTCACAAGATCACAACGTGAAATTTGAGATTTTTCAATTTGAGATTTTGACTTTTTTTCCTGACATTGGAAAAAAATAGTAAGCGTTAGATTTGGGGGAGTAAACCATAATCTTTTGCATTATTCAAAGTATTTTGGGATGCAAGGGCTTGGTTTCGGTTGGAAGAAAGTTTAACCAGAAAAAAAACTCTACCAGATTTAGCACTGACCTCTAGTGCCAAGTTAAATCCTTCATACTTATAAACCAGATATCTGTGATTGGCATTTGCAGATACCTGGCTTCACTGAATGGGGAGAACTTGAACCTGAGAGCTGTGGCTGTGCTGATACGTTACTGTTGGCAACCCGACACGGGTACCTTGTCCAGCACGGTGTTCCATGGAACCAGCTGCACTGTGCCACTGCCAATTTAGGGACTTATTTGTAAAAGACAGAGAATATGGACATCACAAAGAGTCAAAAAACTGTTTGTGCCACAGCTTCTAGCATGAATAGTCAGACCTGATTAGCAATGGTGATATTGTAAAAACTCTGCAATATTCCCAACCTATCTTATTTTCTGCTGAAGCGAGGAAATACGATGCCAGGCTGCTCTGCAACCTCCCAAGACTCTGAGGAGTCATTCTGGATGTAGTGTTAATGGTTTACTCTTTGTCTTGCTGCTGTAGCCCAAAAGGAAGAGTTTGAAATAGCGTGCTGAAGCTCATCACACAAAGGCTAGATGTCTGCTGGGCAGAAAATGAGACATACAGGAAAAAAGAAAACCAGAAAAAGTTCTTCAAGCTGCTGAAGAGTGCTTTTCACTGTTACCCCCTTACGAGGTCTAGGTATAGAAAAGCTTGTGGGAGGCAAATGGAACAAAAAACTAGGACTGGAAAGAAGCTGCACCAAAACCAGTTTATAGCTGGAGAAAGTGGGTTTTACATCCCAGCCACCAACAATGAGCCTTTGGAAATGGCTAAGCCTCCGCTTCTGCTCACAGTCCCAGCAGCTGATGAAGACTGATTCTTATGTTATCTGCTTGTTATCTTGACCTGTGTCTCAACCTGTGCAGTTGAAACTTGTATCCAGATGTCACAGCTAACAGCTTACTGCATTTTTCAAGTGAAAAGGCTTTTTTAGACTGTTTCCACCCCTCCCTGATTGTGAATTTTGGAGTTGCTTTCATGTGCATCATGGTGACAACAATAATGTAAATTGGTTGCTGCCATTATGCTGCACTCTATTCAATTAAGATGGTGTCACATCTAATATATGCACTTCATTCAGAAATCAGGGAATGGGCATCGCAGCAGTTATTAAATACAAATAAGAAGTCAATGTGGAAACACCTGACACACCATGGTCACAGGTTTGAATGTGGTAAGACAAAGCAAAAGCCCCCAAACTGTTGGTTTGTTTGTTTTGTTTTCTGCGCCGCTCATAGAATAAATTGTGCCGTTCACCTAGTTTTCACTTGTCAAGAAGCTGCCAGGCTCATGGGGAATACTGGGGGTTAGAGGAGGGATGCTGGCAGGTTGTAGCAATAATAAGCTTGTGCCCTGTTTGAGAGCCAACAACCTGCCAGGAACGTCCCTTCAGCTCAGCCACCGTCCTCCTGCTCCTCAGCCCTGGAGAGTGGAACCTGCTCTGCAGCCCGGCCTGGGGATTTGTTCCTCTCAGGAGCTCTGAACTCAATGATTCGGTGCTTGAAGACAGGGAATATGAAAAAACTCCATAGGCACAGAGTGGGACCTATTAGTAAATGAGCAGTTACAGCCATAAGGAAAAGAAGAAATGAGACAGGCGATGCAGTAACAAAACGGGAGAGGATGGGGGAAGGGCAGGAAAGCAGAGGAGATTTTGCTGTAAAAGCCACCTGCAGACACACATACAAAAGAAATGAGAACAAGACAGACAAAAGAAGACTGGGAAGTCAAGGGAGAAAAAAGGGAAAAATCAGAGCAAAATATAATAATAGCTGAGCATTTTCAGATACTCAGGAGAAAAAGATATGCCCTGAGCTGACTAAAATTGAAAATAACAGCTATGAAAACAGGATAGATATGAGTGATTAGAGAATACTATCTAAAATTGCTCCCCTCCCATCCCTAACTGCACTGCCACCAACGTGCATATTTGCCTCTTTGTTCTTGAGTGTATTATACTTAATTATAAGACTAGCTCATCCAACATCACAAATCCATACAATCACAATTCCTACAAGACTAACCAACAAACCGCAGGTGCTATTTCTGAAAAATCCCAGAGATGATGAAAGCTGTGAGATTTTAACAAAGCAATTCCTTTCAGACCAGTTCCTCCCTGGATAATAAGACTGTTCTCCGTTCTTGGGACTGATCCTCCTGTTGGGGTGAAACTCAAATCCTCTACACTTGCTCTTGCCTCTCTGTAGGTTGTCCCAGTGTGGTTGAACTGACCTTCCCTGAGGTTTTGTGCATGTGTGCGTTTTCCTATGCCTAGATAACTTGAGTTTTTTCTCTCTTTGTAGGTATTGTATTGCCATTGTCATTGTATTTTTATTTTGATTCTTTGCCCCTTCCTTTGAATTTGCATTGAATGTTTTGTTTTAAAGGATATTCTTACATCCAGAGCATCATTGCATGCAGGAGCATACAAGGTATGTTCTGCAACAGCTGGTACGTCAAAATCAGGCTACACACCCATTAGGTGATGCACTATTTGTGCACATATAGACATATACATAACACGTGTGGTCCTTCCAGTTTAGTGGCCACTCTCTGTCCAGTTCTAGATGTTTGACAAGAGGGTGTAAGGGCCTCAATGGTATTTATATGCAAAATTGTCTCTGAAAGGTGTGCGCTTACCCTTACACTAGGGGTTATGCCCCAAAACAGCAATCTTCTTATACCCTTTGGTTTGCATTAACTGCCCTAAATCTGCATGGTCTTGTTCTCCACATAGTGGTAAAATGGTATTTCAGCTCTTGTTAAATTAACAGCGCTCTGCAGCAACATTTTCCACAGCCTAGTACAAGCCCTAAATGGAAAAGTATTCCTATTATCTAATCTTAATTTCTTATCTTGCGATGTAACTCATTTTGTATTTTAGCAAGAACAGACGGTTGCAATCCAGCTTCTGTACCATTCATTATTTCGTATGCTTTTTTCCCACTTTTCAAATATTTCTCTCTTTTCTGAAGTAAAAAAATTCACTCCTTTCAGTCTGTCTTCATCTGACAGTCTTTCCAAGCTTTGATCATTACTGCTTCCATTTCTCTACACTTGCAGCCTTGCAATGCAGCTTGAGATGAGATTCTACCCTCAGTAACACATGGAGCAATCTTATTCTGTATATGATGGTATTGTAAGTCATCCCTATAAGTCTCTGTCCCTTATGATATGCAGACTTCTTGTTTTTTCATCAGTGATGCACAAGTCATGTGAGTAGTTGTACTTTCCCTAAATGTGACAGCTCTGAGACAATACGTATTTTTTTCATGGCAATTTACACTAGCCAGTCATCTGTTCCGTCTCTGCGCCGTATCACAGAAACGTTCTTGTAACACAGACAACCTACCCGTCTAATCACCGTCACAAAAAGGATCTGAGATGAGTGGGATGGCATTGCAACCAGAAAAAAAATGTTTCTGTTTAATGGAAGTGACAGTCTACAGTGTAAATGCCTGTCATCAAACACACTGTCTTGTGCCTTCCTCTGTCCTACCAAGCAGTTGTAGGAGTTAGTCCCGTGCTACATGCTCTACTCTTGATTCTCGGTGCTGCCGCTGAACGTGAGGGCTTCTCACATACCCAGGTCTGGTGCTGTGTGTTTTCTGTTCGCTGCCTACGTGATTAACGCCGTGGTCTGGTGTTATCTTCCATGGTAGAGATTGCGTGGCATTTCACATACAGATACCCTCAGCGGCTTTCTGAGGGGAAGCTTTTTTCCCCCAAATAGAAAACTGCTGGACACGGGAGCATCTTCAGTTCCACTGCCAGATTGAACAAGGTATTGAACTCTTGAGCGGTGGCGTGGGCTGTGCTGGCAGCGGGGAGCAGGGTCAGCCAAGCGACCCCCTGCCGCAGTGCTGATGGACCAGCAGGGCTCACAGTGCTGGCTACATCGACATTCCTGCTGGTGCAAGTTGAAAATTGGCGAGAGAGAGGATGGCATAACAGCTCTTAGCACCTCGTTGATCTAATTTGAGACACTGATGAACAAGGTTATTGAGTTCATCCTGTGGATGCGGTCTTGATGAGAAAGCATTACGGTAGGGAGATTCAGGAGCTGACGTTCAGAGACAACGTCACTCATCTGGACACGGGAAAGAAGGTCACAAAACGCACAGCGCCCTGCCCTTGGTGCGCGGCGTAGGAGGAGCGGAGTCTCCTGGCAGGAGAGGCGAACGGCAGAGACCTCAGAGCTGGGTGCTCAGGGTGCTGGTGCTGCTCAAACACACGCCGGGGCCTCTTTTTGAAGGGCAAAATTCCCAAGTTTCTCCCAGTGCAGTGGGATTCCGTGCTGCTGTCAGATGAAGGCAATGCTATCTACACACCCTTGGAAACAGATGGACTCTTCATTCTCAATATTCTGTCTGAAGTGCAGATGAGGACAGCACTAATTTTACAATATAAATCATCCCCCTCCACCCCTTTAATTTTCTGTCTACATCCTTCAGGCACTTACCTATGTGAAAGTCAGAGATGATATTTCTTCGAATAAGGATTTAGGGGGGGAGGTGTGAAACACAAAAGAAGGGAAATGAGTAGCAGTATGACCAAAGAGGGGTGGTGCTCCGCGGCCATCTGATCCCGGCAGGGAAGTGCACACACTGCTCCTGGAAAAGGGCCTTTTTCTTACTGAATGTGCTGCTGCCGCCTCATGTTTAAATCTGTGGGCATTATTTAAATATATAAGAACCTTATGCCTGTGAGCTCTTCTGAACTCTGTGTGGACAGGTTACGAAAGGGGAAGGAGACAAGTGTGTGTTTGTGTATCAGTTAAATCAAGAGTGGGTGACTGAAGTTTCCAGTCTCTGGTGCTGTGAGGGGCTGAGTTCTCTGGGGTTGCAGTGGGTTCGGAGATAGGCCCTTAAATCGTGTTTCAGGTTTGGCCTCCACGTTGCTGGTTGTGGTCCAAGTGTGTAGGAGCAGAATTCTGTGCGGTCACTGTTTCCCTGCCATGGGGGGTGGCAGTGGGACATCGGCAGCCGTGGGACTGCACTGCCTGCGCGCCCCTGGCTTCTGCTTCTCATTTCCCTTGGGCTCAGTGCTGTATCGTCGCGCTCAACACACCTCTAATATTTTCTGGGCTTTCGCTTTGCAGAAGTCTTACAGTTTGAGGTTGGTTTTCCACGTAGACTTTTATTACGTGACACCGTATCTCCTTTTATGAAGGTTATTTTTGTGTCCTCTGAAGGTTTGCGTTTCCTTCATAATTACTCACAACCTGACAGATTTATAATCCTCTGATAGGATTTGTGACATTGTAATCTTCTTGAGAGCAACCCATTGTGGCTTCACAAACGGGGGATTATAACCTTTAAGAAGGCAATAAGCAGATGAACTCTGGAGATATGAAGACCTTGCTTCCCTATCAGCTTCCAGCGCGCGAGTAGTGGGAGGGCAGGGAGCGGTGCTGTGTTCTCGCTCCCACCCACGGTTCTGGTTTTCTTCATCTTCTTTTGCCTCAAGTAGCAGAGTTGAGAATTTAATTAAACCCACCAGTTATACACACTTGGAGCACTGCAAATATCCTTAGCTATGCAAATTAGGAAAAGATGCATCCAGCAAATTTGACTTACACAACAGAAGTTTTTTTGCCCGGAAGATTGTAATTTACTCTTTCCCATAAGGTATTGTTTTACAAATCAAATACTTCTGTGCCTTTTCACAGAGATGAAGAGAGTCTGCTAAGATGTACTAGCCACCTCAGATTATGTGTTTTGCCCGTTTTGTCATTCTGTCAAATTACTTGTATTCCAACATTTTTACCTAATGGGAATGTGTCTGTCATTATAATATTTATTCTAAGTGTTTGTATGCCTTACTTGTTTATTGTTTTCTCTTACCATAATGGTTATTGGTGACCAATAAGTATAAATTTTTATACAGCTTGAATGGATTAAAAATTCCCTTACTTCAAGCATTCTACTAGTTTGTGTATTAGCTGTCCCAATATACCAACTATTTAGAAGGAGAAGACTAGGCAGTATAAAAACTATAAAAACAAGATGTTACCAACTTTGTGTCTTTGTTATTTGCCGTTAAGTCTAAACCGTAACTTGGTGGTCCCCTGCCTACAGCTGTGGGTAACACTTGCCTGGAGGATTCTCGCATTTTTCACAGGCAAAGGTAACTGAAGAGTTAACATTTCAGGCAGAGGTAGAGTTAAAATTGGAAGGAAGTTGTTCCCCTTCAGTCAGCAAAGGCAGAGGACAATTTCACTAGCTAATCATCCAGCTAATGTGGGCTTTGAGAAGTATTTTACTTGAATATGTATTCTCCCTGAGCATATTCTTTCCTGAAATACCTGGCCCAGCAATGGAGAACCAGTGTGCTTTTTACTTTCTGGCATAATTTAGTTTATTCCTTTAGAGTCTCTCTAGAGATAAAAATATATCAGCGTGCTACAGTGAAGCTGTAATATCCAGTTATGGATCTCTTCTTTCCTGATCCACATGCGCAAGTCTTATTAATGTCAGTGCCATTTTTGGTTTGTTAGTTTGTGTTAAGCAAACAAAAACTCAGAGAAAGAACTCAGAAGGTTGGTGAAGAATTAGAGTTATGTGTTTGGAGAAAGAGCCATAATTCGTTATCTTTTAGAACAGTGGAGAACAGAATTCACTGATTATGGAGTAGGATGCGTGTTATCTTGTTGCATAGAATCACAGAAAATACAAATGACTGGCTTTTCAAAAGATCACCTCATTTATCCTGTACCCCTCTGAGGAAAGATTACCTATACTCTTGGCAGATATTAATCATGTTTTTAAAAAGCCTCCAGTGAGGGCCTACCTGCACAGTCCGGTCTAGTCCTAATGCCCTTCTAGTGGTGTCCTCACCATTGGAGAACTTGCCCTATTACCTGTTTTACATCACCTTTAAAGCGGGTGAAGTTCCCTAGTTGTCTTATTCTCCAAGGACAGGAGGAACAGATGATTACTGTCCCTCGGGCTGCAGCACCTTCTGTGTTTTGAAGTCTCTGTGCTACAGAATAGGAATGCTTTCAGGCTTCTCATACAGAACGATTAGAGGTCTCAGAAATCCAGCCTTTCTGAACACGTCTTTCTTGAGGTCTGGCATCTCAAGTCGTTTCATATTTCTCATCTCTTGTGGGATCTCTACTTATTTATGCACCCCGGCATACCATTTCTTCTCTGGCATCAGCATGGTGGCATTGATCCATTCCTGCCTTCGATCCCCTAAAGCCCAGACATCCTTTTATGTCAGACTGCTCTTTACCATCTCATTCCTATCCTGTGTTTGTTTACGTGATTATTCTTATACATAGAACCTTGCATCTCATTTAGTAGGGATGCACCTTATTTTTTCCACACCGTTTTCCCAGCTTCGTAGGATCTTTTGAATTCTAATTCTGTCCTTCAAGGCCTTTGAAATCCCTTCCAGCTTGGTGTTGTCTGCAAATTTAATAAGTGCCTGTATGCTCTGTCCCCTCCTCCTCCTCATTAATGAAAGTATTGCACAATATTGGAGACAGAATAAACCCCTGCAGAACTCTCTTCGATGTATCCTTCCATTTCAAAAAAATTCGAATCATTGGGGACTATTCTTGGAATGCAGTTTTCAGACCATTTTGCACCTATCTTCTAGAAACAGCTTCTGAAAGCCTATTAAAAATCAAGATTTATTATATCTACAGCTTTCCCCCATCCAAAGGGATGTCACGCAAAGAAATTGCTTAGTGATAGGGAAGTCTCTTTTCCCTGGGTATCCTGTGGCAGAGACTCAGGCAGTGATTCCAGATATTCTTCTTAAATAAGTATTTGCGAGATACAGTGTAGTGCAGCTCAAAGTGGGTGCATCCTGAAGAGGGACCCTCAGCAAAACAGAAACTTGGGACAGTTATACCCCCACAATCCACCCCTGCCCCACGTCACTCCGGGCCAACTGCAAAATTAGGGTCTGGGGTCTCCCCATTCTTCATTGACCTGTTGTGGCAGGACAAGGTGTGATGGTTTTAAACTAAAGGAGGGAGATTCAGGCCGGAGAAAAGGAAATTGTTGGCCCTGAGGGTGGTGAGAGCCTGGCCCAGGTTGGCCAGAGAGGTGGTGGCTGAACCATCCCTGGAGACATCCCAGGCCAGGCTGGACGGGGCTCTGAGCAACCTGAGCTGGTGCAGATGTCCCTGCTCATGGCAGGGGGGCACTGGGGGAGCTGGGGAGGGCCCCTCAACACAAACCGTTCCGTGATTCTATGATTTTCATCAGGCTGGCCATCAATCAAAGTCCTGACCTTCAGTTGCTGGTTTGCACCTGCAGCTGCAAAAAAATAAGTTCATGGCAAAGCAAAACGTTCTTCTGTTTCATCTTCTATTAGATGCTGTTCTGTTCATTTGCTTATCTCCAGGGATGCAGCTCCCCTTCTCTAGTAGCAGAAACCACTCTGAGGCCCTTTTTTTCTGAAGGAAGCAGAAAGTTCAAAAGTTCTCAGCTTGCAGAAGTTACACTGAGCAAACATACTTAGGCTAAGGGAATTCTGTATAAGCAGTTTCTGTACAAGTTCTATAAGAAGCTGTATGCCAAATAATTCAATGAGCTAAGGCAATCTGTTCCCTAACATTAGGTTTAGCTCCATTTGATCTTGACAAAATTTTATTAGTTGTTATTCATGATCATGTTTTGACTAGATGCTCCAAGAATTGCCGATTTTTATTCCTTTCTCTATTCCCTTCCCTGTCCCTTAATTCATGAATTAAATTAAGTTATTTTAATTGTGTTCTTTCGCCTCTTTTAAGGCTTGAGAGTGCCCCTTTTTTTTATAGTTTTACAGAACTTCATGCATTGGGTGAGCGCTAAATGATCATGGCACTTAGAGGACTCGAGTCCTTTCTCCAGGTGTGCAGGATGAATCCTTCAGGGCCGTCAAGTAGAAACATGGTATAATTCCTCCAAGTGCCCTTGAAACCTGCCCTTCCTGTCCTCAGGTGTGACCCCTCCCTTTTCTGATGCTAATTTGGGTTTGTTTCTTGAATTTATTGCCTTTTCTAGTGAATACTGAGACACTGTCTTCTGAAAGGGACAACTGAGTTATTTGACTCTTTAGATGTTAGCATTTCATAACTAAAAATTAAGCAAAAATGAAGTATTTTTGACCCCTGTATATGGTTCTCTTTTAATCAACACAAAGCCTTACATAAATGAGTATTTATAAGAGCCACAGTAACTTGGATTGGCCCTTTATGTAGTTTAACATTTAGCTGCTTAGTTATGATGTATTCCACGTTGTTATTTCGATAATTGTTGGATTCCAATTATTTTCTGTTTAGATAATGCTGTTTTATCCAAATATATGCACAAGAGTTTCAGGGGAAGAAATCAGGTGAGACAGAAGATCAGACAAATAGCTTCTTTTGAAAAGAAAGTGCTATCTTTGGGGGGGAAATGGCATGTTCTCAACTTTGCTCTTATTTTTAGCCCACCTCATTTGATTTAGGCCTCTGAAGTGAAACTTGAAATATAATAATGCAAGCAAAGTAGATTAAGGATATCTTATAAGAGTAAATATAAAGCTGATAAGTGTCCAACTGATTTTCTTTAAAGTAAATTACTTCTAACCTTGCAGCCGAGAAAAGAGGTTATCGCAGTACCTTGCAGATAGGTCTGACTGGAAGCTTTATATCGTGTTTACAGAGCTTGACATTCTCCCCAGAAAGCAAACGTGCTTGAACCCACTCTGGTTTGAGAAGAGGCACGAGTTGGCAGCTTATAGGGTTCACTGCTCTTTTTAGCCCAGGCATTGGGACAAGCGTGTGGCAGAATCCGAGGTTGTAACTCATGCTACATCCTTGGCACTGGCCCCAAACCGCTTACTTGGTTGTAACTTTTCTCATTACTCACAAATATTTCCTAGCGCAGCTACCGATGACACAGCAGCAAGAGGTGAAATAACTGTTTGTTTCATGCTTAGGCACTGGAGACAAGAAGAAAGAGAAAATGGAAAAATAGACTTTAAAAAACACTTTCCTTTTTGCACTTGAAGTTGTGAATTTCAGAACCTAACCTGAGAAACAGGGAAGAATATCTGTCCATTTTTTTCCTGCAATTATCCCCCAGGTATTTACTAGGGGAAGGGACTTACTCCTAGGTTCTTTATTTGATTTAAAATTGCAGTTTGATGAGGAAATGAACATCGTATTACCAGGTGCCATTTAATGTTAGTATTCTAAATAATCTGAAGGATCATTCAAAGGTCTACTAAGGTACTTCCTCCATCCTCCCATTATTTGATCCTCTCTACTGATGAAGTGCATACTGACCTATTGAAGGAAGTACCAAGTAGATTTGAGAGTGGAGGAAAGGTAGGAAAGAAAACCTCTCCATAATTAGGACATAATTAGGCAATCCTGTATCAACAGGAACGTTATTTCCCTTTTTACCATTTCAGTAATGTTCCCATTTCATTTTGAACCTTTAGACTTAAAAGGCAACTCCGATAGCTGCTGTCTCAACCCCCGTGTTATTTTAAGAACGTCTTCTGTGTAATTTCTGTGATCAATAACGTCCATGCACATACACTGACGTGCAGAATAAAGATGACCTAGTTCTATTTTTGCATTTTAACGGCCTTTTGTAGAGTGGTAACTCTGCTGTTAAAGGGACAATGATGAACATATCTTTCAATAAATGAGAAAATCCTATTGCTTTGAAGAAGGAAATTTCGACGGCTTTTAAAAGACCTCAGCCACCTGAGCAGAGGTTGAGATTATCCATCCTATTACAACCTTTTTGCCAAAATGCAAATATTTTCTTCTAAATAGTCTTTACTGGAAGCAGTTATCAAAATAACTGCAGTAGGTCAGGCACTGGTCGCTCTCTTCCTCTGAGAATAAGGCATAATGGGCTATGTTATCACCGGCAAGCTCCTTGGTCAAGAATGCTCCTCAAGATACGCAGCTGATGTGAAGGGACAGCTGGAAAAATCCTCCAGCTGTGCAGAGGTGGGAATCAGGATGGATCTGCCATGCCAGAGGTAAACTTGAGACCTTCAGTTCCTCCTGCCAGAGAGTTGTACTGTCTGGCCAGGTTTCTCTCAGAGCCTTTTCTGGTTTTATTGCTTATTTCTGTTCTACATTATCCTGAGTTAGACCTTTTTCTGTCTTCCTCCTCCCTGTAATCTCTTTGGGGAATGACCGCTTGGCTGTGTGGCATCTTCAGCCGTGTCTTCTCTTTGAGTTTAGAGCTGTCTGGGTCACATTGCAATGAAACACATTTGCACTGCAGGTGTCTGCACTGTGCCAGAGAGGCAGGATTAGGGTATGGATCCATGAAAACATCTCCAGCCTGACTCTTTGGTCTCTACCTTGCGTGTGGACAGCCAAGATACGTGGCCCTGGAGCCATCCTCATCTCCTCTCTGTCCCGGTGCCCAGACCATCGTGGTGCTGGGTGAGGTCTCTGCCGGGCTCTGGCCCAGGCAGGGGGACGCTGGCTCCAGAGCAGCCGCTGGCACCACCACCAGCGCCGAGTCCTGGGCTTGCGAGGGGCGGCACAGCCAGAGGAACCTCCGCAGTTCCTTTGGACGCGTAGCCGTAGCTAAAAAGGCAAGACAGAGAGAAAACAGTGTCTGCAGTCCTGTCCTCATCCTGCTGGCTGATCCGGGGGCTGCTGCTCCCCGTGCCTCGGAACAGGTTACACGCACCACTCACCTCACCCCAGCTCTCTCCACCCCTGAAGGCGTATGGAGCCTTTACATCCTGGCTGCCTATGCCGCCCATGCTGGAAAGGAGGGAGGAGAGGCCTTCTGGGTCCTCATTCCATCCCAAATGTTCTATCTTGCTCCTTTTCATGGCTGTGTTTAAGGAGACTACTACAGCAGGAGGAAGATATGTGGTTGTCTCTACATACCGCACAGGTTACTCCTCCTCCTCTTGGAAGGTAAAAAATACCTGTACCAGGACTTTTTGGTTCTGCAGAAGAACGACGATGCCAAGCTAGCCTGAAGCTGCAGGAACGGGAGTGCTTCCACTGGCGTAGTTGTGTCCAGAATGGTCCACCAGACACATTACCCAGCCACTTGCTTTCCTCCTGTCTTCTCACTTTCACGTTTCTGGTTTGAGAAGACAAAGTTACAGGGACCTGCCACCCTTCTGTGGCGTAACGACAAGAAAAACAGAGGAAGATGATGGTTCCCTTCTAATTGCTGCTAAGTTGATTTAAAATAAAAGGTGTCCAGCTCGTATGATTATAATATAAATTCCCACAGTGTGAGTCTACAGCAAAGAAACTGGCCTCCATAAACTACTTGTTGGACAGTTTCTTTTATTTTCTTTGGAATTTAGAAAAAATATGATTAATTAATGAAGTCTCTCAGCTCCTAGATTATTCCTTTTGTGGACTCTGTTTGCTTACTATTTATTCTTCTGTCTTACTTATTACAAATTGGTGCATTGTATAATTTGTAAGTGGAGGCAAAAGTATAAAAATTTAGACCTGGTATGTTGAAAACTCTCTTAATCTAGGCGAGGTTTTGATCAGTGCTCAGGCTAGCCTTTACTTTGCTCCCAGTGAAACCGAGACTTTTCAAGAATAGCAGACTCAGGCAAATTTAGAACATTTCCGAAGCTCTGTCTGCACATATTATATGAACACCTACTTTAATGGAGTTAGGCCAATATTTAGAGACTGAATTGCAGTAATTCAGCATATCTTCTCTAGTGATACCTCATCACTCTTTAATTTACAACCACGGTGCTGATGAATTAGATTCACAGAACCTTTTATATCGTGAACACAGGGCAGATGTCGGTGCATTTACCTGCCCTCGGCATGGCCCGCGGGCCCCAACCTCGCGTGGGAGCTCCGCACCTCCCTGAGAACCTCTCACCCCATTCATCGCTTTTGACCTTCCTCATGACACCAACTGCTTCTTAGTTTGTCTTGCAGAGCTGTGTTTCGTAATGTGGTCACTGGAAAGGGACTGAGATCGACAACCCTTTTCACAAAAGCCACTGGATAAAAATGAGTTGTTAAATTAATTCTCAGTCCCATACAAATGAGCATGGGTTATGTTTGCACGGATGCCTTGGAGATGGGGTGGTTGTTACCCCATGACAGTTCCCTGAGCTCTGGTCCTGTCTTTCATTAAACCATAGGAACGTTAGTTTGAGTCTGGTATATAACCGCTCTCACCGGGATCTGTGTTCATGCAGTATTATCTTTCCTAAATGAGGCAATGGACCGATGACTGACATTTCTGACTGAAGGATTTTACTTTGTTTGTTTAGTTACAATCCGAATGAAAAGCTATTGTCTCGCAGTCCTTTACCTTTCAGCGGGGTAAGTTGGACAGGTTTACTGAATGCGAGAAACTTTTCAAAACTGGACCTTTTCTCTCTTGATAAATTGATAATTGAAGAGAAATACAGGGTCTTGGGTTTCAATAATTTGTTGCAGTGCCACTCCTCAAATGTAAATTCCTTTAAGAGCCATGATTAGCTGATAGAAAATGATGACTGGGGACTGGGACAGGTTAGAAAATGATGACTGGGGACTGGGACAGGTTATTTAGCGATAATGCTAATTAATAGTGCTGTTGAAGTCAAGTGCCTCTTGGCGAGGGAACAAGCCCAGGACAGATTTTGAGTGCGTGCCCAGTGCTACCTGCCTAAAGGGAAATGTGTCAGAAGGTAGGCTGAATAGGGGAGATAATTTATGTCCCTTTAGAATGTGACCTTTTCTGTCATTTCTCTCTCCTTATTAGCTGGACTGCCGTCATCCACTGGTCTTTCACAGTGCAGTTCTTCCTCTCAAAAATAAAGTACAGGCCCAAAAGAAAAACCGATTCTTCTATTCTCAGGCATTTCTAGTTATAACCTATTACTCTGCATACACTATTTTAAATGAATTGCAGAATGCCTCTGTAGCTTTCTCAGAATGTCTTCCAAGAACAAGGCTGTGTGGACTCCTGCCAGGCACACACACGTAGAATTTCTGTGCTGTCCTTCTCTTTTCCTGTGGGTACCAACACTGTTTTGGCAACAGCCTTCCTGTATTTCCTCCAGTCGCATCTTGCTCTAAATCTCGTAGAAGCCAAAGCTTCAACCTTCTCTGCCTTAAGCGTCGCATCCAGCCAGGCGCCGAGGGCCCCAGTTTGCTGTGCGTTTTCATTTACGACGGCTGAAATGAGGAGTCCTCGGTGGGTCCCCGGAGCCAGGCGTGGGGCCAGGGGTCCGTCCCCGGGGCTGTCACCTGCCCGCAAGGCTTTGCTCCAAAGCGAGAAGCTTCCTGTCTGAAGCAATGAACTCTTTCAATGCTACGTAGATTATTATGAAAACTTTCCTGTGCAATCTTCTTGTTATGTATTTATTCCTAATGTGTTAAGGATTTTCCAGGCAGCAAAAGGCACAGTCCCTGCCCGCGGGGAGCCTGCGGGATGCTCTGAACTTCCTCTGTGACCAAGGACTCTGTCCTTGCATTAATTCTGTCAGAACTATTGCTTCTCGCAGCGTGTTACTGTAAATAATCTCTTTGTACAATAATGGATCATTACTCAAACTTCCCACAGAAACTCAATATGCTGTAAATGTGTTTCCCTTTGTCTTTATTATGTTTTACCTCCAACTTTAATCAATGCTACTTCAGGAAAATTCTCTCTCGATTATGTATTTACAGCCAGAAATACTGTGGTTAATTGTTCCTTTCCAGCATAATTAAAGATAAATCACCTAGCAGTCATTTAATCTTCCCTTCTGTATATTAATTGTGGATTTTTGGACTATGTTCTAATCTTTTATGTAATATTTCTATGACCTATTAAACAACTGTCATGTTTGACCCAAGGGTGATTCTTGCTGATAGTTGCACTGATCCCTTTGCTGGACTGGCAAAGTAACTTTCCTCTCTTTCTCTTTCTTTCCAAGGAGAAAACAGGTAGACCTGTAGTTAAGCAGTAGTAGTGGGCTCGGAGTCCAGTGCCTCGGTTCCTGCCCACACCACAACGGCCTCGGGAACTCACGGGGAAGGCACCTGAAGACTGGCAGTGTGAACAGCGTATCTAGTATATTGTTTGGAAACACTTAATATACTCCTGCCAGTCCTTTTTGCATTTGCAGATGGAGAATTATTATAATACAACTTTTTTTCATCTTGATTAACTGGCCTATACAGACTTAAGGGCAGCTAGCGTTGCTCGATGCACTGGCCTGGCGGAATGGACTCGCGTATGGTTAGAAAACTAGATGTTATCATGAGGCAGCTTAGTAGGACTGTTTCTGCTTTCAATAGGAAAAAGAGGTTGAAATGTATGATGGTATCCTACAGCCTTGTTTTGTCAATTAGTTAGAACTTCTGCTCGTCACGCACAGAAAGTACATGGACAAGTAACGCCCCCATTTGATTTTAGCAGCAAGATCTTTTTTGTTAAATTCCTTATCTGGGAGAATCACACACATCCACAGAGAACCGCTGATGGTTTGTTATATCCTCTAGTGCTTAGGTGAATTCATGTCAACAAACCCCAAAGAAATGAAAAATACCTTTGAAACAGAGTTTGCTTTTCGTTAATACTGGTTGTCCTTGCAATTTGGAGTAAGCAACTGAATATTAAAAGTAGAGAACGTTGTATAGACAGAAAAGCATAGGGCATCAGAACAGCTTTTGTTCTGAATACTCCATCTGATTTACACTGGGATTACTAAATGTTGATTAATCCTAAATCTTGCAGAAGACTGTGGGAAAAAAATATTATGTACTTATACACTGGACATATTTCATTGAATGTTATGGATATTAAAGTTGCAATAGCCGTGAAGAACCTGGAAAATAGAAATAAGTCCAGCTTCTCCCCATATTTTTATTAGGGTTTTTAAAAAATGTTTGCAAAGGAGGAAACTTAGAAAAGAATTCAAAGAAAAATTCTGTGGTTTGCCTGCAATGAGGGTAAGATGGAGAAATCTGTTCAACTCTGTCCCATGGATAAACACCACAACACTGCCTCTGCATGTGTCAACAGTTACCCCATTTATTGAAATAAATTGCAAGGTCTATCACTCTTCAGACAGATCCAGAACGCAGATAAAGATGTGCCTAACTGCCAATTATAAATCTATTTGGCCTTGGCAGGACTGAAAAATTTAATAGGACTTTTCTGTCTCTTCTCTTTGAAATTCAATAAGAAAAGAATAAAGATTGTTCTGTTATGCTTTATTTTTATTTTTTCCTCATGGGTGGATGACCGCCCTTTGCTTAGCTATTCCTTTTTGCAAAATAGTAGAGGCACGAAGGGCATTTCTGTAATTCATTATACATGCCTCAGTCCACTTGACTAGAGATTGGTGAAAGAACTTAACCTTTATTTATGATAAAGAGAATATAAGTGGGGGACGATTTTGATGTTGTAGGCACTCTGTCTTGTAGATGTATATGAGTATCTCTTTGGTTTGGATTGTTACCTGTTGTCACTTCCTAGCCAGGTTAGTCCTTGCTCATATTGATACCTGGGCTTCCTACTGTGCATTTAAAACAAAGGCTTGTGAGATTTGCTCAGCTAAGACAGCACCACTTAAGCCCAAAGCTGAGAAAGAGGCAATGAAGTAAACACTATTTTTCAGAAGTTTTTTGTTGTGGGTTTTGTTTTTTTTTTTTTGCAAGTGGTCTATGCATACTGTGCGTCAGGATATTAAAACACAAGGCTTTGCTATGGAGCAAAGGTGAAAACAGGTGCTGCGGTTTGTAACGAGTGAGTTATCCTGCTGGCAGCAAGGTTGCTGACTTTTTGTTCATTTTATACCTGTCTGCTCAGGGATCCATCGCTCAGCCACTGATGTCGCCTAGTGAATAACAGGATAACACAAACACTATAAAGCGGCGGGGAACGGAAAGCAGTATTTTTGCATTTTAAACCTGAACCTGTAAAACCTGAGCTCAGTGCAGTACCTCTGGGTGCAGGTATCAGCAGGCACAGCCCAGCACCGGGCCCTCTAAAGCCAAACCTGCCTGGTCCCAGCTAGTTCGGGTACCCCCCGTCACCGCGTTGTGTGTGTCGGCGCATGATTCACGGGAAGTCCCGGCCGGTTGAGGGCAGGAAGGGACAAGACCAGGCCTTTCCCCATAATACTTTATTTTCCATATGGAACCCATTTGATAAAAAGCGCTTGAGCACAACGTGTTAAACGCCTCCAGCCATCCCACACAATGGCACTGCGCAGGCACCCAAGTCTTTTTCTGTGTAAAGACCACGTATCCTCAGTCTAATCCTTATGGTGGATTATGCACTTACAGGAATTGCTGTTTTCAGGATTCAGCCCTTTGCAGTTCAACCTTCAACCACGCAAACTGATTATGCAGGGAAATAGCCAAGATTTGCATGAGGCACTGGAAAACATGTTATAAAATCTTCATATATCCTCCTCCAAATAGCTTTAGTTCATACCTATTTTTAAGTAGAATTCAATTAAGCAATATCAGAGCTAATATCAACAGCACAAAATGATATAGCTGTATATAGCCTTAAGTAACAGTACCTGTTAATAACCTAAATCATTATATTGCTTTTGTATGTTACTGTCGCGATTGTTTCTGAAAACAGAAGAGTTTTGGCAATGATCGTACATTAGCAGCAGTTATACGTGAACCAGACCACCACCCACTCCTACATTTGCAGCTGCGTAATACTGAACGTGTTTAAATGTGTTGATATATTGTAGCCAGGGATTGTATATGTGTGTGGTTCACAGAAAATCGCTATTTTGGCAGCGTAACGCGTTTTACGTGAGAGCAATGCTCTCAGCTGAAGGAAGGGCTGAGGCTGCGGGCGCCGCTGTGACTTTGCCGCTGTGACTTTGCCGCTGCGGTTACTGCACCGACAGCGTCGACACCCTGCCCGTCTGATCCGTGGCTCCATCGTGAGAACCACGCTTTTATAAAAGCGATTTGAAATCAACTATGGCCACTTCGGTTTTAGGAAGAAGGGCTGATAGATTTACTAGAAGAAGTAACCTTTTCTAAGTAAAGCCGAGAGGAGTTTTGGGCACGTAAGCCAGGCTGCGCCCTGGCTCAGCGGCAGCGCGGGCGTTCGCACGGGGTGTCCCCGGGGCTCCTGGCGGTGCTGGAACTCGGCGCCGCCAGCCTCGGGCAGCGGAAACTGTGGCGTGAGTTCTGGTGGAATGCAGCTGAAAATGCCGTATGAATGTTATAGGCACAGAAAGAATCAAACACACGCACAGAGCCTGGAAGGATGAAGGTAAAATAAGTGGTTGCTTGGGAAGGTCGGCCACCCTGTCCAGAACAAGCCATTTGAATCCTCGCTTCAGGGTATGTTAAATTCTGAATTCACTTCTATTTTCCAAAACACCTGAAGCTAAAGGAGTCTGTGCAAAGACCTGAAGCCCTGTAGTAAAACTTGAGGCCCATGGCTCAATGCTGATGAGTCTCAAATGAATTGTTCTGATTTCAAAACAAAGTGCAACTAGAACAGCCTATTGAATGTCAACTTAATAAAAGTATCACGACCCTTGTGTAAGTAAAATATTTTGTCTTAATTCTAGCTATGTAAAATTATGTTAAATTCAGTTGTGAATTCATGTTTTCCTGTAGTAGTATCAGTGAGGGGAAAACCAGAAATAAATGTCTGTGGGCAATTCAGTTATAATTGCTGATAGCATTAATGACATTTATTATTCATGTTTTTTTCCCCACTCCTAAATAGCATAAATCATTAGTGATTTTTTTCGTTCTTCAAGGATAAAATGAGGACTAAAAATGTAAATATTGTATATTCATGTAAATATAATGTTTTTCTCTTGTCCCAAGTCTTCAGAAACAGACTATTTACAAAAGTCTCAAAGTATGCCTTTGTTTATCTCTTGGTTGTTCCCGGTGTGAAATCCATTGGGCGCTAATCCCGAGCACATTAAAGCCTGTGGCATCAGGCCGGCGTCCCCAGAACGGGATGGGGATGCTCTGGGGAGGCTGGATTTGCAGAGCCCGATGCAGACGGGCATCCAGCTCTCGTCGAATTTGTCATCTGGAGCCTCCGCTAAAGCTGGGCAGAAATGCTTTGAGTGGAGAAGGCTGATTTGTGCAGATCAAAGCATCACCCAGGGGAAATTTGGGTTTAACCAAAGGCTGACGGAAAATGGGCAGGTTTTGCAAGTTTTGTCAGTCTCTGTCAGCTTCTCTGCCGAGCACCTCGGCCCAGCGGCTGATGGGGGAGCAACAGCTCGAGCTGCTCCCCAGCTCCCCCGTCCACGGCTCCTCCACGGAGGCCGGGGAGACGCTCAGCCCCTGGCTCCTGAGCAGCGTTCCTCCTTTCGCAGAGACCGCGCAAATCCTTCGCTTTCACCCGAGCCAGAAGGAAACCAAGTGCTGAAATTTTGAAACCCTCACAAGCACAAAGCATAATCTGCTCTCATTACTTTGTTACTCGTAGTTGTAACCGTTCTGTTTGGGGTTTGGTTTTGGTTTGTTTGGATTTTTTTCTGGTAGCAAACAACAACAAAAGGATGTACATTCAGTCATTACTGAGCAATAATACGTATCCAGAATTTCTCTGTCTTGCAGCTACTACCTCCAAAACAACCCCAAAGTGCAGAACATACTCTCCTGGCAAATGCATAAGCAGAAAAAAAATAATATAAGAAAAGCTGCATAATCTTTTGAAAATCTAGTTACACTGGAAAATAATCCTTCAGCAACTGAAGTTTTAATAGGAAATAATTCAGCATTCTGCTGACCTTTACAAGTTTAGCCTTTATGTAGGAATGAACTGTTTGAAAAATGTTTCTAATTCAGTTGTCACAAACCGACACCAAATTTGTGGCTGATGTTTCATGAGCAGAGGCTTCGTTTTGATTTTTTACAAGCGCAAAGCTTGATCTCATACTGTCTCCCATAGCTCTCAGCTGCCTGATCGCTTCTGTTTCCTCCCAAACAAAAGCCTGCGTGAAAAAGAACCACGCATGTGACTAAGATAATGAGGATAATAAAAAGGTAATTTTGGCAATTGTTGTTGCTTACACATTCCAAACCAGACCCTGACTCTGTTCCAGGAACCCCACTGCGCAAAGCTGGTTGATGAAGGAGAAGGATACAGCCTCACTGCTTATATGCACACATGCATGCATATATACATGAGGGAGAAGAACGGCTTTGATCTATATGCCTATGAACAGCAACAGTCTGTTGCTTGCTATACAGACAAGAGTACGAGATATAATAAGGAGACATTGATGACCTATAGAGCTCAACAAGCAGAGCAGGGCGGACTCCAGCTGTAGCTGCTTGTGTAATGCCACTTGCTCACCGATTTGGACTCCTTTCCGATCAGACCGAGCTCCTGATTCACAGCAGCTACAGGACGGAATGTATTCCGCCGGGACAGGGAAGGAAAAGGAGCGACAGACGGTGTCTGGTCCCGTAAGCCCTCAGAGCAGCCAGGCCTCCTCCAGGCAGAGAATGAACAAGACAAATATGAAACAAACGGAATATTTCAAATCAGATTTTACTACTTGAAGACGTGCGAGGGAATGGCAGGACCCCGTTGTTATTAGAAACAAATAATGACAATAATCAGCAAGAAAAAATGTCATGGAGAATATTCTAATCTAGAAACTGCCTTTCTGGATCTGATTTTCTAGTTTTACTTGTTATCAGTTCTTTTCCAAACAATGCGTATGTATTATAGGTGAGAAAGTACTCTGCCCATATGAAAAAATGTTCCTATATTTCATTAAAGGCAAAGGCACAACTGGATCATTAAACTTCATTACTTTGCTGCAGCTAATGTGTCTCCTTTTGCTGTGGACACACTGCGGGGGCAGCAGAGGGTGTTTACAGCCGGACTTAGAGGTCCTGCGGGTCGTTGTTCTGACATGTGCTATTGTGCTTGTAAATTCGTTACTGTAGGAGAGGAGTTTCACTGAATTGCCAAATGCGGCACTTCGTAGGTAGCTCAGTCAAAGGTCATCCCTGTTCTCCTGGGACTTAGTATAAAAACGCACCTGAAATTATGTCCTTGGGTGTGATTCTCTCTTGCAAATGGAACAAACACAGCCCGTATGGCAAGTGGGTTTTATTTGTGCGTTGTCGACTCGGTGCACGTTCTCTGCCATCCCCTAAACCAGAGCGGCTTTTCTTGTGCAGGCTGCAGGAGTGATTTTCAGTCCCGCCATGGGCTCCCGGGCGGTGGCAGCGCGGCCGTGTTCACACGGGGCCTGGGGACGAGCTCCGTCCTCAGGCCAAAGCCCAGCAGGGCTGGGACCAGCGGGCGACGTGTCGCGTTTTGGCAGGACCCTGCTCCCCGGGGCCAGGGGAATGCAGGGGATGGCCAGTTCCTCCCAGCCCGGGGCTGCCGGGGGCTGCTCGGGCCCTCGTGTCCCACCAGGGTGGCAGGAGGGCCCGTTGGGGGCCGGGGACACGCGGACGCGTCCGGGTGACTCAGTCTGCCGGAGCAAACGGCGTCGGCGCTGCAGGGGCTGAGTGGGCAGGCAGCCAGCTGGGCTTTCTCTTCAGCTGGCGCACACAAGAACAGGAGGGCCAGAGTTATTTTGATGGGGTCAGAGCCACAGTAACAAGTAGCTACGCCTGTTGCAAGTGGTGTGAATCTACACTGGGCCAAATTTCCTTCCCCCACTTGTTTTTAAAAGGAATAAGGAGAGAAGAGCGGCAGAGCCGTGCGGCACAGCTCGGAGACCAGGCCTTGGAGCAGAGGAACCCCCGAGCCTTTGCGAGCCTTCTGGCGCTGTGTGTTTGAGGAACTATCATATAAGAGCTGGTGAAAAGTACCGTTTTATTTCCATTTTTTCATTTGGTATTTTTCTCCTATTAGCTGCAGGTTTTTACACCCAGAATTGCGAACATTCACCTCTTTATGAAATGACCTTTCTACGAAAAAGCATGTGAAAAGGTTTATGAGCATAAACCAAAGCCTCTCTAATTAATACCTCAGAGAAATGTTTTTATTTAATGGTTTCTTAATGCTAGTGTCCCAATATCATAGTGAAATATGTTCAACTCCCTGCTACTTTGGCTTGGCTGATAGAAAGAAAGGAAACATATTCTGCCACCTACAGTAATCATCCCACCTAAAATGGAATTGTTTTCCGTATTTACGTAATGTGCTGGTAGTCTGCGTGCTCCTTAATTGTACCGATGTTTATAACCAATTAATCTTTAACAAGTTTATCATCATCGTGCTTTCATTCCAGAGATTCATCTATTTATGAAGAGCCTTCAAAAATTTTAATAGTAAATTTAAGTATTTCTACACCAAAGAGATTGTGCCTCTGATTTACGGGCAGTTTTAGACTTAAATAAATCGCCGTTGCCATTCAAACAAAATGAGGGAACCGTTCTGTCTCTTTTTCACATGTCCCTTTTCGATACAAGCTGGAATAGCGTAGCCTGCCGTCCGAGGCTCCTACTAAATTCAAATGTAGGAGTTTGATCGATTTGTTAGTAACTGTGCATAGAAAGCAAGAAGATGAATTACCTGAGGAAAAACAAGCAAAGCTGCCAGCTCCGAGCTGCAGAGGAGTCACCGGGGCAGCAGGGAAGAGCCTTCCAAATGTTTTAATAAAGGGAGCAAGAGAAAAAGATCAGTAGCTGATTAATCATGTGCTGTTGTTTTCAGGGACGTAGGCTAATAGATAACCAAATGTTAGGAAAATATGTTTCAAGGGAAGGCCAACAGAAAAATCAGAGGAATGAACCCACTGACAATGTTGTATAGAGATTTAGAAGAGGAAGGGAGGAAGGAAGGAAGGAAGGAAGGAAAGAAGGAAGGAAGGAAAGAAAGAAGGAAGGAAAGAAGGAAGGAAGGAAAGAAGGAAGGAAGGAAAGAAAGAAGGAAGGAAGGAAAGAAGGAAGGAAGGAAGGAAGGGAGAGCAGATGAGAGGGCAACTCATAAAGGATCAAATGAAAACCACACAAATAATTACTTTTAAAGGTCCCAGCAATAAAAGAAGAATAAAATGAACAAACAAATGAAAAAACCAGCTCCCTGACATTGTGTTTTCTTGTGAACAGTCGTTGTAGCTGTTGGGGGATTGCTTGTAAATGACAAAATGGCAGAGTCACCCATGCCCTCAAGTAACCATGTGTAAATGGAATAAATAGTGAAAATCTACTCTGACAAGGGACTTTGGGAATAATTTTGCATCTTTGACACTGGAGTTTCCTAAGCCATTCCTTGTCAGCCAACTTCCAGAGGCACGTCCTTCTGCGTCCCCCCGGGCTGGGCTGCTCCCACCCATGGGAAGGGTGTCTGAGCACGTTAGAGACATTGAGAATCGCCCCACGGACACTCTGCAGCCCTGTGCAGTCTGGACCGTTCTGCTGCAGCGCAATAGCTAAAAACCACTAATTCTGTATCTGACAGAGCAGTCAGAGATTCATTTGAAAGATTTAATGGGCTTCATGGCCTTACTGAAGAACAGGAGGGATTTTTCTTATTGTCAGGATGATTTATTAGTAATTGTATCTATTAACATTTTTAAAATGTTCAATAATTCCTTCAATACACCTTGTAAATTAATCTTAATAAATATGCAGTAGGAATCAGCTTACCCCAGTAATTGACATTTAATAGCACACAATAGCTATAATTTACAAAGATAAGTTCTCAGACTAGTTTAACTCTTAATTAGCCCTAGGGAAAGAGCTAACCCTACAGACGGTTATTTGTTTTTAAAAAGTGTAATGTGAGAAAACATGCATGAATTTGTTATCGCAGATTTCTGCAGGGCAAGTGACGTGTATGAGAACAGCTAGCAAATGGAAGACAGAAGAGGATAAACATATTTTCACTTTAATCTACTGCATTTATCACCTCCAAATTCACAACAAGTACAACTTTAATTTTTTTTTTTTTTTTCCTTTCATGCATTTTAAAAACATATCATTACTCAATTTTACTGTGTGGGCAGACTGGGACTAATGTGAATTAGAGGGGACAAGATTCCCGGCAGTTCTGTTTCTCTGAGTGAGTTACGGTGCTCTGGACCGATTTTTAGTGGGGACTCAGCATGAGACTGACATGTGATGATGGTGGTACCAGAGAGGAAGCCGTGATTTTAGAGAGATGCCTTCAGATATCTCGGCCTCATCCCCAAAATGCTTTCCAATCTGCTGATGCCGGATCTTCCCAAAATGTCTCGTGATGGTTCTGCAAAAGCAAATCGGGGTTACCTGCAAAGCAACAGGAGCTCTCCCGGAGAGGCTGTGTTCAGGAATATGAATTGCTTGGGTAACGCACATACTGAAGAAACTGTTCTGCCCACTGACGCTTATCTCCACAAGTTTCATTCTAAGCACTCTTATTTCAGCTTATTTAACTCATTTAAACAGTCTGTTGCAAAGCCTTTGTTCCTAGTGACATTTTGGTTCTTAGTAAAGAAACAGACTTATCGTGTAATTACATCACTGCTATTAATTATTAGAGCCCTCACTTGTGCTGTGATTGCTGCCTTTTTTGGGCATGCTGTTTTAACAACAGTGACACATCGGAGGAGAAGACACTTTGAATGAAGTGTAGAGCAGCCAAACTGAGCTTTCAGATGTTACTGGTTTTTTCTAATATTTCCAAGCCAAAATGTTTCAATTTATTTTATGTATAAAACTATATTTACTATGCAAACCCACTTAACCAATAAGCAAAGTAATAATTACTGTCAGATTGCTTAATAATATGACTTCATTTTTGTTTGATTCTATTTCTAGTTCCTTTAGTTATCTTCTATGAGGTTGTGCATCTTCCACATTAGTACTCCCATATTTTGAGGGCACATTTCCATCGTGGTGATTTTACTTGTAATCTGCCTCTCTTTCCCTCTCTCCGTCTCTCGCTGTCCCTCTCCCCTTCCTTCCTTTCTTTGCTTATTTTTCTGGCCATACTTTGCCAGCTGTGCACAACCATTCAATTTCTGAAGTGTCTGTTCCATTTACAAGTAAATAAATGGCAGCACATTCACTTTCGCCTCTTCTCATCCTCGTATCAGTGAGATTCTCTTCTTGTTGCAATTACGCAGGAGTCTAAAATAAAGTTTTCAGCCTCACACCATTATAATTCCCTGCCTACACCAGTTGCTACTTCGATATAGCTCCCTGTGATTTAGTTTTTTTCCCAGAAAGCATGAAGTACTGATTCCTTCTACCAGCTCATTTCAAGGTTCAGGGAAATTGCCTCACCCTCAGAGAACACAAGGATACATTCAAACAGTATGAGGTACATTTTCCAAGTGGTACTTAGGAATTACACATCTCATTAGCAAATAATTGAGATTCATCACCTCGACTCACTCGCTCCTTGGAAAATGTTCCCACATAAAGCCTATAATTTGCTGAAGTTAAAAGAGGGTGAAGTATGTTAGAGTGCATCTTAATTTTCAGTGAAAGCGTATGTGTGTGCCTGGGGGCCCTGACTCAGCTTTAATCCGGGGTAAATGCTCCGGCTCCGCTGTCACGGCCGCTTACCCTGGCGTGTGGGACATGGAATGGCATGGATTCCTTCTCTTACAGCAAGAGGGCATATTGAGGAAAAAGTGTAGCTCTTCTTGCCCTATACTGTACCTAAAATAATGCAAAAAGACTTCGTCCATTTGTATTGCACTGCCTGGCCCACCACAGAACATTAAGGAAAGGTTGGCGCTTGGAGGAGATAGGGAGCTTTCCACTGGATAAACTGAAAAACAAACAAAACCCCTGAGAAATTATGACAGGAAATAAATATTCTTAAATATTCGAAAGACTCATTGGTTAGTGCTTCCCCACAAAACAGAGGTTTTCTGTCTCCGAGCTCCCGCTGTCATCGAGGTTCTTCTACAGCTACCAGGGCCAAAGAGTCCCATCGCCAGTACTGGGTACGGTTCTGCTGACTCCTACGGTTACTTCACGTGAACCAGGGTGCCGGAGGGCAAGGTCGGCTTTGCTGCATTCAGAACAAATGAAATGGTGTGAAATTTCCGTTTTCCACCTGAGGCTACCGAACACTGAAGACTCGCCTGGCATCATCCGCTCGATGCTCACACCGAGCGGGCTCACCTCACTGGCAGCAGCCCAGCGAATTTTAAATTCTGGTCTGACATTCACATTCATTCTGGACCATGCTTCTCTCATTTCTGCATCGCCAGGTATCAATTCCCGTGTAGCAGCTTGAACCGGTTCTTTGTCAGTTCGTGTATCTGGTGTATCACCCGAGAGATATAACCTATGCGTGTTGCTTTAGTGCGCTATCTTGAACAGAGATGAGTTTCTAAGCTGGTGTGGTCGTAAAGGAAAAAGCAGCAGCCTCGGTTCTTGATGCTATATACAGAAACATTACAGAATGATGAAAAAGATATGCTAAGCAAGATTTTTTCCTTTTCCTTGGTGGGCTGGGTGACTACATGGGGGAGGCGTTCTCTGAGTCTCTCCATTGGGAAAGGCTCTTAGGCTCATGTACCTGCTTGTAAACATCACTCGGTCCTACCCAAAGGAACAGATCCATTCTCTGGAATTCCACAGGACTGTTCTAGCACTGTGTCCCTTCATCTCAGATCAGTTGTAATCTTGGTTATGAAACTTGATATGCCAATGTGTGACCAACCTCCTCCTCTCTCCCCAATTAATATATGTTGTGTAAAACCTACGTTCTTTCTAGAATTGGACTTTAATGATAATTAATATAATGACAACACAGTAAAATATCAGCATAGTCCATCTAAGGAGGAAGCTGTAAGGAGACGCTTTCTGTGGCATGGTAAATCCTTGTAACCCAAAAGATAAGAGCACTCTACTTTCATATGCAGCATCATGCCCTGACAAAAAAATGCAGCTCTTAGTAAGATAACCCTGTTTTCTGCTGTTGCTTGTAGCTTTGAAATAATACTGCCCAAACATAACAACATACTGGAAAAGGTGGTTTTGTATTCTCTAGAAAAAGAAAGATTATCTTCTATCTCATTTCCCCATAGGGATATGCAGCCCTTACACTCCTTCGATATGGTTTGATAGGTACACGTACACATGACGTACCAAGCTGAGAAAAACATCATAAAGATGAGTTGTGATACCTATGAAAGGACATGGTGAACTGAGATTAACTTCACATTGGTGTATAAATTGACACAGAGCAGAAAAGCCTTTCATGGGACTTGCCATGGAGCTAAGCAAGTGGGACAGCCACCTCAAACTACAAATAAATGCCAAAAAATTGTATGTGAAAAATGCATTCCATAAACACAGAAATTTGCCCTGTACCTGCTCTTCTGTGTCAGTGTTTGATAATTTTTGGCAACAGTAAGTATTGAAATTTATATCGTGTCTATATTAGAGATTTTTTAGAATTTCTTAAAGTGAGCATCCTAACAGAGGTAGACAACCACCCTATTTGGATGACCGAGCATCTCCATTAGTTTAATTCTCTCTGTTTTCCTTATCCTTCTGTCTGATACACTGTCTTTTAGGGATCGGATGGACTATGAGAGGATAGAGAATTTATAAGAGAGTTCTGAAAAGGAAAGTATCTTTCCAGCTTCAAACTTAAAATTGAGGTTTTTCTAACAAAGTATTTGTTAAGATTCAGCATTAGACAGTATGCTACCTTTTTAAAAATAAAAACCCAAACCTCTTAATTGTCAGAAAAAGAGAGAGTGAGGCAGTGAAGGTTTTTATGTGTGCACTTACTCTCAGACTGCAGAGAGGCAGGGTGATGGCAACGTGCTTAAACAAAACCAGATTGAAAGAGAGCGTAACAGTGTGATTCCATTTAGGAACAGGCAGCTTATAAACTTGCCAGGCTATCCCTCCTCTTCATTCTTCCACTGATTTCTCTTACATTCATTTTCTTTGTAACCTGTTTGTCTAAGTTCCCTTTACTACACGACAAAAGGAAGGTCCTATGTTCCAAATCCGTGGGCTGAACCGTTCTCTGTGTGACAGTCTGTGCGTGTTTCTGAGGTTCCCGTGCCCTCCGTCAGAAAACCTCTTTCCTTCTGAGCCACATAACTGCTGCTGAAATGAAGCTTAATTGCTTAAGTCTGGCTGCTGCTTTATGTACTTGGATGGAAGGATGTGAAAATACTTGCTGCTCAAAAGCAGCAAGAAGTGCCCCAGCTTTGCTCCTGGTGAATCTTTTCTACTCCTACCCCAAGAGGAGAAAAGCACATTCGGTTTGCCAGCCTAGCAGCATTCCCAGTTGTTTCTTGATGACTTCTGCACAGGTGAAGCTGTGAAGATGAAAACAGGCGAGACACAAATGCTGCCCCCAGAGTGGTGGTGGGCTGAGGGGCGATGTGGCCCCAGTCCTCCCAGTGCCAGGGATCAACTGGGGCCAGTCCCTGCCCGGCAGCCACTGCAGCAGCGGTTGTGCATCTGCTTCAGCTCCTGCTTGTGAGCAGAACGCTGATGTCAGACGTCTGCTATTTTATAAATCAAAGATATTTTAAATTTTAAAGCACTGCTAAATAATTCCGAAGTGCTTACTGAAGAAGTACTTGACTAGATCACGAAATGACGAGCCATCCCTACCTATTCTGTGACTACCTATTATAAAAGTTACCCCAGTGGTACAGGATGGAAGGAGAGGAAAGCCCTGCTGCTCTTTTGAAATCTGTTACTGAGAAATATATATTGTACATTGGAGATCTTAGTATCAAAGTACCTGCAGTCGAATCTCGAGTATTAGTTCCCTGAGATACGAGTGGAGTTAGGAAAAGAGTTTGCTGGCTTTTGCATTAGTTTTAGAAAAACGACCTTGTTGCACAGGTCGGAAGAAAAGTTACCAGTTTCCCTGACATTAATACGAAGAAACTAGAAACACTGAAAAAAAAATAGGTACTTAGGCTGTGCCAGTGCTCAGAGGTTGATTCAGGCGATGATTCTGTGGGAGAGGGATTTATCGGGGGGTTTGCGCTCCTGATCTCTCCTTCCCCTGCAGCTCCGCGCTGTCCCCGCTCTGCCGGTGCCCTGGAACCCGTCCGGCTCGGAGCTCCGCAGGGCCAACATCCCACCCTTCGGCATGTCGCTGTGGTTTGTTGTCTAAGTGGATATCGGTTTCTCCAATTTATGGCATAACTTATTTCTTGAGTCTCGTTTAGGTTATCTTTTGGTATAAAACTTAACGCTACAAGTGCTCTCAAGTAGTTGGACTTTTGTAAAAAAATGACACTTAATATGATAGCCTACAATATGACAGTTGTTCTTCTAGTTATTAGGCAGTTTCCCTTTTTTATTGGACAAATGGACAGACAGGACGAGCAGTATTGTGAGAGCAAAAGCTTTTTTTCAGAAAGTTTTATGCTTATATGCTGGAATTAATAGCTGTGTGGTTTTTATGACTGCTTCTATCAGTTGAACTAGGAAAAATATAAAAATATCATACATTACTTTAAGGATTTTGCTTGTACATTGTTATCATTTTTGTTGTATAGTCTGAGACCACATTCTTAGCTGAGTCAAGGCCCAGGCTTAACTCAAGCACATGCTTTATAAAAGATGCACAATGGCCATTGCTCTGTGACGTTTGGATGACATGAAATCCCATGGAAGGTACAGCCTGCCTTCCGCTCTCCAGAATGGAGGCTCTTATGCAACCACGTTTAGCCAGGATATGTCACAAATCAGACCAAAGGCTCATACTAAAATATTATTTTTTTTTAGTTAAAATAAAATGTCAAACAATAAATGTCAAAACAAACAAACAAACAAGTCAAATGCAGAGTTCAATGAAATTGGTAAATGGGGTTGGTCCTTGTCCCAGCGATTTACTTGAATGTCCTCGTGTAAAAGAAAGTGTGCAGCAATGGTAATATATGAGAAATCTCAGGAGCTCATCCCCTGTCAGATCCAGATGCAGATCCATGGAAATCTGTCTCCTGTCTGTGCTGCATTCGCTCTCTGCATTATCTGTAGTGTTTTTTCAGCTAACACTGAATCAACACTCCTTCTGCTCCAGCGGAGCCCGAGACCAAAAAATCTAGTTACCTCGTTAACCATGTGCACTCCCTCGGGGTTTGTTAATAAAGGAGCCCTTTTGAGTTGCAGTATTTTTAATGCATAAAATATGCTTCAAATAAGACATTAATATTTTCTTTTTTATCTCATTTTCAAAGAAAAGTATGGAATAGCAAAGTGCCACAACATGTTACAGAATATATTGATGTTTTAGTGTGTTTTAATACTACCAGAGCTGAAAAGCAAAAGAAGCTCAGATATAATGCTTGTTCCATTATAAGTTCCTCAGGAAAAAATGAAAACCTGAAATTATAATTGAGGCAAAATTGTGACAAGTCTTAGTACTTTTAAGAATTATTATTTTTTAAACAAGAAATTATATCAGAAGAGAATTTTAATCTGATGCTTGCAGTCGCAGACCGCGGAGTAGTTTCGCTGGCTGCAGAGATGTAAAGACATGAGGCAGGCCAGCGATCAAGGGCCTGATGCCAAAAGCAACCATTTAATCCTGCAGATTCTGGTTGATGAGAGTGCTCCCCGTGCGTGTCACTTCCAACAACAAGGCGTTCTTCTGGGGAACACGTGCAGAGGCTCTGATCGTCGTACTGCTCCTTCCTGTGCCCTTCCAAGCCAAGCAAGGAGAAGGGACAAACTCTTTTGTTAGGATGAGCAGGAGCAGCAGTCACGTCCCCGGCCCGGCTGCCTCGTTGCACCCCAAACGGGGGGTGCAAAGCCGAGCAGCTCACCTGCTGTTCTCCCAAAAAAGCACAAATGCTAAACAGCTACTGGGATCTCGGGGAGGTGGCGTTGGGAACGAAAACACTCACTCTGCAAGGAAGGAAAAACCAACTACTTCAGTAAACCTGTATTTACTATAGTGAGAAATATTAACCAGAATTTTTTAAATCCACCAAAAGCTGCCGTCCTATTAAAAATAACCCTCCCCTGTCACTAGCCTAGTGGATAATTATACAATCAGAAATGTTGGAAATGTCATTACTAGAATTAGATTAGGGAAATTTCGGTTAATGGCATGAGAGCCTCCCCGGTGATGGTGTTGGGGTGGGTGCCCCGGCCCGGCCCCGTGTCCCTTGGCTGTGGGGACGCCCCAAGGGCCTTCTGGGGTTACACCCCCAGACACCCCACCCGGCATTATTCCCGGGCATGAATTGTATTTGCTAGCATGCTTGCCTTGTGAGAAATAGTGCACTGGCACTCTACTAATCTGAGTCAAGTATTGTCTATATTTAGTTGGTTAAATATAGCAGTAAAGTCAACTGGGAAATCGTAAGCTCGGCGGTGGAGAGCAGAGCTATTAAGAAGCTACACAGCTGTGGCAGAGAAAATGGCGATACGCTCACCCGTTGCACCTTTGTCGCGTTTGCTCAGCTACCCAAATTTGCAATAAAACCACAGTGTGAGCATCTTCTGTTCCCGCACCTCGGCCCCAGGAACGCCACGCGTGCCCAAGGGCTGAGCCGGGCTCTGGCGGGGGGGTCGGGGTGTTATTGATTTCCTTGCTGACAGAGGCAATGGGGAGGTTTGTGCAACGTGTGTATTCGACAAACAGGAGCCACAGGGGTGTTTAAGTTGCAGTAGCAGAGAGACTCCATCTGCTTTACAGATTTCATAATTTTGATATAGAATGTGCACAAACAGCTCCCCAAATGCTGTTAGTGTCCAAGCATAGTTACCATAAGTGGCGGTAGAAGACTTAAAATCAACATGAATTACCATGCCCTTATATTTTTATAGGTGAGAGATATAAATGGCAGATTTCCTCAGATTTGGTTTTGATGCCCATCCGAGAATGACATTTACTTAGTGGCTGTAGCCACTTCAGTCTGAAACTCCTTCACTGAAAGAACTCTGTATGAATTTCCAAATGGCTGATTCGCATTCTTGCTTTTCTGAAAGATCCATTAAATAACTAGTGTACTCCCTGAGAGAGGTCGGTGCAACTTAGCAACCAGAAATTTCAGCTCTTGTAATAATTCTAATACTGGTCCTCAGTATCAGAAAAGTTGGTTCAGCCTACACAGAACTTCTGAAACAGAATGTTACAGCTTCACATCAATTTCCGAGAAAGCAAGTTCTCTTCTATACTTGTTCTGAGATCCAGGGCTTTTGGAGGGGTTGGTGGGAAATAAATCTGTTCTGAGCAAATAGTTAATATATGTGGCAATTTTCTTAAGCATTTCTTTCTTTAGCTATATTCACATTTCGGTTCTTTGCACTTGTTTATTCACCCTGAGCTGTGTGTTAAGATTAACATGCTGTCACGGCTAATGCACGGGGAGTGTAATTACCGGTTTCCCTTGGTTCATTTCTCAAATGCTTGGATTTTGGCATAGTTGGAGGTTCTCACCTGTTCATCTTTTCACTTCTATTGTAATTAGTTTCAGTAGAAAGAAAAAAGACAAGGTAAAATTCTGCTCACATTTTTTGTACGTTTTCTCGCAACTCTTATTGCCACCAAAACCTTTCAGATGCTCCCACACTTCCCAGTCTCTTTTTTCTCCTGCCGTGATGCAGTTTACCATCCACTCAGTTGCACAGATGCAACTGTTTGTGGGTCTGCACAGTAAAATGGATCATGAAATTATCAGGTTTAATTCTTTAATTATTTTTTTCTTAAAGAACAATACAGGGAGAGAGCAAAGCGATGAAGACAAGGGCAGGTCAGCTGTGCTTCCGAGGTGAAATTGTTTTATGGAATTACATCCGTATCAGTTATAACTCATCTGTTGTGCTCCATAGTACAGACAATAGCATAATAGCTAATGCAGCATAGGACAATCATGGCAAGACAACGTCCCGTCTGTTGGTGGTAGAGTCATTCCATCCCTGGGCGGCCCCAACCACGCACTTGCCATTTGGTGCATATTTACATCCTGAAGATTGGCGGGTTAGAGGTCTCGCCTCTGTGCTGATCACTTATCTTTTAGTGGGAGAACCGGAACCTCTGCTTGTATCGCCCTGCACGTACAGCACAGGGCAGCCTGAGACTGTAGGTGACATACTGACCGTGGAGCTGGCCTTGGCCTCAGGAAAAGCCCCCGAGAACTGCCCCCTCCAGCACTGCTCTCTGTCTCTCACTTCTGTTATTTTGTCATTTCCTTTCTCATTTTCTAGCACATGCAAATGCTGCGTGTGTTCCCACGGGTGCTTTATGTACTGCATGGCGCCCGAAGTTCTTACGCAAAATACCTGCAGGACTGAGCCTACCATGCTATCCTTGTTTTGGTTTGCGTTGGTGAGTCTTTTTCCTTTTTAAACAGAAATAGAATTTTTCTTTCCTTTGCGGGATTGATTTTATTTTTTTTCTTCTACAGAGCTCTATCTAATGAGGCTATTTTTTGTGATGAGAAGCCTGCTATGATAAGATAGCAGTGAGCTCTGTTCATCCTTGTGCGATTGTGATTCTGATTCTGTTTATCTGCTCTGCTTTGCAGTGCTCTCTTTGGCAGTCCTACCAAGCCTTGATTCAACAGCCAATGATTTTTTATTTGTTTCTTGGGAGAGTTTTGGGGGCTCTGGGCGCAGGTTATTGATGAGACTGAGTTTTATTGCTCAGGAAACACTGACATTGCCCTTTGATAACTGTTCCTTTGTCTTCTGTCTAGTGACTCACATGACACAGGTACTCTTGGCAGACAAAACGCTGTCACATGTGGACTTGCACTTAAACTCAGCAAACGCTGATAAAATGCCTGGGTGAATGACTAAATTGTGGTTTAAGCTGTTACACACACGAAAAAGGGGGAGTTCTAAAAGATTTCTAAGCCCAGAGGGACTCATCAGCACCCCCGTTACATCATGCTTTCTAAGCTCAAGCGCCAAATGTGCTGCTGCTCAGCTCTCCAGATTTACTGCGCCTTCCCTCCATCAGCAGGAATGGAGAATCAGTCCCTCCCATCAGGCAGACAAATGAAAAGGCTGTTAAACTGCAGGGAAGTGATATTTATATTTCCTTGTGTCTTGTGCATCTAGAGTGCACTGTGTCCAAGTGAGTAATGGGTGTAAGTAGAATGGTGTTACGGCAGTAATGAAGATGGTCTCTAAGTCGGATGGTCAGTAAATGCGTTGGAATCATGACACTAACAAAGAGAAATGTTCCTATCTACACCTATTGCTTTATCTTCCTCTTTAGATCAATAAACTGACTCTAGTTGCTTTATTCTGCTTCGGACTGTACAATTGAATTGTGCCCTGTGCTTCCCTCTGTTTCCTGATGCATAATGCAGAAGGTTCTCCGTGTCATTACAGGAAATTCAGCCTCATTTAATTCCCCGGTGATTTGCATTGCCAGCACCCAGTCTCAGAGCCTTGCAACCCCCTTCTTTTCTTTCCTCTCTTCAGAAGTCAGGGGGCTCGTTTTCTGCCTGAGTCTTATGTCGTGACCTATACACCATCTTCCCTCACACCAAGAAAAAAGAGATTTAGGCTTTCTTCAATGTAGTCTGCATCCTGCTTTGATTTTTTACTTTCTCTTGCTCCTTTTTCAGGCCCTATAATCACCTGTTTGTACCACAGAAAAGCAGTTTCTGTGCCGAGGGCAGCTGTCCATCTCCTGCGTGTTACCCAAATAGATCCTGCTTCACACTAAGGAATTTCTCTGCAAGAGATGGTGTGTCTTTAAAGCAGAGATCAGAAGCTGCTGGTGCCCTGTAATGATATTGCCAATACAATATACTCCTAAGAGCAGATAAAGGAAAAAAAAATCGGGGGAAGAAATGGTTGTTAGGCACTGAGTAGGATGAAACAGGTAGTTTTAGGAAAGTTTCTTAAGGTGACAAAACCAATATCACTGAGTGATACTGATCTGTTGTAAACCTCCATCTTTGCTGTTCTGAATTATTCACCGAATTGCTAAAAATACATCATAGTTGGTTGTATTTGGAAAGGCGATGCTACAACGTCCAGTATTTTTGCCTCAATTTTTATATCAAATGTGTGGTATCCAACTTGCATTATAAGTCTATAGATTTTTTTTTTTTTTCTCCACTAGACATCCACGATCTGTAAACAAACGGGTTTCGCCTGCCTCGGTGGTTGCAGTAGTTTGTTGTGGCCGACTGGAGGCCCTGCCACTGTCACTCCTGCACTCACACCGGTGGCTGGAGCTGCGTTTATTGTCATGTTCGCTGACACCTGCATTGGGCTTCAGTGTAAGGTCCAGTTTAGGCTGAAATTGCCTCACCCTCATCCCATCTCACAAAAAAGGAGGAAAGACTCTACCTCGGCAGGACAAGGGGTGATGGTTTTAAACTAAAGGAGGGAGATTCAGGCCGGATAAAAGGAAATTGTTGGCCCTGAGGGTGGTGAGAGCCTGGCCCAGGTTGGCCAGAGAGGTGGTGGCTGAACCATCCCTGGAGACATCCCAGGCCAGGCTGGACGGGGCTCTGAGCAACCTGAGCTGCTGCAGATGTCCCTGCTCATGGCAGGGGGGGCACTGGGCGAGCCGGGGGGGGCCCTTCAACACAAACTATGATTCTGTTTCCAGGAAGGGCAGTTCCCCAGCTATTGCCTCACCTCTCATTTGGCGAAGCAGCCCCAAGGACGGGAGTGCCCAGCTGGGACTGCTGGTCCCAGCCCGGTTTCCAGCGCTGGAGAGGCGCAGGTGGTAGCTGGGACTGCACAGCTCACAGGAGCTCCCCCCAGCTCCAGCAGAGTCCCCACCGGCTTTCGTCCGTCTGCTCCTTTCTCCTGCGCGCCACGGCTGCCTCCGAACGCTGTGCTGAATTCCGCGGAGCCGTGTGTGTTGAGTGCACGTGCTGGCGGTCGCTTTGCAGTGCCCTAAATCTTGTCAAGTCTTTGTGCCGGTACAAAATGGATGTCAGACGCTGACCCGGGGCTGCTTGTTTTAGGGTGTGGTGGATCATTTTTCAGCCTATATCTAAAGTACCTTCTTCCCTGGAGGCAGATATTTAAAGTCAGCTGCTTAGATCATTAACTTCTTTCACTAATATAAATGATCAAAATGTGTAACTACTCGATATATTTTATTTTGTAAAATCGTTACTGTATGTGTACTGTGACTAATGACCTATCAGATTTCATATGCATGTTTAATGGTCACAAACAGGATTTGTTTACCTGAGTATAATTTGGATTCTGCACTAAAACACTGCCTTCTCCTCCTTTGTTTAACTCTTTCAATACTGCACTTAGAATAATATTTCCTACTTTCGCTCAGATAGAGCTGAACTGCTCTTATTTACCCCGGAAAAAAGAGAAAACTCGGATGAGGACAGATTCTGACCCAGAGAATTACTTAAATGCTGATGACATGAGTACCATCTCATGGGAAATGGAACTTCCGTGTAACTTGTTGGGAATTAGTAGATGAGCAAAAAATCTTTTTTTTTTAATTTCCTGTGGTTTTACTTAATGCTTATGAAGCATTTTCTTGGCTCACACAACAGTGGCCTCAGGAAAAATTGCCGTGTAGAAAAGATATTAAAAAATATCAAAGCTGTTAGAGCAATACAAACTATTTCCAGAAAAGGTTAAAATGTCCCTTGTGGAATCATCTTCTAATAAAAAATTTGGAGCACATCAGCTTGGTATACATACATCTATTGTGCCAAACTGGGAGAGTTTCATGTGTCTGGCCAGAGAACACTGGCATATCTTTCTGTTTAAATATATTTTTCTGTCTTCATCTTCCTATTGTTCTAAGTAATATATTCCATACAAAATGAATTAGGCAACATACTTCTCAACTCTGACAGTTTTTCTCTTATGGTTCAAAAATAAGTATAGACTGGTATTCCACAAAAGTACACACTGAATCATTCCCATTAATTAAGGATCACTTTTTCATCCACTTCAAATAATTGTAATAATAGTCTTGAGATTATCTGTTTTGTTAAGCTGAAATATATGGGCAGCTGTGTTCCTCCCACATCTTTTGGCACGTTGCAGGAACGCAGCTCCTATGGGCAGCATCGGGGTGCTGGGCCAGCAGACGGGATTGCCCGTCCATGCAGTTCTTGTGCACACCTGGGGCTGATTGTGCAATTAATATTCGCATTACTATTGGGTTTATTGTTACATTGTGATTCCCGGCAAGCAAATACTTCTGGCAGGTTGGTAAGAGTAGCAGAGCTGGGTCCCTGATGGGCTTTTTTCATTGAAGAGCCTGCAGTTGGTGGTATTAGTCATCTGCTTAGTCAAGCATGTGCCTGAACACCTTGCTGAACCGAAGCTGTAACATGGAGACAACCATAAATCTGAGTCTATTGTCTCCTGGCTCCAGGTTAGAGCCTGGATCCCATCACAGTCTGCCTGACCTTTGAATAGCTTCAGTATGAGCAGCGAGCTGCGGATAATGAAAGTAAGATAACGAAGAGGAGATAGTGCTGTACTGTAGTGGCTAAGATCCTTTTTCATGCTGAGCACAATGCTGGCAACATGTTGTTACAATAGCAGTACTGCTTGGGCGGCTGCTGTCCCCGGTGTCCACAGAGAAAACACCTTTTTTTAGGATTGCCAGCCTGCTGATGACAGTCACGGCTCTACTCACTTTGACAAGCGCAGCTCCCTTCACGGGGATGCTACAGGATTTTCAGGAGCGGGTCGGGGCTTGATGTCTTCTTACGATAGTTTTCCATACGCAGCCCACTTTGTGTTCTGATCCAGCTACTGGCCCCTGGCCGCTCCTCTTGTCTCCGATCCTAATTTTCTGAGTGAGCAGCAGGTTCAGCCGCGGCAGCAGGTCTCAGGGCACCGACAGATCCCGGTGCAGACAGACCCGAGGCGCACAGAGCACAGGGGCTCACCGCGGAACGGACCTTCAGGTGCCGATCACCTCTGAGCCCCACCTACAAGCCTTTCGTAAAGCTTTCTTACTAGATCTGAAGTTTTATATAATACACCAAACGTAATCACTGAAACGTGCTCGGTTTCTATGGTGATGGGTGCTGCTAGAGAACTCGGAGACAGATGAATCGGAGAACAAAAGAGCACAGGAAGCTGAGAGCCCCAAGTTCACTGTGCAGATCTAATTTGTCTGCATAATGTGTAAAGAATAGAATGAGGAACACTACAGGAAAAAGTCAAATAGATGTAACTAACAAAGGATCTCATCTGGTACAAGTATACCTAGACAGGCTGGAGAGTTGGACGGGGAAAAATTTAATGAAATATAACGAGGGCAAGTGTAGAGTCTTGCACCTGGGCAGGAACAACTCCAGGTTCCAGTATAAGTTGGGTAACCCCTGTTGGAGAGCAGTGTAGGGGAAAGGGAGCTGGGGGTCCTGGGGACAGCAGGGTGACCACGAGCCAGCGCTGGGCCCTTGTGGCCAGGAAGGGCAATGGGACCTGGGGGGGATTAGAAAGGGGGTGGTCAGTAGGTCAGAGAGGTTCTCCTGCCCCTTTGCTCTGCCCTGGTGAGACCCCATCTGGAATATCGTGTCCAGTTCTGGGCCCCTCAGTTCCAGCAGGACAGGGAACTGCTGGAGAGAGTCCAGCGCAGCCACGAAGATGCTGAAGGGAGTGGAGCATCTCCCGTGTGAGGAAAGGCTGAGGAGCTGGGGCTCTGGAGCTGGAGAAGAGGAGACTGAGGGGTGACCTCATTCATGGGGATCAATATGGAAAGGGGGAGTGTCAGGAGGATGCAGCCAGGCTCTTCTCGGTGACAACCAGTGATAGGACAAGGGGCAATGAGTGCAAACTGGAACACGAGAGGTTCCACTTAAATACGAGAAGAAACTTCTTCATGGTGAGGGTGGCAGAGCCTGGCCCAGGCTGCCCAGGGAGGCTGTGGAGTCTCCTTCTCTGCAGACATTCCAACCCGCCTGGACACCTTCCTGTGTAACCTCATCTGGGTGTTCCTGCTCCGGCGGGGGGATTGGGCTGGATGAGCTTGCGAGGTCCCTTCCAACCCCTGACGTTCTGGGATTCTGAGATTCCTTCCCATGTTCATTTATTTCTTTAATGGTAAAAATAGTTGCCCAGGCTTATGGAAGCAATAGAGAAGGTGGCAGCTGAACTGGAACTGAACACTCTCTGGAAAGGGGGCTGAGTTTGAGGTCAATATTGTCAAGTGTTAGTGGGAATAGTGGTGGGATCACTGGAAATTCGTGGAAGACACAAGCTGGTATAAGAGGTATGGGATAGCACCAAGAAAAAGAGAGAGCCTTAGGGGCGGAAAGGTCAAGCAGCCTCATACCAAGTCTATTTAACATTTGATCTTCTGCTCTTGCCTCACTGCTCTTTTTGCTAGTATTTGACTGAATAAGGATCATAAATATAAATAAAGGGCTGTTCGAGTAGCAGGGAAGCCAAAACCACTCTACATTTGCTAGGAAAATGGAAGGTTATTTAAGCAGGGAAAAAAAAAAATCTGTATACCTTTTCCTTACAGATGCAGTTATTGCCAGCAGTCATTCCATCTTGCTGTGTTTGAGCAATGTTTCCAAAATATTTGTTTCACTTTCCTTGCCTGAAATCACTTTATGTTTCCTATAGCACTGCTGCTGTGATAGTCACCGTGCTGTTTGGGAAGCATTACGTGCTCGACTAACTTCCCACTCTTTAGATTCGACAAAATGCATTTCCTCAAGCTCCTCACAGCCAGATTTACAGCTCCGGTAATGAGGCAAGGGGAGGGTGGGCTTGGGCTCCCTGAGGCAGCCCTGCAGCTCCGCGTTCTGCTGCACGTGCTGACAAAACTCAACGAGTCCAACTTCAGCTTTATTGTGTCAATAAGCACACGAAGCACAGTAAATGGTGGCTCAGCAGAATCAGTCATCCTGTCAAAGGTCAGTAGAGTTTGTAAGTGCGTCTATTCAGAAGATCGCAGCCCAATCTGTCCGTTTGCTGATGTTCATAACTCATTCACGGTTAAAGGTTGACTGCGTCAATTTTATGTGGAGGAAAGAGAGGAAAGATGTTAGGTATTGGAATAAGCCGTTGGGCCTTAGAATAGAAAAGCTCACGTATTTTGTTGCTAACTCTGCTGCTGAGGCTGTATGCAGTACGCATTTGCAAACATATACCTTCTCTGCATCTCATATTGGAATTGGAAGGAAAGGAAGAAAGAGAATGCATTCTTGCCCAGTACTTCGGAGATGTACAGTAGACAGAGATTTACTGGATTTGTTGCAGTATTAGTTCCTCTGTCATGGGCAGGAAGAGAGAGAAGGGATTCTTTGCACATTTTGTATCCATGTGTAGATTCTCTCTGTGCACCACTGAAATTCATTGGAGGCCTTGTGTTGACAACAGGAACAAAGAGTTGAGACAGGAGGAAAAGCCAGGAGTGAAGCCTCCCGTTTGTTCCCTGCTCTGATGGCAGCTTGGCCACAGCTCCCAGCCTGAGCTCAAGAATTCATTTCTCTTTCTGACGCGTGTGCCTGTGTCCCAGAATCAGCTCTGTCACCACATTGGATGTCCTTAAGGATTAGCATACACTGCATCCTCATCAGATTAAATGCAATTTATCTAACTGCCTTTTCGTTACCGTGTTCCAGTGTGTTACAAAATGTAAAGCACAAGATTCAGCAAGTGCAACTTGCAGCAGTTTCAGAGCTTGCTGTTCTGTTGGTGACTGCCAGCCCCTAAACATTTCTGTAGTAGGGCACAGACGGGACTGGGAGATGAATGAAGTTTTAAAATCCCTTCCGAAGCATTTTGTAAACTCTAATATGATGTGACTCAATAATTACTGGAAACCTCAGAGAGACAACTGTTCAGATGGAAGTTTTCAATCAACCTATTAACTTTTTTTAGTGAAACTCTCAGTAGTTTCATTGATCCTTGCCTTTTTTAATAGCCTCATGGCCCTCAAAAACGTTTTGTTTTGAAAAGATTCTGAGTCTGAATATGATCCTGACAGGGAAACCAAAATGTCTGCAGCTTCACCTGAACAGACAGAGTTTCCAGCTTACCGAGAACCACTATTTACTAACTAATCCCTTCTGGCTGGAGGTATTGACTGCTGAGAGACTGTTGCTGCAGAAACACTTGCTGGATTGAGAAATAAACGTCAAGCCTACCGAAGTTCCAACATTTCTATAGAACCATCTGGGATTCAGTGCCTTTAGAATTCAGCCTGTGTGCCTCCCCAGGAGTGACAGAGCACCGCAATTGCGTAATACCCATTACCGGCTGCGTTGTTAATTGTGGAAAGAGGTTATAATCACATTCCTGCCTTCTGCATCGCGATACTTCTTCCTGTTAGTTTTTACTACCCTGAAAATATGTTCAGGAAGTGACTTACGGTGATTGAAAGTCTTTTTTCAAAGTGACTGAAGCTCTGAAATTAAAATGCTCACGAATTATTAAATTTTTGTGAAACTGAAAAAAAAAAATCGTTGTAGGTATTGTATAAAAGGGATTAAGGCTTTAAAAATGCGAATGCTTCCCTTGAGATACACTCATGAAAATGTTATTCATGTGATAATCAGATAAGTATGTAATATGCTTTTTCTTCTCTCATCTGTGTGTACCATCTTTGCGACTTTTGTATTCCATTATCAGGCTATTGATTAGTTGCTCAGATATAGTTACTTGGTTGGAGGCGGAGGAAAGGGAGTGATTTTTTATTTTTTATCTGTGATTTGGTACTCATTGCTTAGCTTTTTAACAGGTGGAGCTTTATTCAGGAATGTGTAGTTTGTGAGACATCATACTGTCTGAACTATTTGGTATTAGTCATACTTTGTAAACTGTTTACTAAACTGAGCATAAACAATAAGTTACATGGAATAAATATATAGAATAATTATTTTTAGACTGCTGTAAGCTCTTCTGAAGCCTTCATTTTACTGCAGTAACGTTCTCTTTGTAAATTGATGTATTCAGAGCACAGTTCTGACACTACTGTCATTTAAAGCAGCATAAAAAATAGCAGCTCAAATAGTGTACTTACATTACTGTGAAAGGCAAATGTCAAAGGCAATGAGCTACTATCTGCATGACGTGACGCTGAAGCAACGGCCACACGTGCAAGACGCGCAGAGCCGGGTGCAGCTGGGATGACTGAACCCCGAGCTGCCCCGCCAGCCCTGCCCGGGCAGCAGGAAGGAGCCAAGAGCTCTGATGGGACAGGACCGTCCCCCAGGTTCTCTCTGCAGGACCAGGATGGAGCAGCTGTGACGCTTGCTGCAGCCAGCTCTCTGCGTCTTGCACACGTATCTGTGCTTGGTTAACGTCTTATGTTGTCCGTGCACCGTGAACGTCCCAAAGGCAAACCTGCCCCGGAGCAGCTGTGGCTGCTGGGCGGGCGCAGGTCCAAGAGGTCCTCGGTGCTGGGTCCGTGTGTCCGTCCCGGCTCCCCTGCCCGTCTGGTGGCCACTGCAGCCGCCGGCGCTGACGGTCACCGCCAGCCGCCCCTCTGGAAAGGCAAAGGCTTTGCCAGCCTGTGCCTACCTGCTTGGCCCAGGAAGGCGGCACCGCTCTGAGGTGTCTAAAATGACAGGAGATGCCTATGGTTAGGAAAACGAATCCCACCCCAGGTGGCAGAGGCAACAGAGGAGCAGTTGTAGCTCTGACCTTCCAGTTTTCTTTTAAGGGAACCTGTTGCATAAGTCAGACCTTGAAACATCTTTTTTCTCTGTTGCGAAGTCCCCTCGTCCTGTCACTGTCTGACAAAAGGCAAAACCTGCTGCAGCCGTCTCACCAGCTCACTTGTTCAGTAGGCACCATGGGCCTGGCTGAAAAAGCCTTCCCTGAAAAGCTGGGGCAGGTGCAGTGACTTAAACGGGGTTTAAGAGTGGTTATTCCTCTGCTTTTCACACCTGGGAAAGCACAGCTGGGCTCCCAGGTCGAACCGGAGCCTCCCCGGAGCACGGAAGGTGTTGGGATAGCGGGAGGCCGGCAGAGCGGTGAGGGGCGCAGCCTGGGGCCGGGCTGCTCCGCCTCGCAAGAACAGACCGAGAGCGGCTCCCAGGAGGCATGTACTGGCACGGGATGCCCAGAGCAGCTGGGGAATCTCCATCCTTGGAGTAACCCGAAATTTGACTTAAACCAGATCACGATCAGCAGGATTTAAGTTCACCCTGCTTTGCACCTCTGAAGGTAAATCCGACCTGAATTATTCTGTAATTCTATAAACTGACCTGAATAAGAATAGGCCCATGCGTACGCTTCCTTTTTTTACCAAATCTGAGCCCAAAGCAGAATGCAGTACGCCTCCAAGATCTCTCAGAACCGGGTGCAGCACTGTTTTGACTATAAATTCCAGTCACTCTTTCTAACTAAGTTTACCGGGTAAATCGCTGCATGACTCTTAAGCTTTTAGAGCTCCAGGTTGTCAGTGTTATTCAAATACAAATGCTCTGCTAGAGCTCACTTGGGAAATTAAATAAGTGTAAGTGTGACGTGTGTATTGGTCCAGTAAATTTATTGTAATACCTTCAGAGACGCTCAGAGGGCAATTATCTCATGTCGTATCCCCATGTGTGCTGCTTGCTCTGAGAGTTTTTGGGTGAATCAGTAATAGGGGCCTCAGGACTTGCATTTAGTGGACTTCACAGTTTTACTCTGGCTGTTACAATTCCATGGCTGGTTGCTATATGCTTTTTGCAATGTTTCCATGAAGTTTTCATGAAGGTTTTCATTTCATGCAGTTTAGTGCTGTCTCGTTCATGATGCAGTTCAACAAAAACACTTGTGTTCCAGTTAAAAATCCTGAAGAACTGATAGCAAAAATGTTCTGTGTAGTTGCTGAACTGCAACACTTGTCCGTTGTAGTGTTCTTGTGCTGTTCCTATCCCAAGTATTTTACTTTAACCACAGTATGAAATAATTTTATAAAGGTGGATTCCGTTTTCCTCGGTGGATCTTGTCAAGGCACACCCCTGCTCCTTGTCTCACACATTGCTTTAACCCTCTTTGGGCATCACCTTAATTTTGCCCCATTATTCTTATTCAGAAACATTTTGATTGGGTACTTGTGCTAGAATTTAATTTTAAAGGAAACAGACGCAACCTCTTAAAAGCTCTGATGTTTAACTCACAATTCTGGAGGCAACGATCCAAGACACACAAGATAGTATGGGTGCATAACACTATGGTGTGTGGGATGAGTTGGCCACATTAGTCATATCAATTAATGTCCATTCAGTGACTTCCTCCATGGTACCTAATTTGACATAAACCCAAGAAATTTGATGATGAAAATATTTTTCTATAAAATTAGATTTAAAAATAAAACACAGCTTAAGAAATGCAAAGGGAAATCTATACAAATACCACTATTATTCAAGTATATGAGTCCTGGCAACACCTCCTTTTTTTTTTCTTCAAAAGAAAACAGCAGTGAGATCCGTCAAATGCTTTTGCATGGTTCATTAGCTGTATTGCCTCCACATTTTCACATTTCTTAAACATTTTAAGAGCAGTCACTCATACGGATTTTGACAAATAGAACTTTGCTTCTCATTTTAAAATGTGTCATTTACCAAAGAAAAACAGAATCCTGAGATTTCTGATCAGATTGAGGTTTTCACAAAGATTTTGCAAATAATTTATTTGTCCTTTGGTTGGACAAATCCTCGAATAATCACACTTTCTGGGAAAAATGCCATCATTTCAACTGCTCATCATTGCATGGCAACATTTTGATCTCCTCCCCCCCAAAAAAGCTGCTTTTTTTCAGTAGAAGGCATTCAAGAAGACATTGAACACCAACTAGTCTTCAACGGGCATAAATATACATGTCCTGTGGTTGGCCAGCTTAATTTGAAAGTACCCAGAACTAAGTCAGTTCTGGTTAAGCTTCAGCCTTCACCATTCTATATGCACCAAACCGGTTATGCTTTTCACTCATAAGTTTCAGTACCGTGGCCAAACCAGGTCATGTTGCAGAAATTACTGCACTAAAATTGTTTAAATGGTACAAGAGTGTTTTGAAATAAATCTTTTGCCAACACTTGCTGTAGCTGAACAAGCTATAATGTTAAATCCAATAGAAGTCCTGTACAGTAAATATAGTCAGTGATAGAAATAATACATTATCATTGGATAGCAATAAAAAATCTATTACATCACTGATTTCCTAGAGTAGACTATTGGTATTTCAAGCACTTTGCTTTGAAAATGAGCTGGCCATTTGACGCAACACTTTCGTATACCTTATTTCCTTATTTCTCTAGTCTCTTGCGGTTGGAATTTTGGGTTTGGTTTATGAGTTTTGGCTGAACCAGTCACAGTTCTGTGCAGGTCTGGGTTGGCTTCTGCCCAAGCCCTCCGGCAGGGGGGAGGTTGCTTATTTGAATGGGGGACAGAGAATGTGGAAACAGGTTTGACCACATGTTGGTTGTTAAGCTAAGAGTGGTGATGTGGTCACTAGGCTCAAAAGAAACGTATTGAAGTTCCCCAAGGAATTTTTCTCCTGTGCCCATTCCTAAAATAAATCTGTTTCTCTTTCCCACCCTCCAAATTTCAATTTGGATGCCCCAGTGTAGAGAATGAAAGTGAGACACTTGCTCCTTCTCGGACCTCTTCCAGCTCCAGGGAGAGAAAAGCAGCTGATCAGCTCCTCTGGTTTGGAAAATGCTGCCTTAAACATTTTGATTATTTGTTGTTTGCACAGGAACCACTGTGCTATGGTTATTGGAATGGTTTGATTTCTTGCTTCTAAAGCCCTTCAGTCCCTCTGCATTTCCTGAAGCCTCTGCTCTATCCTGAAGCATCTCTCAGAGCAGCACAGAATGCTAAGAAATCTTCTGGAAAACAATTCTGAAATCTTGATGAAATCTGCTTTCACAGGAATTGAACATTCCCAGCTGTTTTCCTCCTCCTACAAATACATTCTTACAGAACAGCAGAATATATTATTAAGGCAAAGATTTTAGCTGTTTATTTTATCTGTTTCTTTGATGGGAAAGCCAGAAGTGTCCTACAGAAGTAAGGAAAATATGGGGAAGGATGTATTGCAATGTGCAGTCATGGGTCATGGGTATTTTATGTAATCTGTGAGTTTTGGAATAAGATTATACCTGCTGTGTGCACATGAGCTAGACCCCCTTATGCTCAATATAATGTTCAGTTGGAAAATACATGGGTATAACCGGAATATTACCCTACTTTTCCCAAACATGGGTATGCTTGCTGTTCTTGGCAGAACTGCTACCTCTGTTTTAACCCTTACCTCTCCCTTCTCGCATCTCTCATGCTGTTCCACAGTCAGGGCTGGCTAAAATAAGAAGCTCATTCACGACAAATGACAAATTTTTGCTAACTTTTACTGCTTTTTTTTGGTGGTTGTTGCTGTTGGAAAAATAGAAACCAGAGCCTAATCTTCATCTCAGAGAATTGGGTCGCTGCACAGTCCGGTTCATCTGGCATATCAAAAACTGCATCTGAACCCATTCTGAATCTGAGAAACAGTACCAGTCGAAAAAAGGTCAATAGTAGGAAAGGTTTCCATGTCAATATATCTATTTTTCATAGAAGGCCTGACCATCTCTACTTCTGTACTTGTTTCCTAAGTTTTTCTAATGCAGAGTACATGGCGGTCTGGGGGTAGGCAGCTTGTCTTGTTTTGCTGTGGTCGTGGTTTAACCCCAGCCGGCAGCGAAGCAGCACAGAGCGGGGGAGTGGAGGAGAGTCAGAGGAGCAAAGTGAGAAAACTTAGGGGTTGAGATAAGAACAATTTAATAATTGAAATAAAATAATAATGATAATGATAAAAGAATATGGAAAACAAGTGATACACAATGCAGTTGCTCACCCCCTGCTGATCGATGCCCAGGCAGTGCCCAAGCAGTGACCCCCAGGTAACTTTTCTCTGGTTTATATACTGAGCACGACATCGTATGGTGTGTAATGTCCCTTTGGCCAGTTGGAGTCACCTGTCCCGGCCGTGTCCCTGCCCAGCTCCTCGTCACCCCCCCGCTGGCAGAGTATGGGAGGCTGAATAGTCCTTGACCTCGTATAAGCACTGCTTAGCAACACCTAAAACGTCCTTCTGTTATCAACACCATTCTCATACCAAATCCAAACCACAGCACTAGACCAGCTGCTAGGAAGATAATTAACTCTATCCCAGCCAAAACTGGGGCCTACGTTTTCCTCAAGGAGTGTTTGGTATCTGGTTGGTTTATTTGAAAGTCTAGATAAAAGCTGAGCTCTTTGGAAAATCTGGGTCTCATTGTTCAGAAAAGCATCTTAAGAGGTGGGGTTTTTTCAGCCAAAAGAAGTTTATGTCAAGCTTTATCCAGATAAACGATCTCCCAATGTTAATGTTTCACTGCCTGGAATGTCTCTGGACAGCTGTAATATTTGTAGCAGTTCTTTTAAATCATCACTTCTGTCAATTTGAAAATGCCACAGTATAAAGTTTACAACCTCTTTCTTTTACAGTGCCACCCGTTGTAAATGCTGCTGTACTAAAGAGTCAGTCAATATGGCATTATATTATATTACATGGGATCTCTTGTGACAATGGAATTAGAATAATATTGTAGCTGGTACATGTCACGTTGGCTTGAAATTTCTACACAGATTGTTGTTGCAATGCAGTGACCATTCAGCTTTTATCAAAACCGTTAAATGTTCTCCAGTCATTTTTTTTTAATATACTGCTTGATTTCAAAACAGAATCCTCAGAAATACAGTGCCTTGTACCTTTTAGATAGGCCAAAACCAAAGCAATAAAGAATTATGTAGTGTCAGATGACTACCAGCTGAGGTGAATTTGTACCTTTCTGGGGTTGGGAACACATACCAACAGCAATTTACTGTAGAACTTTGCGAAATCAGCTGTGATGCTTCAAATGAGCGTGTGCTTTCACGACTGCATTTTTTGATGCTCCAGACTATCTCACAGACTACCTTTTCATCTTTCTGTCGCCTAAAAGACACTGTGCATTTGATGAAATTGGTCTAACGTGTAACATTATATAATCGCCAGCCTCCGTGACAGCACAAGACTCTCCTTTCTGTGCAGCCAGCCATGGCATCCTGGCTGTCATCATGGCTGGTAGGAGATGGAAAGCCGTAGTTGAAATTAATGGAAAGTCTGCTGCCTTTCCGTAGGATTTTGTGCAATTGTAATAATCGTACAGCATTTGGTTGCATTTTAAACTCGCTGCCTAAAAAAGTTCTCTGTATGGGTGATACAGGGTCTGAAAATAGTCAAAATGCTTTTAAACTGCACGGAAACAGAGGATACGAAGTGCTTGTTCCATTTTCTCTCCACCTCTCAACCCGCCTAAATGCACAGGCCCTGTTCCACAGACCCTGTCGTTCATTTGAAACTAAAAATCTCTGTCAACATGGAAATTCTCCGGACTGTCAGCACCCTTAACTAATCCAGTCTCTACAGAGAAAGCACCTGCTGTGCTCTTAGCAAGTGCTGTATTTGCGGATAGGGAGGGACAAAGATACCGGTGTGGGGATCAGAGCTGGGAGCTTCTGTAGGAATCAGAGATCCATTTGCAAATAACTGGTACAAGTCAATACAAAATAACAGCTGATTGTGTTGAAGAAGAGCCCTTGGATCTACTCAGTGAGAATCTGTTACCATTATAACAGGAAACTGTATAACAAGGACTTGGCCTGAAAACATAATGGAGTTACTGATTCATCTCATGGGATGATCTTCAGTGGTTTGAGCAGACAGGGCTCTATGTAGTATTTTCAATCTTTTACTCATTGCTATTGAAATGAATAAAGCTTCTGCACCACTGATTTCAAAAGCATTTATTGTAGCAGGAAAAATATATAATAATAGTAAAAGGACGCTCCGTAGTGAGAAAAATAGGTTGTTTGTGAGTTAGACATGACTCAGCAGAGCCCAGCTTTTGTAACGGCTCAAAGTGCTCCTTTGACAGCTACTCCTGCTCCCGGAAAGTCTTGGCCTCAGGCATCTTGCCATCTGTTGGAGGTGGGAATGGCGCGATGGGAAACCCCCAGCCTGCTTCAAGGCTGAACCCCAGCAGGGGCTGCAGCACTGTGATACAGACTAATTACTACCTTAAAATCGTTGATTAACTTTATTGTTATTTTAAATAATTCTATATAGAATCATAGAACGGTTTGGGTTGAAGGGCCCTCCCCAGCTCCCCCAGTGCCCCCCTGCCATGGGCAGGGACATCTGCACCAGCTCAGGTTGCTCAGAGCCCCGTCCAGCCTGGCCTGGGATGTCTCCAGGGATGGTTCAGCCACCACCTCTCTGGCCAACCTGGGCCAGGCTCTCACCACCCTCAGGGGCAACAATTCCTTCCTTTTATCCGGCCTGAATCTCCCTCCTTTAGTTTAAAACCATCACCCCTTGTCTTATCACAACAGGCCCTGCTAAAAGGTCTGTCCCCATCTTTCTTATCAGCTCCCGCTCAAGGCTTCATATTTAGGTGCTTACATGTCCTTAAAAATCCAAAGTCGAAAGCTTCGATTTCTGAAATTGTGCTTGTATCAGAACCCCGGCTCTTCTCCAGAAGAGACTCATCTCAAGAGGGGCAAGGGAGAGGAGGGATCAGTCGCTCGGGTCTTGGGGCCTCACACAGAAAAGACTGAACAGCAGTTTAAAACTCTAAAAAGGAAAAAAAACCTCCAAAATGTATCCTTTTCAAATAGTCCATATTTTAAATCGATCTAGTGGGGTTCTGTGGATTTTTTTGAGGCCTAACTGATTTTTTAAACCTTGGCTTTGGCAACATCATGTTCTTAAACACCCAGCCTGAATCACTGACCCTCCTCCTGAAGTGTGTACAGACAGTGGGAAGATTTTAGCACAAAGGAGCAGCCTCATGTCTGAATATCTCCATATTTGGCAGCTTGTAGCTCATTCTATTATTCAGGCATGGGAGAAGGATTTGAATGTAGAGTGCTGGGGGTTATTTTAGTTTGTTTAATTATTAGCTTAGAACTAAAAATAGCGCAAGTCCCGATTCACTTTAACACTAAGGGTCCTATTCATAGAACTGAAGCCACAACCATGAGAGAATCGTATAACTTAGGAACATAATAACTGTAATTACTGGAACAGCAAAGGTCACTGGGTCCATCATCATTGTTTCTTAATTTCCCTTTTACTTTTATCCCTTTATGCATATAGTCCTTTTTTATCCATTCCTTCTTTAAACATCTTCTCTTGTTATAAGGATGAGTTAATTTGCCATCCCTGAATTAAGCAGCACACCAACTTTTCCTGAATGCCTCCATTTTTTTTTCTTTTTTCTGAATGCTGTAACTTTTCAGCGCTTCCTTCTTTTGCTTCACAGTTTTGTTTGCATTTTTCATCAATACGGACCGACTGAGAGCCATGGTGTTCTTGTCATCCGCTGTGCGTAAAGCCATCCTTCAGCTGTCTGTGGAATCCTTCCACTGTGGAAAAGCATTTATTTACCTTGCTCTTCACAATATTCATTTGACTAATAAGAAATTGTTGTATTTTCACTCAACTCTTGCCTGTTGAAGGCTACATAGCTGTTCCTCCCTATCTTAAATCTAGTGTATTGTGGGTCATGGGTCTTTCACTCCAGCCGGGAGGTTGGCTGCTGCTTTCATTTAAGGGAAAAACCTCACTTCTCATTCAGTGCCCAGTTCCAATGTGGAGCACTCTGCAGTGCTTCTGGTACCCTGGCGCAGATTATCCACGAGACAGGTTAGACATGAGCTCACAGAAGCCCATTACCAGGGCAGCTCTGAGCTTCCTCTCCTGTACAAGATCAGATTTTGAAATATTTGTCTCCTTAGCTCAAAAGGAATGCTGCCGAATCAGTGCAGAGCTATCCGGGCAGTGATGTGATTTGCATCCTCTCTTATCTCAGTGCTGCACTGTATTCAGGGGAGTTTCTAAACTTGCTCGTGTGATTGTTCCCGTTGATCACTGCGACCGAGGACATGAAATAACTTCTGCTGCCCTGTATCAGGGGTCTGCATCTGGGCCATGAATCACACAGAAGTCTTCTAAACTCTGCATCAGCAGCTTCGCATAACTCATACCTTTTGGAAAAAGCCAAGTTGCTTGGCATTCAGGATTCCTCAGAATTTGAGAAGGACTAGTTTTAGGAAATGTTTGTCTACTTCTGTTCTAAAAGTCATGTCTTCCCCACAGGTTTTATCATGGCATGTCATAGAAGCAATACGGCCAACTGGCAAAGTATCATTAGTCTAGGATAAAGTGTCAAAACAGGGATTTCTTTCAAAGCAGGAACCTTAGTGGTAAGCAGACTTAGAAGAACAGGTCTAAAAGAAAACAGGTCAGATTATTTTTACTCATGCTCCCACTCGCTTTGGTAGTAATGTCAAAATCTGAACAGTTCTGTTGACCTGCTGAACTCCCCACACAATTCCCTTGTCTTTTACCAGTCCTTTGAATGTAAATTTTCCATTTGACTTGAAGGATTTTGTGAAACATGATCACACTTGTCTTTCCAAAGAGCTTTGTGACTGACGCAAGTTTTCGTTCCTCCTGGGGGATTTTGGAGGAAGGATTCACATATTTTCAACATGCTCTACTGTGTCACCCCCGCCCGGTGCATTATCACATCAGGATCCTACACGCAATGAAATAGCTTGGGCACTGGCCCTGACCTGTCTTATACTCGCGGAATTAACCCAGCTGGAAAACAACGTTCCCGTGGGGCCAGGTCTGCCCTGGGCAAAGAAGCTTCAGCTCCTGCCTGCCCAGCGCTGGCGAGAGCTCCTGCCCGAGACAGTGACCGCTCGGCATTGGGGTGACCCCCCAAGATCAGGGCACTGATAGTGCATTTAAAGAAGGAGCAACATGGAAATACTGGAAGTCGAGTCAGTTTTTTACTGGGCGCCTAGCTTGGCAGCGATCATGGACCCTGAAACCTCCGTCTCTATTGAGTTTCAAAGTACTTGTTTTAACCCACAGATCTCAGACTTAATAAATTAGAACTAACATTTTTTCCTCACTGTCATCCCTTACCTGAGAACAGATGCTCAGAGTAAAGCCACTTTGTGAATAAAACTCCATTAATATTTTATATCTAAATGAATAATAAAAAATAAGAATAATTGAGGGCATGAGAGATTAGTGAAAAATAATTAAAACACATACGCATATTTTAATGTAAATTAGTACTAGGTGAGAAGACCAACAGTCACAGTCTAGATGGACTGCTTGCTTGGTGGTCTCCAAAGTGAAATGAGAAGTGTGGAATGGATTGGGAAGAACACAGAAGACAAAACCCTACACGCTGGTCAGTGGAGCTCTGTGGGACCTTGAGGAAAAAGAGACACGGAGTAGAACGTGTACCTAAGGTACTGTTCTCGGTGGAAGAAAACTTGGTGTTTTGAGAGAAAGGAAATCAGGTTTTTGAATGGTGTGCGGTACAGATTAAGCTTGTTAGTAATTAAATTCTAAGCAGTTGATGCCTGCACATTCCGTGACTCCCTTTACCTGAAATACTTCACTTTCCAAGTGATAATATACTGGGCACTGAATACTCGGTAATAAAATAACTGTTTTGTAATTGAACTCATAAGAAATTAGTCTTTATTGCAAATTCTAGGAGTAAGGGGGTTTCCAAATTGCATTGAGTCACAGTGTTTCCTGCAAAACAGAGCCAAAAATCTGTGTCTATATCGCCATATTTTTGCACGACGACTGTGATCCAAGGGTTTAGTTGAGCCTGTTCCTTGAATATCCGATTGAGGCTCTCTGGGTTTTTTTGAGTTCAAAACTGTGGGACTCTCTCTTGGAGACAGGTAGCATCTGTGTAGACAGGAGTTTGTACTGGTGCCATGTAACAAATTGTCAAGTGTCTCTGCAAATGACTTTTCTGCCTCAGTGGGGTGTGTGAAGTAGGTAAAGTTGCATTTGAGTAGTTGCCAGAGCCCAAAAGAGAAAAACACCATGAAGAAGTCAGAAAAAATGTGTTGTAAAGGAGAGGTTTGATTTCTGTCACAAAGGAATTAATTCCTTTCGAAAGGTACTCCATCGCTAATTAATTCACATGCACCTAACGTGTGATTTCAATTTAAAAGGCTAATCCCCTTGCATGAGTTCAAAGAGGTTTTTTTAAAAACAAAACATTTCAAATGCCTACGAAAATGCAAAGAAAATTGAAAGGAGTTAAAACTTAATCGAGTGTATTATTTCCCCAAAAGTATATCCAGAAAGGATTTGTGTGAATGAGTGTGTGTATATAAGTAAATACAATTTTATGTTATCTGACAATAACTGAATGAGCTGATCTACGATAAGCAAGATTTTAGCCTTACAAAGGCTTCAAATAGATATTAAAAAAAATCTTAAATTGCTAAAAAAGCATAGCAAAACGTGAACTTTAAAGCAGTTATACACAGAATTCCTGTGATGCTCCAGTGTGATGAGGAAATTCCCTATAAGATATTTGGATGGACCTTCCCCAGAGCCCCTGAGAAACAGACTTAAATTGCGAGAAACACGGAACGACGACAGAGAGACTCACGCTGGGCTAAAAGAACTCAGGGCAGCACAACAGTTTTATCCATATACGAAGAAATTTCATTCCAAATGTTGATATTTTGAAATTTTTTTTCACTTTTTTTTTTTTTGAAGCCTCCAAATGGCAGAATGAACTAGAAAAGTCAATTTCAATAGACATATGGGCATTTTTAAATTGAACCTTTTATGTATCAAGCAACACAAAACTTGTATTTGTTAATTTGGAAATGCTTAGAAATATCAGATAACAGCAGCCACCCGGCTGTTTTCAGAAAACTTTTTTTTTATTTTGAAAAAGCAATAAATTCTCCCAGACCTATTGCATACTGCAGCGCTTAAATATATTTATTTTCTGCTCTATTATTTATTACTTCCCTCCTTCCTTATACTCTCACGCCAACTTAATTTATCTTTCTTCAAGATAAGCAGAGATGGTGGCAAGGAATATTTGTTTGAGGGCAAATACTTTTGCAGGATAATGAAACTAACTGCTGACCTTCAGTTAGGAAGAAGCGCAGTGGAAATAAGACTGTGCGGAGTAACCCCAAAGGATGAAGCACCACGTCCCCCTCCGAGAGCGAGCAGACGCCCAGATAGAAAGGAAGGATATATTCCATATTCCCTGCTCAGCAGCAATTTAAAATCTGAGAAATGCTGGTGCAGTTCAGGACAAGGCTGCATTTTAAAAATAAATAAAGAAATAAAAAGGTCTTTACATCCGAACATAGACTATAAAGTGTATGAATGTGGGACCATGGATCTTGGAGCTGCATTTAGTTCTCAGCTCTGCTGTGGTCCCTTAATCATCTTCCTGAGCTTTGCTGGACTCGCTCCAGGATGTCCTTGCCTGGTGCACGGTGCGGGAAAACCAGAACTGGCCACAGCCCTCCAGATGTGGGCACTGCAGATGTGGGCACTCCGGATGTGAGTTCTCCAGATGTGAGTTCTCCAGAAGTGGGCACTCTGGATGTGAGTTCTCCAGATGTGGGCACTCCAGATGTGGGCACTCTGGATGTGAGTTCTCCAGATGTGAGTTCTCCAGATGTGAGCACTCTGGATGTGAGATCTCCAGATGTGGGCACTCCAGATGTGGCCTCACCAGTGCAAGTAGAGGAGAATAACCACCTCCCTTTACCTGCTGCCCACACTCTTCCTAATGCAGAGAAATGCCATTTAAAATTAAATTTAAATTGGAAGATGAACCGAAACAATTGTGATGATTTGCCAAGTTCCGATTTAAAAATTTGAGGATTTCTGACCAACTCTGTTCTATCCCTCCCCGTCGGACAAGATACCTGTGAAGCTCGAGGTCTCGAAGGTTTACTTAGTGTTTGTTAAGCATTTTTTATCCTTGTATGAATACTCCTTATATAACTTTAAAAAAAACACCTCACCACACCAAAACCCCCACACGTCTCAACGTGAGCAACAACCTGAATTTTGCTGGTTAGCAGCTGCATCTGAGCTCCATGTACGCAGGGAGCCTCTGAATATCCACTTATTACATTGCTGTCCTCACATAGTGTTGAAAGAGGCTACAGTAATAGGTCAGGACAGAGAGACTATCAGAAAATCCCAAATAGATTTTTCATGTAGCTTATTGGAATCAAATACATCCTGGGGCAATGAGAAAGAAAGGAGTTCTCAGTCCAAAATGGAACTTTTAAGATTTTTTTCATAAAGCATCTGAAAGTCTGAGGAAAAGTAGAGGAAAGGAGGATGAAGCAGGGAAGTACCCTGAGGGATTGACTTTCATGTCTCAAATAACACTTTCATATTTTGCAGCTTTCAAGCTGTCCGGTTTGGTTTATTTTGTTGTTCTGGGAATAACAGGTTTGTTTCCCCTAACGCAGGGTGGTTGGTAGGTTGGGTGGCCGCTCTTCTAGCCGTGGTCTGACAGGTGGGGATGGAAGGAGAAGAATTGTCCTCTCGCTCCCGGGTGACACCCCTGGTGACCCGGCCTCAGAGCTTTGGGGAGCCCTGGCCGGGGTGTCAGACTTTACTGTGTCCTCGCTGCATCGCGGGAGCGGCTGTTTGGTCCCAACCCCAAGTCTGTCCCAACGGCAGCCCAGCCCTCGAGCAGCCTGACCGTACCTCCCGTTGGTCGGTGCTCCTCAGAGCGCTCCCCAAACTACAGAGAAAACTTAGGAGAAACGTCTGGTAGGGGCCTCATTAATATTATTTGCTTTTCTGTTGAGCAGCAGAGGGTTCAGCTGCAGCCGTGCCATTTGAAACATCTTTACGTTTGTTTTAGCTGATGAGGTGTTCCATTTTCTTTGTGATTCTGTACTTAAATGTCACACGGATTTCTTGTTTCCTTATCCTCTCTCTTTTCCAATCTAGTAGCATATTTTTTTCACGGATATTCTGGTATTTAGTTCTGTGCTGCTGTCTTATGTTCACCTTCAGTCATTTATGAATCTTAATAGTAGCTAAATATCACAGCCTATACCCAGGAGTGTTGACATGCCATTTTCTATTTTCTACACACAAACCTTAACTGGCATGTGCAAATCAAGACTCTAGACACAAATTCCTATTTTCTCAAAGAAAATTTGTTCATGTTTCGTTCTGTGAGTGACTAAATACAGGGCAAAGACTAAAGATGCTTAATTTTGGACAATTCAGTTCAAAAAATCTCGCGTGGTTTATTTTTAATAGCTTCTGGTTTGGGTTTTTTTTCGCTAATTGCTCTTGCTCTGATTCATATGTCTGCAGAGCCGTATGTACGTTTGTAGCTGGGCTCAGACTGCACAATCTGAGCAGTCAGCAGTCAGCAATTAGTCAAAGTCTGAGGAGCTTGCTCATATTAGTATTTCTGTTATGACCGTCACTTCAGGCTGCACACAAGGCTATGACTAAATGTCTTTCTTGGAAATGCTTCTTAGAAGTGTAAGGCTGAAAACATTCTTCTGGTTCGTAGTCACCTTGGTTGTCCCTTGGCGAAAAGACGAGCAACTTAGTAACAGCGTCAGTACCAAGCTGGTGTAGGCATAGTGGGGATGCTTACCTTATAAATGTTTATAATACTATCTTTGCTTCAATAATTATCACTCAGTAAGACATTTTGGCTTCAGAAAAGGCTACAGGCAAAGATGTTAGAAGATTATTAAGGCTGCAAAACTAAGCATGCAGAAACTGAGAAGTGCCTTTATCCATTTAGTATGAATATATTATAAGACCATGTTTAATCACATGTTGTATTTTCTATGTTTTGCTAGCGCTGCCAATTCGTTTAGCTTTTCAGGTGAAGGCGGGGTAAAATATATCTACTAATTAAATAGCAGAGAATCTGGGAGTGGAGGAAGGAAACTGTTCCGTGCTGCATCGTTGCAATAAGTCTGAGTTTGGCCCGGCTGACTGCTGGGAGAAAAGTACGTTCTTTTTTCCTTGTTCCTGAAGGATCTCACTAAGGAGGGTCCTTTACATCCCTCTTGTGTTATGCGTAACACTTGAGAAATGTAGCAGCGAAGTCTGCGTGTGCCTGTAGGGAGGTGAGTCCTGTGGGGTGCTCAGGAGGTCCCTGGTGAGGGGTTTGCAGAGATTTACAAATAGTCCCGATGGCTGGGAAACTTTTGCTGAGTAACACCAGTGTGGCTGGTATATTTGACATAAGGAAATGTGCCTCTTAAAGTATCGAAATCTCTGGTTTAGACCCTGGACCTTCTTAAGGAGACAAGCAGTCTATTTTCTTCAGTGGAATGTTCACATTGAACGAGAGTCAGTATGACTTTAATATGAATTAGAGAACTGGCTTGTTTTATAGCGGATGTCTGTATCAATCTGAATAGTTACAATTCCAAAAAGTAGGAAGTAATTGAAACCGAAGTCAAATGGGAAAGAACTAGAGGCACCGGGAACCATCCAGTTCATAGTAAGTTTTTTAAGTTTCCCTTTTCTCCCTTAAGGGCTGTTTTTTCTGTCTTGTCTCAAGGAAATGGCATATTTTAGGTACAACAATTGTGTAAAATACTCTCATAAAGTTTTTGGCCTTACAGAGAAGTAACACTCCCCTTACCCCATTCAGGCATTTGCCTTTGGGATGGAAGGTGACCTGGAGCACATCGAGCAAAAAAAAGGAAAGGAAAAGATGTGCCCGAGGTCACTAAGTGACAACCTCCCTTCCTTATAAATTACACGGGACCTCAAATGCTCCTGTCTAAGATGTAGTAAAGATAAATGATGGGTTAATGCCTATAAATGTATCGACGATCGGGGTAGAGTTTAAACTTTTTTATTATAAACAGTAAGATCTTTTTGTGACAGTTTCCGATATAAAACAATATTACTGAGAATACATGATCATGGCTTGTGTATGATAAATTTTCAAATCTTTGTTTATGATAAATGGTGTTATTTTTCTTTTCTCACATCTGACAATATAATACAATAATGCTGAGCATGACTCATACATTGCAATGATTCAGCAAGCTCAGAAAGTCAAAAAGTAGATATAGTTGACTTGAAAATTGGAGAGACTGAGGAGTCGGAGCTACATGGTTTGGCTGTATGAAAAGGAAAGCAATTTCCCTGAAAATGTTATGTATTGTGTACATTTACACAAAAGTACATATAGGTTGGCCAAAAATAATATACCAGGGCCTGATATTGCATTTATTATAGTCAATGACATAACTGCTAGGAACTTGAAAGCAAGTAGGACTTGACTCTAACTTCTTATAATATTCCAAGTGTTGAATAATATGCACAGCTATGCCTGATATTTCTTAAGGATCCAGACGTCTGCGTGCAAAAACCTCTCAAAATTAACAGGATTTAAAGGGCGAATACGCTAATTTTTCCACAGAAAATCTAGTCTGGTTAATCAGGTGGCATCAGAAGTGGTGAATTTTCAGGCAATCCAACTTCACATCTTCACCTTCTTCATAACTAATCCTGTCAAAATACTTTCATTTTTCAGCTCCAGAGGATGGAGTTGGATTTGGAGAGTAGACGCTCCCAAACACAAGGGACCACTTAAGGAGTCATAAAATAACAAGGCTTGGCCTTATGAGAAGGAGGCAGGCAAGGAGAGAAAGGTAAAGGTCCCTGAGGCTGAGTGGGAGTGACAGGAGGAGGAGGAAGCAATAAAAAAGAACTCAATGGTGAGAGGCAGATTGAAATTAGAGGGCAATTACTGAAAACATATCACCCATGGCCTTCAGATGGTATTCTCTGTGATCCAAGTGCCTGGAAAGATCTAAATACCCATTCGTTGCCACAGGGCAAATTCAAATGCTGAGCATTTCCACTTCTGCCTCCTCCAAAAAGCCTGGGACAGAGGAGGTGAGACCTTCAGCGAGTGTCACTCATCTGTGCTCTGTTAGTGTGTGACATATGAAGGCACCAGAGCCGAAACAGTTTACACGAACTGAAATTCTGGCCCTATAGCTCTTCATTTATATCAGTAAGTCACAGCCAAATCCCTTGCTCGCTTGGTAGGCTGGCTTACTATTTTCTACAAAAATACCCATGAAACTATACTTTCCAAAGTTACATAGGCATTCTTGATAAATGTAAAAATATTGAGACGTTAAAAAATCCCCTGGTGTTACCGATTTTTTTTTTTTTTTTTTAACTTTCCAAGACCTTCTTTATCTTACCTATAGTTAGCTTTGTAAGACTGAGTGTGGGTGATGGTGAAGGCCTATGTGCCGGGCAGTTGTCTAAACACGTTGTGTTGCACGGCCTAACAGATCAGCGCTTTGATGAGGTTTGTTTTCATCTCTAATGAGCAGAGATGCAGATTTGCCTACGATGAGAGGACTCTTGGACGTCTTGGGTTACACCTTCAGATTTTTAGATCTTTGCATCTAATCCTTCCCAGATTTGGTTCTGTCCTGAATCTGGGCTATCAGTAACTTTGGTTTGCAAATGTTGGGGTCTTTTCTTATTGTGTGCTTTCTTACTCTTACTCTTCTTCTTACTTCTTACTTCTTACTTCTTACTTCTTACTCTTACTCTGTGTGCCTTCTGCTCTTGTCTGGACTAAAATACCATAAAAATACATGATTGGTTTTATTGTTGCCTTTCAGCTCTGCCAACTCTATTCTTAGCTGTAGCCTAAAGTATTATGACAGTCAACAGATGAAACCGGTGTTATGTAGATGTTGGCTACTCCCTAAAACATATTCTTGTATGGGCAAGAAATTAATCTGAGGGATCAGTGTTCATTTTGTCAGGCACATTTTCCCTATTTCAGCGCTAGAATAAGTGATTCTTCATGTCTGTAGTGTTGTTTTCCTCCTTTTAGAACTGATGTTTGACACTTTTTTCTTTATTTATCAAGGGATCCCACCTGGGAAAACCTTAAAATGTTCCAACATGTATCACATAATTTTTATGCCATATCCTTGTCTCAGCTGTCGGCCCTGATGTTCTTAATACATCAGCTCCCAGCCTCTCCTGTACCAGTAACATCAGCTGGATAACTCACGTTGGGTTTTCAAACACCGACCTTCAGGCTTAGCAGCAGCTTCCCGTCAGCGTTCTCAGAGCTGGTTGTTTTCTGCCTTCAGATCCCATCCTAAAGCCTTTTTTTCCCACCTGATGGCAGAACATTTTGAGTGGCTATGCAGCTGGTAGGCTCTGACCTCTCCTTTTCACCAACTATGGTCTCACCGTTATATTGGACTCTCCCTTTGTTTCCTCTTGTCTTTCCTACGCCTGGGTGGGATTCTCTGTGACAGCTCCTGCTCATGAGGATGTAGGTGCTACGGCAATACAATATACAGATCAACAGTAACAGCACTCTTATCTCTCTTTTTTTGATAGAAGCCCTTTCATCAGAAACATGTCTCATTTAGTTACCCTGTCTTACTTAAGGGAGAAAGAATGAGAAGCTGTAAAATCAGCAGCCCCAAGCAGCCCAAACACATCACTTCAGTGCTTTGATCAAGCAGACGGAAACGCCAGATTGGGAAAGTTTCCCAGTTCAAAATAACAAAATTCACCATGTATTCGTAGCTACCAATGAGTTATAGACAGAAACTGTTGACGTAAACTGCGTTGTTTTAAAGGTTTCTTGTAAGAAGATTGTTCTGCCTCTTCCCCCATAGTCCATTATTGTGACTCAATAAGCAAGAAAAGGATGGACTTTGGTGGCACCTGCGCTCTGCAAGGGGTGTCCTGTTCACTGCAGGCTGGTTTATTAGGGCCTGAGCTTGAAACCATTCCCCATGGCACTTCGCCTCTAGCAGGCGATGTCCCTCAGGTACCCATAGCTTACAACGTGTAAGAAAGCACGTCCTTGTGCACAGACGTCGTCCCAGCAGCTGTCCCCACGTGCACTCTTGGAGAGGCTGACTCCTGGTATCTCCGTCGGTGCCCGTGTTTCTGTCTCAGATGCTATCAGCACTCCTTCAGTCAGTCCATTAATCAAAAGCGTTAAGGGGCATTTCAGCCTACTGCTGTTTATTTCCCAAAGAGAGAGAAGATGTGTTTAATGAAACGCAAAGAATAATGCATCTCCGAGTACATCTCCTGCCCAAAGAGTGAACAGAAGTGCCGTCAGTTGAGGCGTTCAGCCCGATCAGAGCGTGGCCGCGGGTGCAGTTCAGAGCTCAGCGTTGGTGGCAGGCGCTGCCCCGATCTCCGCAAACACGGTGAGGGATCTGCCCAGGGCACTGCCAAGCCGGGCTCCGTCCCATGGGCAGGAGCACATCCCAAACGGGCTGGGAGGAACACAAGTTATTGTCCGGATCTGCATCTCCGCGGGGAGTGCTGTGGCCACTCGGTGTGTTCCCAACGGGGCCGCGCCTGAGTCTGTAGCCCTTGCGTAACTTCAGAGGCTGTCAGGTCCTTATTAAGAGGATACTCTAATTTTCCTCTTTGGCTATGCAAAAACTGCTGTATTTTCTAATTGACAAGAACACTTAATGAAGTTCAGTACTTTGTGCTAAACGCTCTGATTTCTTTTTTGCATATTCATCCACTTCAAAGGCCTTTTCTAAACTTCAAAGACTACCTTTTGAAGTCTCTTAAATTGTGAGCCAGCTAAAAGGATTTACATCCTCCATTGAAGGAGCATTTAAGTAAATACTTGCCCGGGAATACATTTTTTGTATTTCACGAGTGTCCCCTCACCGAGAATGAGAGATGACACTTAGAGGTCCCTCCAACCCAAACCATTCTACCATTCTGTGATTCTGATAGAAAGCTTTCTGTGCTGAAAATTCCTGTGCTGCTCCTTGACAGAGAGACATTTCAGTAAAATAGCTATGAACATATGACTATTAAATATTTACTATAACACAGCATACAATAAAAATCTGAAAGAAAAAGGAGGAGGGACTCAGCCCCCTTCTGCTACTGAGAATAGGATTTTCTTAATTCTAGTGAAATTTATGATAGTGCAAACAGATGTTTTGGGTGAAGCGCTATTGCCAGCAAAGTCCATCAATGTTTTGCCAACCTGATGGTAATTGGAACTTGAAGTTTCTGCCAGCATCCTTTCAGAGGTGGGCTGTAATCTGCAGCCCCAGGGATGCTGTGGAGGTACCTCCTCCCCTTCCACTGTGCTCCTGCACCAACCACAGCAAGAAGCAGCGATAATTTCCCAGCAGAAACGATCTTCCCTCTTTTGGCTGCATTGGACGGGTGGGCAGGACAGGACAAAAGGTGTCCAGAAGGACTCCTATATCTGGGACTGTGCTTCCAAGTTAATTAATCTCTGAACCGCAATTATAGCAGAGGAGGAGTCCGAGGCAGGTGTTCTCAAGCACTGCGAGTCAGTTTGTTTTCACTAGTTTATTTCTAGTCTTTGCCACTGTGTGAAATCATGGAAAGGTTAAATGTTAGTCTGGCATCTGCTAGTTTACATTTTCTGAAAATGTACTGCTCTCTATATAGATCTCATTATTCTGTGAATTTCCTCTATCTTTCTGGTATCCTGATCAGAGACTTGGTTGGATTTTTTTTGTTTAAAGGATTTTTTTTTATTTAAAAATTTTTTGGATCAAAAAAGTGAATTTTAAAATCCAAAAATCTCCAAAACTGAGTTAGCTTTTATAAGAAAACAAAACAGGAAATTGAAAAAGTCCAGCAAATCGTAAAAAATATAATTTGAAAAGCAAGAGTTCATTATTTAATTTCATAATTTCATGCTCTATGTGAATTGTTCAGTCCTTCATCTTCTCTGTTTAAATACACGTCACTAGAAGTGGTGTATTTATGTGCCTGGCTCGTGGCATGCAGTCATATAATACGACAGTTAACTACCAAGTTCTGGTTTTTTAAACCATGAAGCTCAGCAGATCCTTCGTACTGACTGATAAAATATCTTTAGCTTTTTTCTAACGTGTCTTGAGCATTGTTTCATCATGTCAAATGACAGGAAGAAGACACTACTGTCTCAGTTCATTAAGAATCCGGAGGTTTTGCCTTGCTGGTTTGTCTTGCTGTTCGCCCTGTGCTTTGGCTGGGCTCTGGAAAAGACCATCAAATTCTCATTGAAGTTACTAAATATCTGAGGCTTCATCTCCCTGTGCTCTCTCCTGCTAGGAACGGAGTTAGTCCAAGAGTGGAAAGCACCTGTGACCCCCCGATCACACCTGGGCACCCCAAGAGTCTGCGTTGCGGGGCGGCCGGAGGTCGGGGCTCCCCAGATCACCGCCCAGCCCGGCTGCGGTTTGATCCACGGGCCACGCGCCCCCCAAATGCACGCGCTGAAGCTGCCCTCAGAGTTTAGAAAGATCATTCAGGCATCCTAAATAAAAATGATTTGGCTTTCAAAGATGCTGAGTGCAGCTCCCACTTTATTTCCCTGGGATTCATAAAATGTAATTAGGCCACTTACGTAGCAGGATCCTTGAATGCGAACGCGGTTTATTTATCTAGGTTAGACTATTCAGGCCTATTGTTTATTTCACACCCAAGGCTGATCTACTTTTTACATGTATTGTGAGGAAATAGGTTTCTTCCATTCCCCTGCAAACATGTTGTTTCATAAATATCAGTGTTCAATCTCAGCTGTAAATAATGACTCTCATTTTGAGGTAGACCATAGCTTAATTGGTAAAATTGCTTAATTGTCTTACTTACACACTGTGTTCTCTGCTGAGCTATTTGGAGCGCTTTCTATACAAAATGCATTATTCAAAGCGCAATCTGTGCTCTTGACTTGCAGACTTCACATACATTACAGAACCTCGTCTGTTCATTGTTTTACTTTTTTTTCCCTTCCATATTCCAGCACCTACATTTCTTAATATTTCTATTCTTCAAAAAAATGTTCTGTTCAGAATTTCTTCACCCTTACAAGAAGCTAATCTAAAGCACATATCAGGGAGAAGGACACAGACAGCATGAATACGCTTTAAGATGATAAAACTCCCTCTGCTGTCCTTTCCAAGTCATTGAACAATAATGGCATCAACAACAGCTTTGCTAATCTTTCTGCCTTCCTGGTGGTTTTCAGCAGTTGAAAACATCCTCTTTAAGTGAAAGAGCAGAAGCAAAGGCTCATATGCTGTGTGGAATCTTTCTTTACCTGGCAGATTACTAGGCAACTACTGTGTTAGGAAATCCCGCTGGAAGGACTGGCGAGGCAGGTGGTCTGGTTCTGTGGGAGGTGCCAGTGCATTGCACCGACCTGTTCTCCAGTGCATCACACCAACCTGTTCTCCAGTGCATCACACCAACCTGTTCTGCAGTGCATCACACCGACCTGTTCTGCAGTGCATCACACCAAACTGCTCTCCAGTGCATCACACCGAGCTGTTCTCCAGTGCATCGCACCGACCTGTTCTGCAGTGCATCACACCAAGCTGTTCTCCAGTGCATCACACCGACCTGTTCTGCAGTGCATCACACAGAGCTGTTCTCCAGTGCATCGCACCGAGCTGTTCTCCAGTGCATCGCACCAGCCTGTTCTGCAGTGCATCACACCAAACTGTTCTCCAGTGCATCACACCAACCTGTTCTCCAATGCATCACACTGACCTGTTCTGCAGTGCATCACACCAAGCTGTTCTCCAGTGCATCGCACTGACCTTTCTGCAGTGCATCACACCAAACTGTTCTCCAGTGCATCACACTGAGCTGTTCTCCAGTGCATCACACCGACCTGTTCTCCAGTGCATCGCACCAAGCTGTTCTGCAGTGCATCACACCAACCTGTTCTGCAGTGCATCACACCGAGCTATTCTGCAGTGCATCACACCGAGCTGTTCTCCAGTGCATCACACCAAACTGTTCTCCAGTGCGTCGCACCGAGCTGTTCTCCAGTGCATCGCACCGAGCTATTCTGCAGTGCATCACACCGAGCTGTTCTCCAGTGCATCACACCAAACTGTTCTCCAGTGCATCACACCAAACTGTTCTCCAGTGCATCGCACCGAGCTGTTCTCCAGTGCATCGCACCGAGCTATTCTGCAGTGCATCGCACCGAGCTGTTCTGCACAAGCGGGTGCTTGTTAGGAGAACGGGCAGCACTGGTGGGAGCTGCACATGGGAAGAATGAAGAGTCTTGGACTTTCTGCCCCAAAACCTATTCTCCCTCAAAAGCATAGATGAGATACTGTTACAAGGTAATAGTAATTATAAGAGAAGTTAATTAATTATTTAAGTCCTTAATTAATCAGGAAGCAACATGAAGTTCCACCAGCAGATGCTAAGAACCCTGTGAAATCCCCGTGAGTGTGTAACTTCCCAGATGAATGCCTTGCTCAGGCAGCGTCTGCATTGCACCGCTCTCCCCCACTCCTGCTGCTTGACGGCCCAGAGCGGCCCACTGCCACCCACTGCCACCCACTGCCACCCACTGCCACCCACTGCCAGCCACTGCCACCCACTGCCACCCACTGCCACCGGCCGGGGCTCAGGCTGAACCCGGTTCCTTCTCCTCGCTGCCACCGGCCCGGGGCTTGGGGCTGCTCCTTGTCCCCTGTCCTCGCTGCCAGCCATGCTTGGGGCTGCTCTTCGTCCCCTTGCTGCCAATCTTTCATGAACAAGAAATGGTAACAGAACTGTCTCTAATCCTCCATGTCTATAGTAGGTAGCCCCAGGAATAATCTTCACAGGTCTGAATTTTAGCACTCCCCAAATGCTGGCTTGCTCCAGTGACCAGGGATCTAGGATTCTTATGAAATATTTTATCTAAAAAATATCTTTCCTGAAGTCTTGGTTAGAAACTTGGAAGATAAAGTTTTCTGTGTTATAACAGATGGAGAAAAGGGAAAAGCATTCATTGAATTAGTTTGAAGCTAAGGAAAAGTTTAGCTTTAGTTTGAGCTTCAGGAGAGACATGACTGATATGTTCCCAGCTGATTTGCGATCTCAACTTTGTTTCTTTCCATCAGAACCTTAAAGCTGTCATTTATATTTTTACAGGTACTTAAGATGTTATGTGGTTAAACTGTGCACAATGATTCACCTTCAGTCATTTTCTCTCCCATAACAAGACTTTCATAAATCATTCGTAACAAAGTAAATAAATCTATCAGTTCCTACCATGCACCGTTATTAAATTTCAATCCTTCCTTAAAAATAAAGATGAATGCATTTAGTTACTGCAAATAACTAGAACTGCCATCCTTTAAAATATTATCTCCTGGTACAGAATCTGAACTAGAGAAATGCGTTTACTTTTAAGAATTTGAACATAAATCATCCGGCAGAAGTGGCAAACTGTGTCCATGGAGTGGAGTGGAGCTGTGCTGGACCAGCAATAGCCCACAAACATAAGAGAGAAATAGGATGAAGCTTCCTATTGAAATACGAAAGTGCTGGGGATGCACACCCAGTGCTGACAGCCGCTCCGTGCCCCGGAGAACCCTGAGCAACAGAAGTGTTGAATCATTTGCATTATTGGCCGTTACCTTTGGTAACACAATTTCATTTTCACGTGCTTAATGCCAGCAGAGTCGATAAGCCTCCTCCGTTAGCCTGGCGTGGGATCGGGTCCTTGTGCTGTCTCGTTTGTAGGGCACATGGGACTTCTTCATTTTTGGTTTTGTTCTTGTCTCTGTGCAATGCAATGGTCATCCTGAGAAGAAGATGTTGAATTCTTTTTTTAAAAATGCTTCTGATATTTCAGCTGTGGGTTTTTCTGGAGATAAAGGGTTTAACATTCTTAAGGTTTTTGCTCTTTTTGTTTATTCTTATTCTTTCCATTAAGGTCTGTTAAATTTTTCAGATTAACTTTTAGGAACATCTGCTTCTACATCAAAATTTTGATCTAGGACAGAAGATCTGTAGCATTTGGTTTTCATTTTATGAAGCACGAAACAATATACAGTGGGCAATCATAGTCAAAACAAAAAGTCACGTTGCTTTAACATTTTAAAAATCGTCTTGATTGGAAGATTAATCCTATCAGCCCTGGTTTTAGGATAAAAGACATTATTTTTTTAATGACTTCTTCAAATTAGTAGTTTTTCGTAACTTTAAAAAATTATCTTATGATAGAAAAGAAGAGTTCAGTTGAACTAGGAAACTGTAAGAGAACAGTACAGTTCTCTGATCCAATCCTTAGCATGTAAGAAAATGGATGTAGATTACCAGATCAGAGCAAAGGGATTATTGCACGCATTTAGAGGTAAATGACGGCCAAAAGTGATGGCACCAGTGAACCAGCCCCACCCTATTTAGCAGCTGATTTAGGAGACCAAACAATGTTCACAATTCTCTGATCATGAAGCAACTGTGCTTCTCAAATGTGAATGATGTAATCTTACAATCCAGCCAAGACATACGAGAGGTGTGCTTCCTTTACACGGTTGTATTAAGAATTTGGTCCAGAAATCCATGGCAGGTACCTGTACCGCACCAGTGGTGATCACAACAACCACCGCAACCTGAAACTGCAGCAGCGATGTTCTGAGCAGGGTTTTTCCAACATGCAATGAACCCTCAGTGGCGTGTGAGCCCCCAGCGGTGCAAACTCGCAGCCAAAATTCACAGTGTGCACACGGGTAACATCTCTCATCTCGGGAACTGTCTGCCTGCAGCCACGGACACAGGGGCAGAATAGGGTGGAACTTTTTGGTTTCTTTGTGTGATTTTTTTTATTCCACGTAGTTGCTTAAAACAGCATTTCATGTTATGTTATAACATGTCGTGTTATGTTATAGCACACCCAGCATATAATGTCCTTTTAATGTGGTAGGTAATCAAACAGGAAACGAACCACAGAAGCTAAAAATACAGCTGATGTTTCTTTATTTTCCTTTTCCCAGTTTAATTAAAAGGATTATATGCTGTGCATCTGAATTGCAACTGCACGAGAAAATTCTTCATAGTTTGACCTACACTTCTTTAGGGATTAATATAACCTGGATAAAATCAGAGTCTATCCACTGCTTGGCATAAATATTCAGTTTTCCGTTACCAAAATAAAAAAATCTTTGATGATTGTTTCAATTTTTTTAACATTTACAGCGTATCAAATAGAGTTAAAGGGCTTGGGGCACCAAGACTCACTGATGCCTAAGGAGTATGTTACATGTAGTGATCCACACTAGAAATGAAGTCCCACATCTCTACAAATATTGAAGTTACAGCTCTGTGAAGGCGAAAATGCAAGCAGCTACTTTGTCACAGCCTAATTGGGCAGAAAAAATTTTCCACTGAAAATTTTCAGCGTGCAATTGCTATCGTATATATTTTTTTTTGTATGACGCGGCTCTACATGGCACATGCTGTTGTCATCTGCTATACAGATAACGCTGTGGAAAGACCTGGAAATGTGACAAGAAAAGCTTTTCTTGTACTTGGTTAAGCTTGCCAAAAATTGCCATGTTGTGAGTTCTCTGTCTTTTTCTGATGAAAAGAAAATTCATGTCACTGCAGTTGTGGTGACAGAAATAGCCCAAGGTAAATAAATACACAGAGCAATTTTATTCTTTCTCCTGAGTTTTCACAAAATAGCAATAGGACGGCTCCCTTGCAGTTAACATAAAACCACTCCGACAGCTCCTTTACTCAATAATTTAATACCTTCTACAGCAGGTGATGTAGTCTTGTGCATTTCATGACCTCAGATTTTACAGGTTTAATAATTTCCACTCAATAACCAAAAGAGACCATACATATAATTACTGGCCACCACTAACTGGTGACATTAGTGAAGGGAATTCTTGCCTGTTTACCATGTCAGATGCTCGAGAACAGCATGCACACTCCTTATAGCCATTTAAGCACTCAACAGAATGTCCGTGTATCGATTTTCAAGTGTCCCTTAAACCACTCAAATGAATTACATACGAGCATCGGAGCATCTGTGAGTTGTCCAAATGGGCATTGATCCTACGTAATGACCTTGCTTCCACAAGCATCATTCTCTTTATTCCTTTCCTTCTATTTTTCTCCTTGGTTTGCCTAGCCAACATATGGCATATTACATTGAGATTCAGGCCCCCATCACCAGATGTGTCTTAAACATTTTTGTTATAATAAAAGAAAGAAAATTCTATTACACGCACTTGTCCTGAGTTGTGCATTAACCTCATTATAGCATTATTCTTCATTCAAATCAATGTAAATGAGAACACTGGCTTTTGCTTTATAAAGGATCTTTCCCTGTGCATATATAAAGTGCCCGGTGAACCCCCCAAGCGTGGGATCAGCCTGCTGGAAAGAGCAAAGCTTTCCAGCTCAGCCCATACAGAAACACACGGGAGGCTTTGTCTGCTGAGATTTAGCAAAGCTCAACACTTCACCGTTGCCTCTTCAAGTGCCCTGCACGTCCTTGCAGCGTGAAAACTTACGGAATAGCTCCAAAAGGTTTCTCTGTCCCTTCTGCCAAAGCGCACGGCGTTCAGCAGAAGTTATTCTGATGTACAGAGGAGACCCACACGCTGCATGTCTCAGTCACTCTCGGATTTTACTGAGGGCTGTGATTTTGTCTTGTGAGTTAAATCCACATTGAGTTGCAGATGCAAAATGTTGATTTGGTTTAATACAATTGGCAACGCGGTTTCACCTACAAAATTACAGGCCTCTGTTAAAAACTAGTCCTCCTCCAGCAACAATTCCTATCAATAGTCATTGAACGTGACTGTACTTCCATCTCTTCCTGCTGTTATTCAAAGGCTAGGAAATGCATAGAATGATTTTAAAAGATCTTTCTTTCTGCAAGTTTACTACAGGGGTGTGAGTTCAAAACATGTCTAGACAGTGACACGTAAGCAAAATTAAACCAAATTAACTTACTGCAATATTCATACATTTAAGTATCCCTTTCTGCGATATTCTCATCAGAAACAAACTCTCTTTAAGTAAATTCATTTTACTTCGGTCAGCTAAAGCTTTATTTCTGAATTGCAATTTCCACATGAACTCCAGGCCGTATTGGGTTTAGGGTTTATTTTGGTTTTGGTTGTTTTGTTTTGTTTGTTTGTTTGTTTTCATTTATTATTCAGACTTTTGTGGAGCTGTATTTCTTTCAATGGATGGACGGCTAGATAGAGAGACATCCTGGCCTTAGTGACCCAGGAATTGTCTGTCTTCTCCGTTGCTGTGATACAATTTGTTTCTTAAGATGAAATCATCTTCAGCTTTTAAGGATGTTTGGAAAATGTCTTAGGGTTGCTACATTTACAAGATAAGAGGTCATAAAAATAGTTACTAATTCAAATTGTGACAACAGCACCAAAGGAGCTGGGGGGCATCATGTCCAAGTGTAATGAAAGTAGCTGTTGGACCATGTAAGTCTGAGCTAAGTGACGGGAGCGCACAGTGAGCGAGGCCAGGGGACAGGGACACAGGCAGCTCAGTCATGCCTGGCAGTTTGGTATCCTCGTTCTTTGCTCTATTTTGGCTTATAAAACGTTATGTTTCGCAAAATACATTTTGTACTTTGTTCTGCTGTGCTGTCTTTCATCCAAGGGGTCACAGAGCACTTTACACACACTATTGATTAGGGCCCGAAACAATTAAGGAAATTAAGTATTTATTATCGTACAGATGCATGAGCTGAAATAGTGTCTGAGATGCAGGGCACTGTTTACATTAAAGGCCCCTTGGACTGCTCTATTAGCATAAAATGTCCTCAAAATAGCCGTAAATGAGATTCTTAGGAATGTTAGTGCTCCTTTACCCCTCAGAACGGTGCGGAGAGCTGGCTGGTTCACAGGCCAGTGCAGGTGCCTGGTCGCCCCCGGCGCCCTGGCCGTGCAGAACCTGCTCTGCTTCCGCTTCACGTGTGGCCACCTGCAAAGGACCCGGTGTGCAGCAACCCCGGTGCTGCTGCCACCGCCACCCACGTCAACTGCACTTACACCACCTGCGACACTGATAACTTGCACGCTCCATCACTGTCACACTTTCCCTCTGAATCCGTATTTGCTGTTTACAGCTTCCAGAGGAGGCAGAAGTGCCCCCGCGTCCCTGATCCGTGTGCGCTCTGCAGCGCTGACCCGGCCGTAGGTGCAGGGGCTCGACTCGCGTGGCAGTGGAGTCAAAACCAAGTGGCTGTTGAGTCGTCTCAGAAAATGGGTGATAATTTCCATTTGAAAAATGCACATTTCTTCTGTTTTTATTATCTGCTCTTGCCTTTAGTTTTAGTTACTGAAATTCTGAAGATCCCCTGTAGGTACCTCTGTTCTTTGTTTAGTTTGTCCCTAAATTCATCTGTTGAGCGTGGATTTACCTAAGAAATCTTGTAGTGTAAAAAAGGGACTGCTACACCTGGCCGGTCTGATTGGTGGTTCTGCTTCCCCTCCTGTGGACGATCACTAGATCACCTCGCAATTTTTTAAAAACCACGTTTTTTCCTAATTAGGCAAGTAGATCCTGTGCATGCAAAACTGTGGTTAATAACCCAGGCTACACATTTCAAATGAAGAACTGAAGGTGAACCCAAGTGCAAAGTTTCCTCTGTCTGAAGCTCACGGGCACGTTTCCCTCGGGGAGGGAGCCCAGGTTGAGAATCCCCAGCTCTGCAGAGGTACCTGAGCATCAGCTCACGCTCTGGACGCAGCGGGACTATACATCCGTGTGGCACTGCGTAAGGGAATATACATTCTGGTTCCTGCTGTGGTTAACTGGATCGCAATGTCCGTCTGCTACACCTCCTTCAGTCCCAGGTTTGTGCCATCAGTCCCGATTCAGGATCTCTGCTCTGTGGCACAGACATCCGCATAGAGAATTCCTGGTGTCAGGTGCTGTTTAGAAATGCATGTGATTTCCCTTTGCTTTTCTGTTTGCACTAATGATGTCAGGGTAGTTTTTTTAGTTAATCAAGGTACCTTCTGCAGTTACTGCAGTAGCAGAATAAAAAATACAAGCAGTGTTTTTTGCCAGTTGATTTCTCCCTCAGCAAGAAGCCTATGAATTTCAAGTACATATAGCTTAAATGTGGAGGGCATTCTGTACAAACTTCAAGGTTGATTTGAATTTCGGGCATAAACCACCTGACAGCTTCCGTTTCTTATTGTGGTATTTTAGCTTTTAGTAAATATAGCACCAGTAAGAAACACGTACACAGCTGATGCACAGACTAGTAGATCTTTGCCACTACTTAATTTGTCCTGACAAGAAGTTGCTGCTGTTCAGTTTAGTTTAGGAGTGAAATAACCTTGTATTGATCCAAGCATATACAGAAGAGAGTTTCAGCTTCTAGATAGGTGTTTCACATTTTCTTCCCCTTGGCCAAGATTTTAGACGTGAAGTTAGACATTTACATCTGACAAACACAGCATTTAAATGAAACCACCTCTCTCATTACTACATTACCATGGAGGAGCACGAAAATAAGATCGGATGGGACTTTCTGATTATCAAATCCAGTCGCTTTCTTTCTCAGGCAACTCTGGTACAAATAGCTGACATTTGCTTTGAGGCCAATTGCTTTCCTTACTCCAATAGAGACACTCACTCCTTTCATGATTAGAAATCTATTATTTGCAACCTCTATATGCAAATCCAGTCTACACCAGTTTGTACTTGTGCCAACTTTGTTCATTAGCCCAAACAGCTCTTCTACTTGGTCCTTCCCTCCAAGACATTTACATCAAAAGCAGTTTTGCCTCTTGTTCAGCTATGATTTTGCTTGGGTTGCCACAACATCTCCTTTTCATCTTGTTCTGTAAAGGGGATATATTTTTTTTTTTCTCCTTGACCTCTCTCAGAGTCCTTCTCTACACTCGCTGCACTTTGAATTGGGATATCTTGCTTGCGCAAAACCTAATGACCAGAGTTCTATCAAGTAGTAACCAGGAAGCCTTTTTGGTGCCTTGGACCAGAGCATGAATACATCACGTCATCAAACAGCCCTTAGATTTTATCAAAACTTTATATTAGTCCCCAGGTACTGGGATTCTATTTTATACTGGCAGAATCCATCTGATTTTTGTTATTTCAGTCCTCAAGATCACTCTTCTTCTTGAATGATACTGCTGTCTCCCGTATGGCATCTGCTTCTCACCTTTTGTCATCTGCAGATTCAATTAGCACTCTCCTAGGTTTTGTTATATTTATTTGATGAAAAGATCAAATAAGCTCAACCTTTGCACTAGTCCTCCAGGAATTCTCTGTGTAAAGTCCCTGCTGCCTGATAGTTGCTTTCAGGATGACCTGCAGTTCTTATCCATTCTACATTTCTAACAGGTCCCGTCTATTCCATCTTAAATAGTAGTTGTACACATGGCATCATATCAGACTTGGCCTTGCTCAAGTCCTATTTCTTTTCTCTAAAACATGAATTATCCTTTCCCAGAAAGATATTAGTTAAATTGATCATGTAAATCTTGAAAGTATTTCATTAGTTTTAAGCAGCAGTATTCTTTGCCTTACCAAGTGAGAGAAAAACTTTAGTTTGCAAAAGAAGCAGCTGTCCTGTGTTCCTCTGTAACACGAATGATGCCTTTGGTTTAAAATGCATCACGCCACTCATGAGTTTTTAGTGTACACTGCTCCTGGAAGAGTGGGTAACTACTTTCATGGACAAAATGGGAACTTACGGCTTATATGCCCTAAATTGACATGAGCAGTGGTTCTAGCGGATGTGTCACATCTCTGATTCATTACGTGCTGTGTCAGTATTGTCCTTTGGGACCCTTGAGCTCAATTATATCCCCGTGCTCAGCACCAGTAACCACTGGGTTAAACTAACTCTCTCTATCTGCCGGAGCACTTGAGAACAGGCTCAGGGCAGTAGCCCGTGATTGTTCCGCTTCCCAGCAATCAGTCAGCTTGCTCCCCAATTCAGAGACCGTTCCGGCTGCTGTTCCCGGACCCCTCCGCTCTCGTAGCTCTGTGCAGCGGGGCTGGGAGCTGCCGCAGCCGTTCTGGGGCTCAGTCCTCAGCCCTCCTGCGTTCAGCAGACATAATGACTATGTAAGACAGCTTTTGCACTCAACGTGCCTGAAATGCCGCTAAGGCTGTGCTTTTGTGGTGCGATGCCAGGTGCGTTACACATCGCTGAGGATGCCACGAGGGTGTGTGAGGGCACATTAGTGAGAGCCTGTCCTTGGAGGAGCAAACAGAACGTGGCAGGATCCGCGTCCACATTGCCTGGTCAGTGGATGTGAGGGTGAGATACCACGGCAGCTGGGCCAGGTGTCCTCTCGGAGAAATTCACGGTCCCTCCAGAAAGGAGCCTGGGAGGGAACGAGCCCGAGCGTGGGGAACTGGGTCGTGGCCCCAGGGGGGAGCGGAGCAAAGCGGCCGTGCCGGGGGGCCGGCGCTGGCACCAGTGCCACGGGCCTGGGACACCTCCACGCTGTGAAACCTGACCTGCTTCATCTTTTGGAAGTTCATCTGATGTCATGACAGCTCTTAGATCTTGAACACAGCACCTAAAATGTAATCCCTTGCGAACTACTTATTACTTTGCCCATTGCTAGCTAAGTTTTTTGCATTGGCTGTTTCCTCTGAGGAATAAAAGGAGACGTTTACTTCTGAAAAGCCAACAGGATTGTGATAATTTCTTCTAAATTCTAGGCAAAAGCATTTATTTTCTTTGTAAATGGATATTTTAAATCTATGCACAGCAAAATTCTGTTACTATTGTTTTCAGTTAGAAATAATAAGGTTAAAAAAGCAACCTCAATTAAACTATCCAGGTAAGGAAAGAAATTTTTTTCATCTGAGCAAGAATGAGAAGTCTAAATGTTGCATTAGATGTTTAAAGTGTACAAAGAGAATCCCCAATGCACATTTTAATTTGCATTTAATATCTGAGTTCCTCTGAGTGAATCCCAGTTGCTTATGAAAAGCTGAGGTTTAAAAACTGTCTAGTGGCCATAGCATTAAAGCAGAAGGTCAAAGAAGTCTATTACAGAGAGAATAATTAAGGGTTCTGGTCCTCAGCTTGGCTAATTTGATGCAGTTCCTCTGAGGTTAATGGAGCTTGGCTAATTTACATGAGCTGATAACTTACCTTCAGCTCCATGTTTTTAGTGAGCAAAATAATTCCCGTCTTTAAAAGGAGACCTGCGATTGTTTGCTAAGAACTATCTCATATCCATTTAGGAAATATTCCACAAAGAGGGAACGAAGAAACTCACTGATATAAATCACCTCCAGGGCACCAAGCGAGAGGGGCCGATGGCAGAGCTGCAGGGGATCCGTGGGGTGCACTTGAGTAACACAGCGCCCAACATACGGGACTGCTGCTAATCCCATGTGTTTACCCTATGTGAGTACAGGGATTGTCGTCGTGCTATTGTAACGTACTGCGTTCATCTCAACTAAGTGCAGATGAAGTCTGTGGACAATTTCTCCAATATCAATGGAAGAAACAGTGTCTCACGGAAAGATCAGCAGCTCCTTAAACAAGGATGTTCAAACATACCGCACTACGTTATTCCAAATATCATGACACTTAACATCTCATTTGCTGAAAAATACTTGAGTTGTTAATACTCTATGGGATTACCATAAATCCACCAACAGGTAGCATCTGTGAGAGCTGCTGAATGAAATGAAAAGTAGGATAATTCAGATCTAAGCAAGCATTAGGAAAGGATTTAAAGGAACAAACCGTCTCAGTGTTTTCCAGTGCTCTTTGATGGGGGGTTAGCTTCGAGTTCAGCAAGAAGCAGTCAAAGTGCAGGAGGGAGTTACTCTTTCTTAACAATGATAGTGAATTACTCTTTCTTAACAACGATAGCCAAATCTAGATGAATAAATAACCGTCTTCTATGAGAACAGATGGGTGGGTTTGTGATCAAACCATCAGACAATTTTCTCTGCTGTCTTTGCTACACACTCAAGAAACATGAACAGAACAGCACTGCAGGGGCAGGGACAGGACCGAGACCTGCCCAGTGCCCTCTGGAGAATGCAGGAATTCTCATGTCTCAGCTTTCCCAGGTTCACCTGAATCCACATTTTCTGCGTATCAGCTTGCACGTAAAATAAAACGATGGGAATTTAGAGTAGAAACGAGGATAACTGAATAACCAAGCAAAGCTAGGAATTTTTAAAACAGATTTGTTTGCACATTTTATTCACTTTAGTCCTAGAAGAATAACATGTCTACATAAGAAAGATCTGGATGCTATTTTGGCTACTGCATTTTCAGTAGAAACATTATGTTATGTTTAAAGCATCTTTTTGCTTTTAAACTTTGGATCAAGAAAAAAAAACCCTATCAGCCATATTACAGTCTGAATTTAAAGTGCAGAAAGACAGAAAAACAGCTGGTAACTGGAACTGATAAAAAAAAAAATCATAGAGACGACTCATACAGAGCTCCACAGCACTGTTTGTCAGGAAACAATGATCACGGAGATTCACTTGGATGAAGTAATTTTTGGATTATACGAGGGGTGCAAATGATGCTTTTCTCCAACTGCAAATGTATAATTTATGAAAACTGCAATCTTTTCATGCAGAGTCTCAAAGTGGGGAAAAGCACAAACGTGCAGTATCGTCTTGGGAAATGACAGACTGGGAACAGGATAATCTGACCTAACGAGCACAACAGAATTCCTGCAAGCATTATTCCAAGGGAGATTGCTTGAGGACTGGGAAGTTTCACAACTGTCAAAGAATATGTTTAATAGGTTTCTTCGTATGTTTTTCTTAAAAGCAGTAATTCCTATTTATTAGCTATATCTGTATTTATTTACTAGGTAAGGCACGATAAAGGTGGGACGATGTGCTGTGGGCTACAGTCCTGCTCACTCCAGTCAGTGAGACACAGACTTTCCCACACGGAGATGAAATAGCGGAGCAATAGTATCGCTGTGCAAACCACCATTGCCAATATCCCTCTGTTCCCACACACGCTGGCAAACTGTTCTGCTTTTTTTTGCTTTTTTTTGCTTTTTTTTGCTTTTTTTTTTTTTTTGTGTTAGGATTTGCAAAGCCTTACAGGAACTGAGTTGTACTCTGTGGGCTTCCAAATAACATTATATGAAGATCAGGCGGGTCGAAAGGATTTTATTTGCAGGAGAAAATAACCAATTCTTGTCCACCGCACATGGACAAAATAACCTCAGAGGCTGCTGGCCCGATGCACAACCTGAGCAATCATTAAGAAGTTCTGCCAGTATTATGTGTATTGCATGCTCTGAAATTAGAGATAATGGCTATTAATAACATGTAAAGCTTTTAAACTCTGTGTCTATAAGGTCAAACAAGCCAATATAATCCATGAATAGAAGAAAAATATTATTGCAAAAATCTGATAGCCTATCATTAAAATTAATCAGGACATTTTAGTTATTCAGGTCCATTCCAGAAGAAATCAGTGATTAAATGTCAGGATGCTGTGTTTCTAGTGATGGCAAGGGGAAGGAAAATACCTGAGTAATGGTTAAGAAATGCTCCTTGAGAAGATAATGCTCTGATTTTCTACTATGACAGCTTAATAGCCTCTGACTGATGCACTAGGAAGCACTCACAGACCTACACCAAAACCACACACACACACCGACACCACACTGCCTGCTGCAGAGAGCAGCGTCTTCCTAGGAAAAAAAAAAAAAAGGACTAAAAAGATTCTAAAATATCGACACTTAAATATCAACACTCTGGTTACCGTTTCAAGTTCTTATTAGTTCCTTGCATGTCCCAGTCTGTGTCTGGATCGATGTTCTCGGTAGCACCAAGTCGTTATTTGATGTATCAGGGTGACTGCGGAGCAGTCAGGACTCCTCCTCCTCCCGACACGAACCAGACTCCCAGTTGCTCAGGACAAATTTCATTTTCAAAATAACGGTCTTCTCTCCTTAGCTTGCGTGAGTGCTGGAAAAACTGTTTGGTCCCATTAATTACATTTGATCACGTACTATGCCCAAGAAATATAGTTTTCTGGACGACTTTGACCACTCGGGCTTGCCATAAAGGTTCCTCCCACCTCTAGACTCCTCGTGGAGTTTGATTCTCAGGCATCACATTTGTTCAACAGAATGCCCATTGACATCAAGTTGCAGAACTTTTGCTACTCTATTCTTTATTTCTGAAAACTCCAACTTCCCTTCCTCTAAAAAGGTATCTATCTTTAGAATCTCTAGGATCATTTGGGTTGGAAGAGACCTTCGGGATCATTGATCCCAACCATATGGTCCCATCCCAATCATATGGTCCCAGCCATAACTGAACTCTGGCACTAACCCACGTCCCTGAGAACCTCGTCTAAACACCTTTTAAACCCCTCCGAGGATGGTGACTCCACCACTGCCCTGGGCAGCCTGTTCTATCATTGCCAGATGTTTTAAATACTGGGATATCTCCTTTGCAAAGCCCAATTTTTCAGCTTGGCGCTAGCGGTAGGGGCAGCTCGACCAGAGATGCTGTGGGGTCAGTACAGGTGAACTCTAACCCATCCAGCTCTGAGCCTCCTCCAGCCCACGTGCATTAGGTGCCGTGGTTCCACCAGGGTCACTTACGGCAATATCCTGTCAAACGCCTGACCGTAAGGGCTCCGGCATGCTTGAACTCTTTCTTTTGCTATGAATTCTTTTAAAATATCATCAGCTTTTAGAGTTTTTATCAACGAATCTCTGTATGCACTGTCTTAATTATAGGCCATTTCTCTCTCCTTTTTTTTTTTTTTTTTCGGTTCATTTGAATGCAAATCCGGTTCTTCGCTGCAGAACAATGGAAATGTCCCCAGCCCTCACTTCCTCAGATCAGGGTTCAGATTTCAGGAATCAAAAGAAAAGAGCTGTGCCAAGCCTGAAGAAAATGAGACTGCTTAAAATGCTTTTGAATTGTAACACTGCACATGCAATGTGATGTTAATAGTACTGAGTAGTAATTAGGAAACATATTGTGTGTGTATGCTGTGCCCTACTACATACAATAATACGTCAGCTATTAACTGGATATTGTTTTCGTTTGTGCAAAAAACCTTCTGTGTGCTGAAATAATCTCCAAATACATTGAAAGAAACTGACTGTATTCATAATTATTCTTACGAAGCTCTCAAAAGGAGCACTTCTGAGAAAGACAGTGCTGGCAACAGATGTGCTTCGGGCGGAACTAGGTCAGTAAGAATCGTAAGTCAATAGCTGAAATAATTGAATAGTTTAAATCAGAAGACCATAACTGAAAGATTCAGTCTTCTGCACCTATGTACTGTAAGAGCATCTACGTGACCGTGAAAGGACAAAGGCCGTTACCGTGGACATCCTCCTTTCTGAAAGATATGACACCAGAAATTACACCTTCCAAAAGAGAGATTTGGAATGTATTTTCTTAATGAATGTCAGTATAAACAGATGACGGAGTATCCTGTCCTTAGGCACACCTCACACACCATGAGATTTATACTGGTATTTACTGGAGAAGTAGTGCTTGTTAATTTTGCCTGGACCAGCCTGTTTTCTACCCATTTTGCAGAGCTCGTGCATCCTTTGGATTTCTAGGTAAGTTGCTAATTCATGTATTGGGAAGGAAGTTGAAAAGAATGCTAATGGAATTTGTTTTTTCTTGGTTAGATCCTCACATTTTATGAATGTACATGCAGCCAAACAGTTTTCTTATTGTCTCTGTATTATGCTATGTACAGCATGTTTCAGCTTAACTGCTTTCCAGAAGGAAAACAGTAATGAGCCCAAGTGGAAAATAGTCCTGCGGTTTATAATCAACATTTAACTTGGTGGTGTATGTTCCTCTAAGGATTAAATGGTCTTTGTTCCAGCAATGTCAATGAGAATCATTCTCTAGAGCGCGTTGAGCTCTAGATCAGACCCTAAAAGGAAAGAAAGTGTCACTCAAAGGTTCAGAATCAGGGAGAAGGAGCTGCCTCCTATCTCGCGCGCTTATTTACTGAAAGTGTAGAAATTGTTTTCTTAGTAGCATGTTGACAGGGGTACAGTGTCACAGGAACAATATAAAAATGGTGAACTAGGGAGCGTGCTGATTTCCGAGTGTCATTAACAACTGGTGATTGTGTGTTGTGTTTCTTCCACACTTCAGTGGCATCCTTGCCTTTCTGCTAAAAAGATCAAAATGTTTCACTGGTTGGCATGGCCCAGGGGGCTGCCAATGTTTTGTAATCATACTGGGCCAAATCCTTCTGTATTTTGATCACTAAGCACTAAAAATGGTTATAACAGATGAACTCGCGCAACTCTTGGACGTTGATACTATAAGACAGATAATAGTGTTTAAAACACAAATCTTTTAAGCTAAAATAAAATATGTTACCAAGTGTATAGGCAGCATTTGTTTTCCATAATAAGTGGAACAAAAGTCCTTTCCCACAAAAGGAAATCCTTCCACAAACTTAAAAATATCAAGTTATAATAGTGGGAAAATAACATGTGCTGCTAGCATATTGTGATTATATTCAATTAAAGCTTTTTTCTCCACTTTCCAGACCATAGTAAAAAGAAATGTTTTCTATTTTTGTCAGCACTGCAGACAGAACAGTCAAAGTGAATTAGTTTTCACTGTTTTTCACAGTCATCTGTAAACAAGATTTATTAAAGTAATTAAATGAGGATTTCGTAATTTGTACAGCATTTAACTCAGAATTTGGAAGTGTTAGAAGTACTGATACACTTAGAATTGATTTGTCTTTAGATTATGTAAGACTTGCAGATATTGCCGTTTCCAAATGGAATCATTATCGGTTATGAACTGTTGGGTCCGTGCTCAGTTTTGGGAAGGACACATTCGAGAGAAGACCCGTGACATTGCCATGGGGGCAAAGCCAACCTGCAGCAGTCGGCAGGCGTGGGGACGCGCAGCCAGAGCTCGCTGAGGGACCAGCCAGCATCCCGCTGAGGCCAATCCTCCGGTGCTGCTGCCACCGAGGCCCAGGCTGAGGAATCTGACCGCTGACATTTTCTTTACAGTCTTTTTCCTTCCATCCCACCACACAAGTTTTCCTTTCACATCCACCAGACCACACTATGCTCATTGTGCCGAAGGCTCAGCTCCGTCTTCTCCTCTCCACACCCCTACCTTTGAATAGAATCATAGAATCATAGAATGTCCTGAGTTGGGAGGGACCCCCAAGGATCACGGAGCCCAACTCCTGTCCCTGCACAGGACACCCCACAGGTCACACCGTGTGTCTGAGGACGGTGTCCAGGCTCTTCTTGAACACTGTCAGGTTGGGGCCGGGACACCTCCCTGGGGAGCCTGTTCAGTGTCCAGCACCTCTGGGTGAAGAACCTTTTCCTCATGTCCAGCTGCCCCTCCCCTGGCACATGTTCCTGCCATTCCCTGGGGTCTGTCACTGTCACAGAGAGAAGAGCTCAGCCCTGCCCCTCCTGCTCCCCTGCTGGAGCTGCAGCCCCATGAGCTCTGCCCTCCGTCTCCTCTGCTCCAGGCTGAACAAACCCAGGGACTTCAGCCGCTCCTCATAATGGCTTCCCCTCCAAACCCTTCGCCAACTTTGTGGCCTCTTCTGGACACTCTGCCGTAGCTTTGTCTCCTTTTTATCCTGTGTCCCCAGCCCTGCACGCAGTGCCACAGATGGGGCCGCCCCAGCGCAGAGCAGAGCGGGACAATCCCCTCCCTGCCCCGCTGGCCCCGCTGTGCTGGATCATACAGTCATGGAATCATTTGGGTTGGAAGAGACCCTCTAGAACATTGAGTCCAACCATAACCCACCCCTGGCACTGCCCCATGTCCCTGAGAACCTCATCTCCGTCTGTCCAACCCCTCCAGGGATGGTGACTCCACCACTGCCCTGGGCAGCCTGTTCCAATGCCCCACAGCCCTTTGGGGAAGAAATTGTTCCCCAGATCCAACCTCAACCTGCCCTGGTGCAGCTTGAGGCCGTTTCCTCTGGTCCTGGCGCTTGTTCCTGGGGAGCAGAGCCCGACCCCCCCTGGCTCCAAGCTCCTTTCAGGCAGGTCAGAGATCAGAAGGTCTCCCCTCAGCTCCTGTTCTCCAGCTGAACCCCCAGCTCCCTCAGCCGCCCCCATCACACTTGTGCTCCAGATGCACCCACGTTGCCTGGTGCCCCCCACAGAGCCCCCGGCTCTCCAGCCCCAGAGCTGCCGCAGCGGAGCCTCCGTCGCCCCGGCCGCTGCCCGTGTGCGGCGTCTCCTGAGATGCGGCTCAGGAGCCGCCCGCTCCGTTCTGCCAGCCCTTCGCCTGCGGAGGGTTCCCAGGAGCTCCAGCGGCTCCTTTGCACAGGCTCTTCTAACCTGGTGTGTCAGCTCCAAATGCAGGGCTCATTCTAAGAGATTTTTGATGCTTTCAGAAAAAAAAAAAAAAAAGAGTGTGTTTTCTTGTAAAAACATGCGTTTTTCTTCCTTTTCCATGCCTGAGTGGGATTTTTGTTTATAAAATACAACGTAATTCATTACAAAGCAGGGAAGATTTTGCTGATCTTAGTTAACTCATCTGCTCTGTCATCTGCATGGAAGAATGAGATCGAAGTGTTCTGGAAGCCACATGCACTGGTTGCTAACACAGGAAAAACAAACAACTTGTTTCATCTTTGTGTCCTAACTGATGATTTCAGTTTTCAAGTGCTAAAGCTGCAAAGGGGCTGCCCAGAAACACTGGTCTTGCCCAGCTGGATGGTGGCACTGGGGAGGTCGGGGAAGCGCTCGGTTAAATGTCTGATCATGTCAGAACCTCCACACACCTTCTGTTGATGAATCCCTCATTATATATGTTTCCTACTATTGTTTCAAAACCTTCTGTATGAACCGGAAAATTACTCTTTTTTGGCCATAACGGTTCTTTGGGCAGTGGGAGGCTGATTCGGTTTGGATTTCTTGCGGGTTATGTTTTTATCTTTTCCTTTGATCTATTATGTCATTCACTGTAAGCAGATCAGCCTAATGCCAAATGGAATAAATATTGACTGGAGACTGTGGGTCCTCTGAAAAACGCTGTTGCTTATAGAGTGATGCGATTGGTGTAAAAATATTATCTAAAGTAATTTAGTAACAAATTAAGGGGACGGTTGCTAATTCTTCCCATTTACAGGGAAGCATCTTGCTTAGTAATTTTGCCTGATCTTTTTTTCCCTTTCAGTAATCTTTGTGTAAAGTTATCTTTCTTCCTACCTTTCTCTGACCATGTCACCCTTTTGTATCTTTCCTTGACTCGTCGTCTCATGCTGTTTCAAATTCAAGATTGTCAGTAATTAAAATGTCTGAATTTTATCCTGAATTTAGGCAAATTGAAAACAAAAGTTTAGAAAGAGAAAGTCAGAAGACTTTCTTCTTCGCATTCATGTAATGGGCAAGTAGAGAATAATATTGGCATATTTCTATTTATGAAGTTACAGCTAAAGTAAAGGCTGAGATTGTTCCATCAGCAATTATTTTAATCATCATGCAGACTGTGCTGCTGAAGAACAGAGGAAACTGCACAATTTAAAATAAAATAAAATAAATATATGGAATAGAAGTGCTGAAAGGCACTGGGAGCCACATGGAGCAATTGCTTCCCTGCTGAAAAAAATATTGGCTACTTTACCACTCATTAGTTCCCAGATTGCTTTATAACCACGGTTAAGAGAATGGGACCTGTGAATAATGTATATTTTTTAATGCTGTAATTGTTTCATGTTGATTTACATGTTAATGTCTACGCAGCTCTTTAGAAATGGAATATTTGCACGAGCGACTGCATCTGCTGGGTCACTTTGCCTGAGATGTGTCTGGGACAGCCCTGGCTGCTGCAGCTCCCGGAGCTGTGCGTGCTGGCGCTCTCCAAGTCCGCGGGTGTCAGAATTCATAAGTATTCCGTAGGTCTAGATATTTTCCATTGTTGATCACTGCGGCGTAAAGTTTAGCACAATATTTTACACGATTTTGTAAATGCAAGGGATTTGAATTCATAGAATCATAGGATCGTTTCAGTTGGAAGAGACCCTCAGGATCGTCGAGTCCAACCATAACCCAACTCTGGCACTACCCCATGTCCCTAAGAACCTCCTCTAAATGCCTTTTAAACCCCTCCAGGGATGGTGACTCCACCGTTCTTGTGATCAGTGCGTTTGGAGTTGTCCTACATCTTATTTGATATAATGGTGAAATTTATTTCCCTGAGAAGAAAATACTAAGCACTCAAACCTTGATAAAGAAAAGTATGTTTGCTGTATTTGAATGTCAGTATGAGTGACATTTAAATTCAGTGCCGTGAATATTTTCTGTTATCCCTTTCCGTTTCTTCTCTTCTCCCAGCTGGGAACGCTCCCTCCGGGGCTCCAGAGCACTTCCCAGGACTTATTATACCTCATGCACTTCTGACTGGCAATGGTTTTTTATTTTGGTTTTTTTTGTTTGTTTTTTGAAAATATTTTGTTAAATTCTAGGGGTTTATTGTATATAATCATGAAAAAAAAAAGGTAACTTATGAAGGTAAAAAAATTATGATGATGAGAAAAGGAGGTAAATGACACCTGTTTTAATTCTTTCTCCGCTCCGGGGACCTACAGAAAAGCCCACTAGCACCAGCACAAGTCACCCCATCAGCTTCCCTGGGCTCTGATCTTATGCAATATTTAGGAAAGAGCAGCCTGCAAATGGGCGAGCGGGCGCTGTGGATGGACAGGTCACCGTTCCAAGGGGTGTGAGGGCAGGACTTGATTCCGTCGGGTTCGCTGCAGAGGGCGAAGTACTACACGGGTACTTTACCAGGGCAATAGCGACACAATTCCATGCAAAGATTGCACTCCCGATTACCCAGGAAAGCCAATTTCCATCAAAATTCAGATCATTATCAGATATAGATTGTGATGCATATAGAAAAGCTCCTTTTTTCCTCTTATATCCAGAACTGCCTGTTTATTAGCCTTGACCTCAAAAATCGGATTTTTTTCCCATAGCCTATACTCCCATGCATTATCAACTATTTCCCGGCTCACTGTCCAGAATGTTATCGGAACATAATAACTCGGGTTTCTTTTGTCATTTTGTTGCTGCCATTTCATTGTACCAATACCAGCTGAACTTTAGCAGGAAGGTTACAAAATAACAAGGGAATCATGCAACACAGCTTAAAATTGGAGGCGGTTTCAAAGCAATCATTTTAGACACCTGGCATGTATGTTCCAAAAAAGGCTCCGGTTCCAAATTGAAGTTTTAAGGCTCCATCTCTCTGGTGTCCAGGGAAAGAGCCCCGCTGGGTATTCCCAGTTGCTCCGTAGTTTTAAATTGTAGGCAAAACGACTGGCTTCCCTTCAACAGGACTTCGAATGTGTGTTCATTTTTAAAATCATCACGCTGTAGATACAGCTGTGACATTAACTACCACATTGAGTATAGAAAAAGCCAATTTATTTGCACAAAATTTCCTCCTTAATGATGGCTAGATGTTTGAATTAGGACAGCACTTAGTTATGCACAAACTGGAAAAGGTGTGCCTTTGCCACAGAATAATTAAACATCAAACCCATCAGGAAAAGGACCGAAGCACATGTCAGTTCTGCTGTCAAACAAATAGAAGATGCTGTGTTAACCTCCCCTGCTACAAGTGTCCCTTCTCCAGTAATGTTGTAACACATAAAATCTTTAATATGTTTAACCCTGCAATAAAAAAATAAGCATTTTTTGAGTGAAGACAGGTCTGTGAAGCCAAGTAATTTTCCTCTGTAATGACACACACATAACTGTTTTTAGAGTGCACTAAAATTACAAGAGCGCAAGCCTCTGCCCATTTGCCATTCGTGTTGCCATTATCATCAAAACATGAACATATTCTTTTTATTGCCAAACGCGGTAGTTGTTCCATTTTCCTGTGTTTGCTATACTCAAAGATAGAACAAGTTAGGATTCTGAGTATAATCCCAAATTTACATTTGCTAAGAAGTACTGATGAGACAATCTAAAAAATGTCCAGAGAAGTATCCAACTATGTGGAATGTTACATAAAATTTAGAGGATATGGGTTACAGCCCACTGCTCCTCAGAACGCCTGTATTTCTTGCTTTCAGACCCACCAGAAATATGCATTTGATAGTATTTTAGGTCCCCTCCCTGATCCTAAAATGGAAAAAAAGAGCTGTGGGCGTGGGAGAAAAAATGAAAAATTTGGATCAAGCACCAGAATTGAAGACTGCAACCAAGTTTTGGGTTAAGCCCACTGCAAGTGTGGGGCTACCGTGCTGGTCAATTGTTTTATTCAGCGAGATTCATTCTTCCCTAATTAGAACCATCATTCCGGTGCCAGGAATTACGCTGCTGCTTCGGAAACGGAGCATGTGTGGGTTCGGCTCCTGTCAAGGACAATTTTTAGCATTCGGGTAGCGTGGTGCCCTAGAAATAACTACGACAGACAGACAGAAAGAATGAGTGAGGTTAGCACACTAGTCACGGTGACAGTACTGAGTCATATGTATATATTTATTTCACTGTTGATTGCCAAAGGCAATGCCAGAGTTTGAGACCAGGTCATGTTGCACAAAGGACATCTGCAATATTGCTCTAAGAGCTACACCGGCTTGTCAAAGCCAAAATACGAGATATAAAAAGAACAAAGCTCCAACTTTAGAAACATAAATACAATGGTAGTACTGAGCTTTCTAATGATAAGGAATTAATTTGACTCATTTCGTATTGGATTACATTAAACTGTGTATAAACTGTTCAGTGTTGATTCCTCTAAAATAGATTAAATGATCTGTCTTCAGTTGCAAGCTCCTCAAACAGGGACAGTCTTTTTGTGTGTTTTGGAAACCATCTAGTGAACAGTTTGCATTCAAAATGGAAATGAGAAAATTAGTGAGAAGATCCCAGAAATTCCGCTGGGGAGGTGCTTGCAAGGATTAAAAAATAAGAAAATACTCTAAAGCTTCTCCAAGAGCAGGCGGCTATGCCAGCACTCAGGATGGGTTTAGCGGCGGTTGCTGGAAGGCTGGCAAAATCCTGATTTGATAATGACTTGCAGTGATTTCATGGAATTTCTTTGTAGTTCTTAGTAAGAGTTCAATTATCTATCCACTTTACCCTGGGGCACCTGTGAAGGAGGCTGGAGACAGAAATATTGATTATTGTCAGCGAATGCGCATTCTTGTTTGAATCAGTCTATTTGGGTAAGGAGGAGAAATTGTATAATAACAATTTTTTTCACAAGAGGCAGCTGAGACACCCTCTGTTAGTGCAGCATTCATTATCTGTTTCCTTTAGCAGTTATTTTTCCTTGCTCTGCTCAAAAGCATTTCCAATCTGTTGTTATTTCTCATCCTAATACCAGAAGAAGTATTGTCAGAGCAATTAGGAGTCCCAAGCCATTTTGAAGGCTCATTGCATTTGATTTTGTAATGTCTTCCGCAATAGTTTACCATCCAGCTACAGTTTACCATGCACTAAAACTTGGTGGAAGAAATGGAACTGCTCGCAGAGAAAAGAAACCTCAGGGCAAAGAGAACCGTGTGATTCTCTCTGCAGCTGTTTGGTAAGATGAAGTTCCTTGAAGACACCGAATATTTAGCGCGTGGTACCGAATGCCAGGCTAATTCGCCCGGTGCACTTCTCAGAGGTGATCTCGGAGCACGTGGCTGCCTTACGGATTAATTAGAGCCGCGGCAGCCGACGTGCCACGGCCGGCGCGTTGCCAGCGCCGCGGCACCAATAGCACCTTCCCATAGGCTTTTCCATACGGGGATGCTCACTTGCCCCGTTCTGGGAGCAGCATCCTCCTGTCATCCATATTTCAATCAGTACTGCAGCAACGGGCAAGGCTTTCGACGCAGAAATCTGCAGCGATACTGAATCATCGCAGCCCTTGGAGTTCATCTCCTCATCCCTCCTCTCTCCCTGCAATCCCAACTCTTCTGCTCCCGCAAAATTAATCCGCTCGCACATCCCTCGTTTCGAAATAACCCACGGAATTTTCTGTTCGACTTCTCGCGTGTGACAAGCGAAACGTCCTGCGTTCGGGCAGGGGGGGTGACAGCGTCCCCATCCGCCAGACCCCCCGGCAACCGCCCCCCCAGCAACCGCCCCCCGTTGCCGTGGCAACGTGCTGCGACGCTGGGTGAAACCAGGGAAAAACCGTGTGGTTCTTCCACTTGTGAAAAGACTTCGAAATTGCTAAAACAGGGTAAAAAACAAAAAACAACCCCCCCCCACAAAACAACAAAAAAAGAGGCAATATTGAAAAACACATTGCCATTTCTGCCGAATAACACACACGATGGATGGCCGCAGGGATAATGTTTTTGTCTTTGCTGTTTCATTTGTTGGGGAAGTGGCTTAGTGATTATCTTTTCCTTTATTTGTACGACAGGATAAAAATAGGGCACGTATCTGATGCATACGTGTAGAAATTACGAGTACAAAAATGTGTGTGTACGTCAGAGTGCGAATAGATAAATACTCATATCTAATATGCTAAGTCTCATGGTTTCGATTTAGCCTAAGCAATTGAAAAAAGTGAATGCATGACACAGGGTGTTTCTTTATATGTGTTTCACTTTTCTGCCTGTTTCTGCATGTGTTTGCATGTAAATCCGTGGTTATTTCAGCAGTCTATTTCGAAGGGATTATTGGTTTAAGACAACAGTAATCTCAAAATATTATTTGTATTTGGCAGTGTGGAACATATTTATATTCCATTTTGCTATTATAACTTCCGCAAGGCTATTTCTTGTCTTCATGCTCTCGCAGAGCAGAACAGAGGAAAAAAAGCCAGTAAAGAGTCGGTGCCACAGAGTTGGGGGGGGATTCACAGCCAGCCTGGGGGGGTCGGATACAAACCAAGGGGTGTCCCAGGGAAACAGGAGAGATGTCCCTTCACCGGGGTGGGCTGTGCCGTGTGTCCTCCCCCCGGGGAGCTGGACCCGCCACCCGTGTCACAAAGGGACATTGGCCAGTGCATGTGAGAGGGATCAGGGGGAAGCTGGAAAAGTAACCGCAGCATTCCAGACCGCGTGAATCCAAACCCATCGCTGAATTGCCCCAACCCTCGGTGGTTTGGCACTGGGAGCGCAGACGGCGTCGCCTGCAGGTGGTTTGTCATGTGGAGCTGTTGTGCAGGGACAGCAGGTGTCACAGCCCCGGGGGTCCCACGTGGCCTGACCCTCGCTCAGCCCCGACACTGCTCAACGCCCTTTCCAAAGTGACTTATTTTAAAATTTGGCGGAAAAAAAAAAAAAAAAATCGATGCAACCATTTCTGAGACTCATGGCCATAAATAAAATATATCAACTTGCACTTTTGAAGATCTTTTCTAACTGTTTCTATTCTCTCGTAACTCCAAAATGTCCTTGGTTTGATACTTCAAATACAGCTGCATGTCGCTAGGAACGGGCTGTTACAGCTTATACATATTTCATAAAGAAATACAAAGTTCTGAACTTTTGGAAACTTCTTACCCTGCTGAGCATAGGTTTTCTGCATAACCATTGTTGTCACTTTAACTTTTCCTCTTTTTTTTTTTTTAATTTATTCATGTGTATGTTCTTCTTGCTAGCCAGTATCTGTGCGTTCAGATGGAATTTTAAAAATATTTTCCTGTTGCTTTCAAAATACATGATCCAGTTTCCTATTGTTTTAGCTACAGCACTACATAAATGGATTTATTTGGACCAAACACAGGCTGCAAGTAATCAGGAAGGGTTAAAGGGTGTTTGGACCTGAAAATATTACTCAACAAGTGCCATGCACAGCTATAAGCCACGTTTCCTTCTTTTTGTTGCTGTTTTGGTTGGTTGCTTGCTTGCTTTGTTTTGGTTTTGGTTTGGTTTTAGATCAACATTGGAGTGGATTTGGGTGAATTAGGTCAATTTAGGGAAGGGCTATTGCTGTTCTCCCTATTGCGGTGTCTCCACGTGTTATCAGATAGCTCTCTTGACCTTGGTGTGACAGAAACCTCCTTTGTTTCTCTAAGCTCACAATACTACATTTTTGTACTAAATCTTTAAAACAGTTTATTGGGATAGGTGCGAGTTTTTAAACAAATAATTATTATGCACATCTGCTATAGATAGTGTCTTTCCCCAGCTATGCAAAAATGATTGCCACTCCATTTGTGTCAGTAAAAAACCGAGAAGATAAAAGTTGTGTCAGATACTGTCCTGACAGTATTTCAAAATATATTTGGGGTTTCTTAATGGTATATGCATATATTCTGAAAACTAAAAGGATTTGTGACTCCTGATTCTCTAGGCACATTTGGCTCATTTACGTCAGATGGTTATTAAATGAAACATTTCGTATTTGTCTGGTAGTAGAATCTGAACTGATCTCATAGAACTTCATCCTGTGCCTTGAGCCCTTAGGACTGGACCACACCAGTTTTCTCACTGATCCCAGCAGCACAAAGGTCAAAGGCCATAGCGCATGATTAGAGAAATATTTGGTAATTATCCAGATGCCAAATGCTAAATATGAGGCAGAAACTGCAGTTTTACCAAAAGAAAGAATCACCTGTGGGTAGCTGTAGCAGTAGCTGTTTGTGTGGATGGTTCCGCTCATGAGTGAGGACTGGACTGTATCTGTACGGAGTCATCACGTACGAGTCAAACCTTCCCTACCCCTAAAATTATCGTTTTCTTCTTTTTAGCTATTAACTTCTGAACGCATTTTTAGCTCGTGTCACTGGACTGCAACAACAGCGCAATCCCTGTTGCCTTCAGACTGGAAACACACTTGATCACAGGCATTCAGGAATATTTACACCCACTTGTAATCCTTTGGAGGATATTTAACCTTCCTATACGATACCACTTATTAACAATAATTAGTGTTTAGGTTCTATCTTCGCGGGAGGTATATACCATACAGTCATTAACTGAGTACCTGCTTTTGAACTAAATGATTCATAAGTATTGAAAGTGATTGTAACCAGTGATTTGATTTTTTTAAAAAATTCAACAATTTCAGAACTCTCAAATACAGCCTACAGACCAGGCGACCTTAGAAATGTTGTCAGAAAAACGCTCCAGTTTTAGTTTGGTACTGAAAGTCTGTTTAGCCCCCTTTTCACCTTTTCAAAGCAGTCGTGCGGTGTTTATGTTTGAAATGCTGTTTTCAAAAATCTGTGCAACTTTTTGAAATCTGAGTAAATTCCAGAAATATATATACAATATAGCACGAAGTAGATAACAGTATATTATGTGTATGTAGATGTAAATATATGTCTGTGTGTGTGTGTACACACACGATTTCAGTTTGATACAGGGGAGAAGGGAGGAAGGGAGGAAGGGAGGAAGGAAGGAAGGAAGAAAGGAAGGAAGGAAGGAAGGAAGGAAGGAAGGAAGGAAGGAAGGAAGGAAGGAAGGAAGGAAGGAAGGAAAAAGGAAGGAAGGGAGGGAGGGAGGAAGGAAAAAGGAAGGGAGGAAGGGAGGAAGGAGGGAAGGGAGGAAGGAAGGAAGGAAGGAAGGAAGGAAGGAAGGAAGGAAGGAAGGAAGGAAGGAAGGAAAAAGGAAGGAAGGAAGGAAGGAAGGAAAAAGGAAGGGAGGAAGGGAGGAAGGAGGGAAGGGAGGAAGGAGGGAAGGAAGGAAGGAAGGAAGGAAGGAAGGAAGGAAGGAAGGAAGGAAGGAAGGAAGGAAGGAAGGAAGGAAAAAGGAAGGAAGGGAGGGAGGAAGGGAGGAAGGAAGGAAGGAAGGAAGGAAGGAAGGAAGGAAAGAAGGAAGGAAGGAAGGAAAGAAGGAAGGAAGGAAGGAAGGAAAAAGGAAGGGAGGAAGGAAGGAAAAAGGAAGGGAGTGAGGGAGGAAGGGAGGAAGGAAGGAAGGAAGGAAGGAAGGAAGGAAGGAAGGAAGGAAGGAAGGAAGGAAGGAAGGAAGGAAGGAAGGAAGGAAAAAGGAAGGGAAGGAGCGAGGAAGGAAGGAAGGAAGGAAGGGAGGAGGTTAGGAAGGGAGGAAGGAGGTTAGGAAGGAAGGAAGGGAGGAAGGAAGGGAGGAAGGAGGGAGGGAGGGAGGGAGGAAGGAAGGGAGGAAGGGAGGAAGGGAGGAAGGAAGGAAGGAAGAAAGGAAGGGAGGAAGGAAGGAAGGAAGGAAGGAAGGAAGGAAGGAAGGGAGGAAGGAAGGAAGGAAGGAAGGAAGGAAAAAGGAAGGGAGTGAGGGAGGAAGGAAGGAAGGAAGGAAGGAAGGAAGGAAGGAAGGAATGAAGGAAGGAAGGAAAAAGGAAGGGAGTGAGGGAGGAAGGAAGGAAGGAAGGAAGGAAGGAAGGAAGGAAGGAAGGAAGGAAGGAAAAAGGAAGGGAGTGAGGGAGGAAGGGAGGAAGGAAGGAAGGAAGGGAGGAAGGAAGGAAGGAAGGAAGGAAGGAAGGAAGGAAGGAAGGAAGGAAGGAAAAAGGAAGGGAGGGAGGGAGGGAGGAAGGAAGGAAGGAAGGAAGGAAGGAAGGAAGGGAGGAGGTTAGGAAGGGAGGAAGGAGGTTAGGAAGGAAGGAAGGGAGGAAGGAAGGGAGGAAGGAGGGAGGGAGGGAGGGAGGAAGGGAGGGAGGGAGGAAGGAAGGAAGGAAGGAAGGAAGGGAGGAACGAGGGAAGGAAGGAAGGAGGGAAGGAAGGGAGGAAGGAAGGGAGGAAGGAGGGAAGGAAGGAGGGAAGGAAGGAAGGAAGGAAGGAAGGAAGGAAGGAAGGAAGGAAGGAGTCTGTGTGTCTCCCCCCGCTCCAGCCCGTGCAAAACGCCCTGCGAGGTGGCGGTGGCCGTGCCAGACCTGCTGCTCCTGCCCCGGCTCGTGTGGCCACACAACCAAGTTCAGAACCTTGGAGGAGTCACTTCTTTGGAAATTCAAGGAGTTAATTCTTTCCAGTAGCACCGTTTGGCACACAGTAGTGCTCGTGTACCAAGAAAGCAATTGCACAGCATTCTTCAGACTATAACTGTATCCAATTCTGAAAATACTATTTTGAGCTTTGTTTTGCTGTTCCCAGTGAGGCTCAGAATAGTGTGACGTTTATTTCAGCCAGCGATAAGCTCAGGATGGGTTCGGCTAGCGAGAAAGCCTTACTGTGTCCGCTTAGAACATTTGTTTCCGAAAGCTGTTAATTAAAGTTTATCCTCTCTAGCGGGAGCTGTTGAGCTCTGTCCCAGCAGTCCCAGTACGGCCATGCCACAGGTGTGCCAGGCATTTCAGTGCTCTCAAGTTCCTGGAGAAATTCCAGGGCAGAAGCCCGTGTTATCTGTTTCAGATGAGCCTCAGGATTCTCTCAGACTTTATGCAGATAGTGAGCCTTCAGGTTCAGACTGGAGGCGAATGGGAGCTTGCTGGGTGCTGGGGTGTTGGGACATGCCTGCTGGTTGCTCCCCGGTGCGGAGAGGGTGTCAGACGGGCAGGACGCAGCGCGGTGACACCAGAACTGCCTGTTCTGGGAGCAGCACAACCCCAGCCAAGGGCTGTCCCTGTCCTGAGAGAAGGAGCTGTGGAGCTGGGCCTCGGAAATTGGTGAAAACTCTGCCTTTTGCCATGGCAAAATAGTGCTCAAAGCAAAACCGCTGCATTTCACATGGATCTGCACTAAAACGTCCTCAAGCAGATGGTGTAGCAACGGCTAACATGGATTGCAAGAGCTCTGTGTTATTTCTCATTTGTAATCTCTAACCCAGCCTACTACAAAGCTGGACTTCAGATAATGATGATACTTTAGGTGTAAGGTGTATTGATTTTGTTCAGTCATATTTCTCCTTTCTGGCTGTAAATGTATTGGTCTCCAAATAATATAGTGGCTGCTAAAATATTTCTGACATCTGTACTTTAAATAAGTATTGCAAACACCTGAGACGGTAGACTATCTTCTTCTTTGGGGTGCTTTTTCACATATCCTTACAAGTCACACATAAATGAAGGTGGCTCTGTGGTACATAACTAACAACTGCTTTTAAGTACATTATAAAATCTCACCATGGCAACATCTTTCTGCTCATCGTATTTATAGTGAGAAAAAGAAAACAAGCAAAAATAATATTAACTCTGAAGCCTTTGTGAAATTTAGAGGTTGAAAGATTATTCTAAGTCAGGGTTCTTTTTTCATAACTGTCTGTAAAGATCCTTGAACATGTTACCAGAGAAATAGTAACTGAAGGTAGAAATAGAAGGTTTTCTTCTTTGGAGTTCAGCTTTATACGAAACTACCAAATAGTTTTTGTTTGGGTCACTGTGACCAAATACTTGATTTTAATAGAAGAAAGTTAGAAAAAAGATGGCACATTTGCTTAGCTCCCCTGAGCCCTAAGCACACTGGGCACGGTGCGGACGCCCAGGTACGGTCATAGAAAGAGAGACCAGCTTGGAAATCACCCCAAACATCTTCCTGCCTCCCTGCACTCTGGCACCATGTAAGCCTGGCTCAAAAGGGATGGGCAGGCTTCTCTTTCCAGGCCTGTTAGGACTGGCAGTGTTTTCTCTGTTCTCTTGCTCCCACGGCTCTGCAGTCTTAGAAATCCCTGGGTGAATTGGGGGGAATAGTCATAACAGAGCGTGGTAGATGCCTGCGCTGGAGAACCGCACTTCAAGTGCTCCTCTTGGTATCACCTCGTGGGCTACAGCCGAACAGATCTTGCAGATAACGTGATTCAGAATAACATCAGCTACCGCCGCTCTTGCATTTTGTCCGTCCCTCTCCCTCCAGTCCCCACCGCGTGACACCAACGCTGGATTCAGGCAGCGTGAGGAGCGGGAGCGCAGGCTCAGCAAAAGGCTCAGCTGGAGCCAGATGCAGCTACAGCGTCTCAGGCGTCATTGCTCAGGTAAAAAACAAAACCGGACAGATTCTGAGGGAATTCATCGCCTGCAGATTCCTTGCAACTGTGGGGAAATCTGTGGATGGTCTGAATATCTGAACAAATCGGACCACTTTGACACTTAGGTACATGTCTAGGGTTTAACCACCTACTTTAGAAATTATTGGATTTATTTCTTATTTCACTCTAGTTCGTTCTCATTCATCTGTCTTTTTTAGAACATGTTCTTTGTTTATATTCAATATAAATAGGGAAGGAAACTAAGGGAAATATAAAGAGATTCTGAATTAAACCCAAAAAATCCAACTATTTTTAATTCTTCATGAATTTTTCATTACTACTTCCCACAAAACACCTCCTGCCTTCTCCAAATGTTCTAAAAAGTGCTGCCATTCTTGGTAGATAAAAGCAGTATAAAATAATTGTATTAAGCAAAATTCCTTCTTTGTTTTTCTCGAACAACCGCTACATAGTGACCTTCCATCCAGTGTCTTCTGCAGTGGGAACAGGTTCCGTAACTGTCAGTAAAAGCAATTAGCTGTGCGTACAAATCTGTACGGGAACTTGAGCACCAAGATAAAATCGAAGGGCCCTTTTGCTCATTTACACAGAGAATTACAGCACAGATAGTTCACTCTCAATCACTTCTTTCTGTTACTGTTTTTAGGGGGGAAAAAGTGCTACTGGTACCAAAGCAAGTAGGAGGTGCTTGTTCTTTCCACCGTGCCCATCAGCTTTCTGGCTGTGGCAACCAGAGTAGATTGGAGTAGGGAAGAGTGTGGAGGAGAGGCTGTAGGACCTGGCTGGAATGAGGACACTCCAGATAGCCCAGGCTGAAAGGAGAAAACAGTCTACAATCTAGCAGAGATGGAATTTACTAAATATTACATTTAGAACTGTTTGAAAAACTTGTTAAAGTTTGGCTTCCTTTCTTTCAAAGATGTTTTCCCATATAAAAATCAGGTGCTCTCACAGATCCTGCCTTCCAATCGTTTTGGTTTTACAGGGGCAAAGATTTCGCCAGTTCCCCGGAAGACTTTTCAGAACAGAACAAAGAGTCAACTTTCCAGATCATCTTTTAATTCCGTATTGTTATTTTGGACCTAGCACAACAGATTCCCGATCTACGAACTATTTCCATCTAGTAAGTTTTGATAATACACACCGTGGCATACACCTTGGAGCAAATTTCCTTCTGCTCGTACAGACATCCCAAATCTTATTTGATGAGGCTGCCTTAGGTAGGAATGGGATGGCACAGGTACGTGCTTAGAGGTTGAATCTGATGCTGGGGCTGCCCAATCCGAAAGCTGAGATGATACATGGGCATCCCACCACACAGGTCACCAAGATTGCCAGGACCACTTCAGATCAGATAAATACTCAGATCAGATTACTTAGATCAAGTAAATACCCTCTGGCTGCTGTGCTGCATTTCAACCTTTCTCCTGCTTCAGAATTAAATGCACAAGATGCAGCCAGCGGTGAGCCGGTCATTTGCGCCCGTCATTTAGGTCCTGGCAAATGTAAGAGGTGGCCAAAGTAGTGAGCATGAGGCAGAGACCACATTAGTTTATTTTGGAAATAATGAGCAGCACTTGTCAGATCAATTAGTGTGGGGGTAACTTGTCATGACCTTGATCAGCAATCAAACCTGACTGTGTTTGGCATATTCAACAGCGATGGCCTTACTCAAGGAACATAAAGTGTAAAACGACACCCGCCTTTAATACTCATTTGCTCTTAGCCCAGGGCTCTGACACATCAGAAATTAAATCCTTGCTAAGTACAGGTTGCCCTTGACTACTAAACCAGAAACCTCGAGCTGCCTGTCACCATAGCATGGGGAACAGTGAGTGAGAAAATGTTGTTCTGGGCATCTTCTAGGCTATAGAGAAAGTTCATCTTTTGCCACTCTGGTGCTCAGAGTGATCAGCAAAGCTTAATTGTTTGCTTAAGCGGCCTTTGGAGCAGAGAACTAACTGAGCTATAAATTGGCAGGGCTGGCCAATGCACTTGAACAGCAAAAAGACTTTCAAAGAGGCGGTTTTGCTCCCAAGTGCTTATTGTCAGCTCTTTGAGTTAAACAGATTTTAACAACCCAAACAAAAACTCCGCAGGGGAGCTTTTTACAAACAGAAAACAAAGGAGCCCTGTTCCAGCTACATCAAAGCCTCCAGTCCCCTAGAACCTCTGGTGGCACTTTGTTTCATCCCAGGCCCCTCGCTCAACGCTCGTGTCAGCTTTCCCGCCCACGGATGAACCATTTTTCCCGAGTCCCTGATCTAGCTTTTAGCTGACTTCAGAAAAGAAACAGCATCGCTTTAGGCAAAGCTACGGCTACTCCCCTTGCCACACCGTGGCTGCCCGTGAAAGGTGTCTCAGAACACGGTGCCGTCATGAAAAACCCTCGGGTGCCTCCGGGTTTGCTCGCATTGAAGCCATCCCACTGGGGAGGCTTCTCGTACTAGACCAGCCGCCTTCTCTTGCACAGGCCAGGAGGACTGAGAGCCAGACTTGGGCTGCCGAGGCTGAAGATAAGACGACAAGTTTTATTTTATTCTTTTTTTTCGATTCCATTTTTATCCCCCCAGCCCAATGTAAATACGGGGTAGCAGTGAGAGATTTGAATTCATAAAAAGTTCATGGTAGTGAAATTTCAGGTACATTTAAGAGAGAACGGCATTACTTTTGCATTTAGTGTGGGGTGTTTAATGTGGTTTTGTTCAGAATGTGACGAAATTTAACACCGCAGTTAAAAAGGGGATGTTCTTCTAGCTCTGGATAATTAATGACACAGTAGGATGCAGCCTCATCTGAATAAGAGGCAGAACCACCTCATGGCTGCTCCGCTTTGACATGACACAAAGGAGTACATATCTAATTGAAAAAAATGCACTGGTTGATTAAAAAAATTTTTAAAAAAATTAGACAGGGTGGAGAAATTATACATATGGTTATACATGAAACATTGCAGGTACAATTGAGATTTCAGTTGTATGAAACCAACTGAAAGTTCTGAATCATCAAAACCCACATTACAGACCATTCAAAAGTTATATTTTTGTTCTTTCAAAATGTGTGTTTATGGCCAGAAGACATTAATGAAATCCAAATAATTTCTCAAATCTGTGATATACTGCATAAATTTGAGGGGGAAGCACAGAAAAGGAGAAAATGACAAGCCCTATCCCAACACAATATAATAATCTCAAATTTACTGGAGACATCCTATGCCTATATTATCACTTCGGTTTCCCTGCTTGCTTTAATTACCCACGTAGTCCCATCAGTACGACACCTACTTCCAAACACGCTGTGTTGCCTCGTCCTGCTCTGCAGATCCTCTCCCTGCTGCTGGAGAGCTACGTCCAGCTCTGCTTGGATCTACCTTGGAGCAGACAGTTAACGTGAGGTGACAAAAACCTGCATGGAGAGCGCTGCATCTGCCTCAGTACTGCATTGTGATGGCAATATAGAAAGAATATGTGTGTAATACTTCACTGTTACTAACAAAATCTTCAGTTTCTGGTTATTTTGGATATGTTGGGGTTTTGGGTTCCTAACTTGAAATCCTTCAGAGCCACAAATTTTAGAAATTTATGGAAAAATAGTCATAGAATCATGGAATCTTTTTGGTTGGAAGAGACCCTCAGGATCATCGAGTCCAACCTTAAACTAACTCTAGCACTAAACCACGTCCCTAAGAACCTCGTCTAAACGCCTTTTAAACCCCTCCAGGGATGGTGACTCCACCACTGCCCTGGGCAGCCTGTTCCAATGCCCCACAGCCTTTTCCAGGAATAATTTTTTCCTAACATCCAATCTGAACCTCCCCTGGCACAAGTTGAGGCTGTTGCCTCTTGTCTTATGACTTGTTCCTTGGGAGAAGAGACGAACCCCACCCCTGGCTCCAAGCTCCTTTCAGGCAGGTCAGAGATCAGAAGGTCTCCCCTCAGCTCCTGTTCTCCAGCTGAACCTCCAGCTCCCTCAGCTGCTCCTCATCAGACTCATAATAAAGCTTAAAGACGCCTGATTTTTTTTTAATCTTAAACCAATACTAGCTCTTCCCCGTAATATGCATGTAAAAGCATAGTTATTCTCCTGTGTCAGAGTCTGTTCTTTTGTACTCAGGAACTGATGGTGGGAGTTGGTTAAGGATGAGGAAGAACTAGTGCTACACCACTGTTTCGAGATAAGCACTGAAGTCTTTCTGCGGTTAACTACATTTCTTTCAGGCCAACAACTGTCTTTAGATTTTATCAGCCTGATAGGAGGAGATGAAGAGAAAGAATTCATCCCGTAGCATCCCTAATCCAGGGAACAAGTGGTTAACTACATTTCTTTCAGGCCAACAACTGTCTTTAGATTTTATCAGCCTGATAGGAGGAGATGAAGAGAAAGAATTCATCCCGTAGCATCCCTAATCCAGGGAACAAGTGGATCAGCCGAGCAGGGGGAAAGATAAGTGAGGAAGAAGCTTGTAGGTAAATGACACAGTGGGATTTGAAAATGAAAGGAGCTAAAGAGGATCCATGTGGATTGAGTAGAGGATGGGAAAAAGAAATACTGAAACTGTGGTTTAGGGAATGAACATTAGAGCACATAACTAGGCCACTGACTAAGCTCTGGCCCAAGGTTAGATAAGGGAACAGGATGTGGAAAATTCCTGGGCATCACATGAGAAATTGCTGAACATGATTGATAAGGGTGTGAGAAAATGACTGGGGATCCCACTAGCGCTGTGCGGGATGGCTGGTTTCACTGGGGGTTGTGAGGAACCCAGCAGAAGGCCGAGCTTGACCGAAAACTGGGGAGGTGTTGGGAGACCTTTGGGGAGTAACGTCTTGCCCAGTACCAAGGTAACTGCAGCGCTGAGGCCACAAAAGCCCAAGATCGCCTAGGTAATGCTATCAGAATTGGCAAATTTGGGCTAGATGTAGCAGAACTGGCGGCCGTGGGGAAAAAACTGATTTGCTGGGTGTCGTGGAGGAGCCTAGGGCAGAGGAAGCGGGTGGTGAAAAGGTGGGAAATGCAAAAGGGCCATTAAGGTACAGAAACCATAGGGCCGGTGCCACCTGGGGGGTCTGTGGGCAGCCCTGCGCTGACCGCTGGAGCAAGACAAAAACCCGCCCAGCCATATGGCACCGATAAAACCCGCTCCTGCCTGGTGTGCTGGGGTGCCATGGGTCGAGTGGCCATCCCAGTGTCGCCCTGCCAGTGCCAGCCCTGCCAGTATCCACGCAGCAGCGCGACTGACCAAACTAAAACGCCATTCTGCATTTAACCTGCAAAACCACCACTGACTTGAACAAATTAACTCAAACCGGTCGGCAGCCGCAAAATGGTTTTTGCAAAGATTTTTCTTTTTTCATGGAGGAAACATGCGAACTTCTTTCCCAAAGACAGAGTTGTGCCCTCGCTGCCCGCAGGATACGTAGGTTTTATCAAGAAAAAAAAATAATTGTAACCGTTCATTTAAAAATGTAAAAAGTCCCCACAAAGGAAAATAGTTTCATATAACTGTTAAAAGAGAACCGTAGGGCTTGACAGAATGTTTTTCATGGTTCACTAAATTCACTGTTCTCTAGTTCTCTTACTTGTATGGCCCTTTCGGACAATATTTTGGTACCTTTAATAAACTGGGCTGCTGGGAAGCCCTCATCCCTTTCTTTGGTGTTCTCATCGCTGTAACTCTCATTTTCTTTAGTCAAATGAATGATTGCGTAATCCTGAGCAGTGGTACAGACTTAAAAATATCACCTAGGATCATCCTGCTTTTCATTGTGTCTGTGTAGGCTGAAGAATTCTGCCTTTGACATTGTATGTAAAGGATTTATTTCTGTCATCAACTGGAGCATGCCATATATACAGATTCCTCTTGAAGCCTCCATGGCTGTTTACGTTTTTAACAGTATCTCAGACTGTGAAGTATCTGACACATCGACCAGATACTTCTTGTCTTTAAAATTATTGTTTATACCGTCACAATAAAACTGGAAGGTTCAGGTTCCAGCTGCGTCTGAGCACCACTTTTCCCCTCATAAAGAATCTGGTCAAATTAAATATTTGCTTCTCGGGAGCGGGTGGAAGGGAGCAAGCACAAGGGCAAACATGCTCATTTTTTTCTGCTACATCAAGCCCTCCTTAATTATGTGAAAATGGACAGTTGTCATCATTCAGAGTCATAGTTTTCAGCGCATAAACGACATCAAAGTGCAAAGTTCCTGCGGCGGTGCTGGCGAGGTTGCACAGGAAGGATGTGGTTAGTCCTGCAGCCTCTTCCAGGCACACGAAGGGCCCCAGTTTGCAGCCAGGGCCGCTGGCAGGGGGGCAGTGGCCGCGGTCCTGCTGTCCCCGATATCCCCCAAATTACACAGAAGCAGCGGAACTTGAGTCCCGCTCCCATCCCCGCCATCCCCTACCCCTCCAATGCATTCAGCGGAAATGTGACTGGCTTTCTGTAAGCTCGTTTCTTCTTCTGCAATTTTGCTTTTAGCATTACTCGGCAGAAATCATAAATTTTCAGAGGAATTTTAAACATTACAGCACATTCCTGCAGGTTATGTGTTTATGTGCTCTTTTCTGCTCTTTTTGCAATAAAGAATGCGTTGCTTCGACTCTGGCGAGGAGAATGCAGGTCTGGTTCAGAGTTTCGTTGCATATCGTTTGTGTCCCAACAGTTTTGCTTCAAGGTGCTGTCCCGGTCTTCTCATCTGTGCTGGAACAGCAGATGAGGAAAAAGTTGTGGGCGTGTTGGACTTAGGATACCTGTAAACCTTCACGTGCCACAGCTGTGGAAAACGTGCCTTTTACTTGGTAGTGCTGTGTTTGTAAGTACAAATGAAGTGGTTTGCAGCCGGCAAAGGGGAAATGCCAGCGTCACTATGGAAAGTCTTCGAAAGACTTTCTCTACAGTGTTGTCCTGGACAGCCGTATCGAAATGTTGAATTCAAAACACGGGAAATGCGGAGAAGGCATTCCCAAAAGAACAGACACAAGAAGGCTATTCTGCGAGAGGCAGTTTAACAGTTCAGCTCATTTAGCTCAACAAAAGAAGGCTGCGCGGAAATATGATTACTCTGGGAAAATATATCCGCAAAGCGAATACCACGGGGGAAGGAGGGACAGCACAAACCCGGTTGTTTGCAAACTAAGAGCGGATAAATGAGCAGCAGATTTCCAGCGAGCGGAGAAGTCAGCCGTGGAACAACCTCCCAGCGGGGCCAGAGACAGACACACGTTCACGCGGGCTGCAGGAGCCCCGACGGTCCAGCACCCGCTGGGCTCTGACTCAGCCCAGTTGGCCCAGTCCCAGTTTGCTGTAAACCCTGCTGGCTCCGTGCTCTCAACTGGGTTTTACCCCCAGCAGAACTTTTATCAACTGGCTTGTACTCTCAGTTTTGAAGTTCATTGATTCTAAATCTCTCTGAAGCGAACAGGAGAAAAGTTTCTTACTTTGCTGACTGAATGGCAAGTGTTGGATCAGAAGTGCATGTCCCATCTTTTAGAAAGAGGAAAACTTCATGGAGTTGGAACTTAATAATTTGGTACTAGAGAATCTGAATTTTTTGAAAGATAACGGGGGAGAGTGTTCATATTTTAATTTTCTAGCTTAGGCTTATCGCCGAGCTTTAAACCTGTGAAAATAAAGGAATGTAGCAAAACATGTGACAAGGCTGCAGTGGTTCTAGTACTATAATTCTATAGAAAATGTGTTCCATTATATTAATGAAAATGAAATAAGTGTTTTTCCTTGCAATATGGATGTTTTCCATCACCTTATTTTCTCAGTAATCAAGATATGCACACAGTGTAAGCTCTGAGTGAAATGTGTGATTAGAGACCATTTAAGATATATATTTCACTTCAGAGAAAAGCACGGATAGATAATTAACTGTATTGCAAAATCATTATTTAAAAATTGGAAAACGCCGAAATGTAAGATGGTCTGTGCAGCTGTACTTTCATAATCTCTCAGCACTTTTTCTGTAGGCCCCTTGCCTTTTTCAGAGCCCAGGGTGACCAGTTCTCACGAAAAGCGGTTCAGCACCTCCCGATACACTTTCCATGCTGCATGCGGCACCCGTCTTATTTCTTTCTCCCTGTTCAAAACATCTCGGAAGAGAAACAGCTCCCGCATAGACTTCCCTGTCTCATTTATCACTACTGCCTCTGAAGGGTTCACAATGACTAATTAATCTAACTTCACAAACTCTTGCCAGATAAGGGCTGGCACATAATCGAGGGACAGAGAGATGAAGGTCAAAAGTGTCCCCTAACTTGGGCGTGTGCTATTGAGATGCTCTGAACATGATTATGAACAATAAAGCTCTTTATGTTCGAATTACAAACCGTTATTCACCTCGGTTGCAATAAATAGTGCTCAGCATTTCTGTCAATCAGAACCTAAGCTCACGACAGACACCTAGAAAATAAGAAATGAATGGCTATGAAAAATTTAGTTTAAGAGCCTTGCTTAATGAGAGGAGAACAGGAAACCTTTGAGAGATTCAAAGCTATAATGTGATTTTCTGAGGCAGCATTTACCATTTGGGATGTGTTTTCTTTTCCAGCAACTCCCTGGCCTCATTTTCAAAGATTCCTGCCTCCAGGTTCGAAAATGGTCCATTTTGTGAGCAGGAAATCAAGACATGCCAATAGCACATCTCGTCAAAAATGTCCAGGGTTCCTAAATGCCGTCCCTAACAGCTTGTGTCCATTATAGCACAAAACAGCACGTATACTAACCATCCATTAAAGCACCTGATAAAAAAGCAGGAATTTTTCCAGAAAATACATGAAAATACTTAATGAACATGTTAAGTATTCAAAGACTTAAACTATAATACGCATCGTTAAGCTTCCCTAATTCTAATAAAGACATTGAAAACTAAGATGTGCAAACAAATGCTGCCCCAGAATTAATAACACAAAGTGACGTTTTGCCTGCAGAAACACACAAAAATCCCACTGATGTCAGCGCGTGGTTCCTTGAGGCCGTTATTTGGAGCTCACGTCTGCAGCCGTGAAGTTGCATTAACAGTCTATTTGTGTGAAGAAAATTAGCTACCAACCTGAAGAATATACATTACTCTATTAAAATTTCTAGAGAAAGTTCGTGAAAGCAATACATGAGTTCAAGAAAAATCATAAAGCCACAATTATTTTTTTAAAAGAAGACAGTAAATTTGTAGTTGAAATTATCTCCATAGTACTGTTCCCGTGTATACACAAATATTACGTAAATAATCAATGCTGTGTTAGTGGCAAAAGAAGATTTTTAGGATGTTACTGAATGGCTGACAAGTCAACTGAAACGTATTTTTAACCGGAGGATAAATCTGTTTGAAGGCTTTATAAAGGAACCTTATAAATTTAGACCAAAAGCCTGGATTTATTTTACATACTCGAGACCTCACTTTGGCCTCTGATCACAGGAAAAACTGGTATAAATCTGGAATGCCTCCTTTGAAACCAACTAAGGCTTTCAGAATTGATGCTCCTAGATCCAAGAGAGAAGTTTAGCCCAAGGGCCCGGAGCCAGCTTTACTGAGCGAGAGACATTTGGTCTGGCTGCGGGGGGAGGCGGTGGCAGCTGCCCAGCTTTTCTCCCCGAGAAGCGATGTCAGGAGAGTCAGTAGATCCCTTTGGGCACCCGACACGATGGGAAATAGCCAGAGGATCCTCTGAACGGGGACTGGCCGCCACCTCACGCTGCCCCGCTGGTCACTGGCCTCTTGTGCCGGGGCTGCTGGGACTTGCTCTCAATCCTCCTTCTTTTTGTGACATAATATAGTTTAATTTATGACCACAAAAAGTGCAACAAGGAAGGGAAAAGACGAAGAAAAAAATTAAATACAACCAGCCATATACTTGAAAATGTAAACATCAAACTATTCCCTAGATATGTAATTACGGGCAGCTTCAAAGAGGGTATAAGGCACATTTTTAGCAAATGCATCATATTTTGTATATGCTGCATTTGCCTGAAGGACAGTCTGGTTTTCTACAGGAGCACAGCAAACAGCTTTTAAAGGGATCATCAACTAGAGTTTGTGGCCGATCACTTGGAGCTCCCACGAGACATACAGAGGCACGGCATGAAAAAGAAAATAAAAATAACGAAGCAAACGTTGCACATATCCAGCGTGCTCCAGCAACCGCCTGCTTGGGCCGTTCCAGCTGAGAACCACCCAAACACAAGCACTGAAGAAAGGTTTCCTGAATAAATACCCAGGCAAGTTTTTAATCATTGTTTTATCTTCTGAAACATTTTTCACCTCAAATAAAAAAGCCCCAGAAGATCAATGCTGACAAAGATCTGAAATGTTTGACTTGCGTGCTCTTCTTAACAGCTTCCACCTTCTGAAACACCAGCCTGTCTGTGGCATTTGTTGTTATTCTTTGTCCTGACTAAAAAGATACCTGGGCCAAAATATGCCAAGGAGTCGGTCTGGTAGGTTCCTCGTGGCTGGAAAGAATATTTTTATAGTTCCAATTTACAAATTAAGATTTTTCTTATTTAACTTTTCTATACATTTTGCTTAGATAAGTGGAAAAAAGGCCAGAATGCCAGTAAGGGTACAATAAAAAAAAAATCTGGTAGTGTAAGGAAGAGCTGAGCCCAACTCTCATTTGCACTCCAGGGTTCGTCTTTGGACAACACAAAGGAAAATCAGAGCCTGAGGATGGATCTGTGAGCAATTCAAACTCGTGGTTAAATCTCCCTTGTCTGTGGCAGACCATTTTACCTCTGGCAAATAGTTTCTGGTGTCCTGATTCCTAAGTATTCGTGTTTTGCGTTTATTATCGTCAGCTCTCTGTAATGATGTTTGTTTCAGAGTGAGTTGGGGTTTTATTGGGCTGCATTTGATCTGTCCTATGCTTGAAAGCAAAGGGACTCACTTAAAATCAGCGAAACTGTTTTCTTGGACTGTGAAAAGGTAACAATAAAACTTCACTTCTTACATGTTAGTAAGACTTAGTCATTTTACTTTAAAAGCTTTTCATTTAGCAAACGGAGTTTGACAAGAACCAAATCCTCGGAACAGTGCAGCACTTCTCTCTTTTGAATATTTGTTTCCATTAAATGACTGACCTTCATTTTTTTCCATTTTTAGGGAGCAATAGTAGAGGAACATCAACATTTTACATTTCTGATAGTGGACTCAGATTATTTTTTATTATCACCCCAAAACATTAGTTGTACGAAGAACCTAAAGGCAAGTTTTACTAGTAGATACAATTAGTAACTACAAATAAACTACAGGGCTGAAAGGCAGAAAACTGTAGAGGTGATGAATGAAAAAATGAGTGTTATATGAGAGAACTCAGTGCTCACCATATTAAAAATTCATCTTGCTGAAATAGAGATTTTTAAAAAATATTCAGCATGAATTAATGTGAGTCTATACGTAATAGTTGGCTAAAATCTCTGCCCTGTTCTACAGGAGCATTGTCACGTAAACAGGAAAACATACAGTAAAGAAATGTAACACAGGAAAACAAAAGACTTACAGGAACACATAAACATAGATTTCTTCGTTCAACATGCCTAACTGTAATGTGATTTTGATGCAATATTTGCTATTTAGCAACTTTATTTGTTGATTATTTCCCAGTAGCCGAAAGGCTAACACTCCTCAGATAATTCCTGAGTTGGAAAATAGAGTCTTGGCTCTTGCCTTATGCCACACAGTGTTTGAGAACCAGGGTCCCTTCTCTGAGAGTTTAATGAAGAAATATTTCAAAGCGATTGTCTTGCTTGTCAGGTGTTTCAGCCTTTCTTTCTGCTGACGAGGGAAGCCTGAACTCCTCTCCAGCGCCGGGTTCAAGGCCGCTGCAGTCGCCGAATGGCTCCCCTGAGCACGGGGTGAGCTGGGGATGCACAAACCCTGGTGCTGCAGCTCGGGGGACACAACCCATACAGGGACACGGCTCGTATCCACAGCCCCGTACCTCCTTAGTGCCCGCAGAACTCTCCTACCTGCTTCATCTTACAGGGCAGCGGAGGAACAAAAATGTTCTGAGTGGGGAGTGAGAAGCAGCAGAGCTGTGCCAGGGCTGTGAGTGCTCCTGGTTCCTTCTCAAAGACAATGAATGACCCCAGCCCTGCTTCTGTCCGGCAGGTACAAATAACACAGGCCCTTACCAAACCATAGATTAACACCAAACTGTAGATTAAGAATAAGGAAAGGGTGATTCATGTGACTAAAACATGAGTTGATCTTGTCCACATTCCTCGCACTCTTGCTTTACAACGTTTTACTGCATTTGCTTAATAGCGCTCCCTACTACTTAAAAGACCTACAAGGGATAAGATATATACACCTATTATTAAGCTAAAGAGGCAAACCAGCGTAGTAGCAAAAAGTGTAAGAGATTCTGTTACTTGTCTTTTTGAAAACAAGTCTAATGTAATGCGATGCATGAACTGCCTTTCAGGACAGCCAGCATCTCCTGCTCTGCTAATCTCCTTTTGTGAGGAACTGGATTCGAGACACAGTTTTTAAGAAAGACCTGCAGGCAGAGTTGTTCTTCAGTTAGATCAACATGGAAACATATCCACAAAACAGTCTTCCCTGGCATGCATGTCAAATCACAGAACAGTTTGGGCTGAAGGGCCCTCCCCAGCTCCCCCAGTGCCCCCCCTGCCATGGGCAGGGACATCTGCACCAGCTCAGGTTGCTCAGAGCCCCGTCCAGCCTGGCCTGGGATGTCTCCAGGGATGGTTCAGCCACCACCTCTCTGGCCAACCTGGGCCAGGCTCTCACCACCCTCAGGGCCAACAATTCCTTCCTCACGTCCGCTCTGAATCTCCCCTTTTCTAATTTAAACCCATCACCCCTTGTCTTATCACAACGGACCCTGCTCAAGTCTGTCCCCATCTTTCTTATCAGCACTGAAAGGCCGCACTAAGGTTTCCCCGGAGCTTCTCTTCTCCAGCTGAGCACCCCAGCTCTCCCAGCCTGTCCTCCCAGCAGAGCTGTTCCAGCCTCAGGTCATTTCTGGGGCTCCTCTGGCCCCTCTCCAGCAGGTCCATGTGTCCTGTGCTGAGGACCCAGAGCTGGCCCAGCACTGCAGGGGGGTCTCACCAGAGCGGGGCAGAGGGGCAGAATCCCCCCCAAACCTGCTGCCCACGGGGCTGGAGATGCAGCCCCACATATGATTGGCTTCTGGGCTGCAAGCACACATTGCCGCCCTTCGAATCAGCTAAACTTTAATCCCAACAACACAGGAATTAAAATTAAATTCCTTTTTCCCATTTTCGGTTTTGTTCTTAAAAGGAAAAATACAGAAAAATATTTAAAATACAAAATATCCCTACAGATATCAATGTACAGATCCTTTGAATTTTGAGAAAATTATTTAAAAATATTGTCAAATATGTATGTTTTAAGCATAAGTTCTCCATGTCTAAGTCTTCCTACTACTCAGAATGGGAGTATGCAGTCCATACTGGTGGCAGAATCCTCCTTGGATAAAGACTCTAAAGATCACATAAAACAGCCCAAACACCTGAGATATTACCTTACTTCTATGCTGCAGATTTGTTTTCATATAACTCTCACATTTTAATTCCTCTCGATTTTTTTTCCTCCTGCTGTACCTTGGTTTTGTCAATCTACTCACTCCTAGGATCTCCCATTAAAAAGGAGAGAAAGCCTAATGCTATTTTGATTTAATTAGTGTCTAGAGATGTCCTGGTCTTCCCGTTGGAGGAGGATGGGCTGGATGCAGTTGAGAGCCAGGTGTGTGTTGGGGGTGATGGTGGGAGAGCCTGGAGTGGTTTGCTCAGTCCACAGCAGTTCACGGAAACTCAGAGGCAGGCTGGTTTCTTATATCTGCTTTTAATTTAGTAGTTTAGTAGGGCAACATGCGTGCCAAAGCATAATCCTTATATTTAAGTGGGTTCTGAATTCTACAGCTGTATTTTATTCTGGAAAGTCTAGGAAGTTTTAGGGTTTCTTGTATTGGTTTTGTGGGCGTTTTAAGACACTGAAAATGTCTTATTAAGATAAGCACGTTAGCTGTGCTATTAACATACAGAAACTCACAGTTTGAGGAATGGCTGTTGTAGTTTGGCCTCCTAGGACAGATGCATCCTTCAGCAAAGTGAATGTATGTTCCAAATGGGGAGGAGAGGAGACAAGAAAGGGAATTTTTAAACCAAATAAATACAGTAAATTAGACACAGTCTGGAGTATGCCATTGCAAGAATTGAAAGTGTGCATATAGTTTCTTTAAAGTCTAGTTCTAAGTTATTGTTATTACGATGTTACTTAATGCCTCTTTAATATTTAAAATGTATTTGTTCTAAGCAAGTGTTTCAAGCTTCATATGTTTCTGTTTCATGGACACTTTCCAGATTTGTTGTGTGGACTTTATTTGCAGCTCTAATGGTACGGGAAAAATATATATATATCAGTGACGTGCAGAGAACTATTATGAATTAAAACTGCATTAAAAATTCAAAACCTCAAAGGTCGATATCTGTTGCTTGAAAAACACAAACCAGCAAAACAATGACTAAACTAGCGATTGATCACATGTAACTTAAAAAATCTAATTCCTGAAGAAAAGAAAAGCAATGCAAACACCCTCACTGGCATTCCTTTCTGTGGCAGCTGTGGGATTGATTTCCAGCCATCACTCAAAGTGGTGAAAGCTGAGCCAAAGAATCTGTGATCATTTTTCTTCCCAAACTTCTGTACCGCAGTTAGCCTGCCAGCTCCAGGGTACATCCAAAGTTGCATTTTTTAATATACATTCTTCAATTGTCAAACTGTACAAATACATCTATTTTCTTATACTAATCTTCATTTTTATTTAATTGCGAGACGTTTAATCAGCAGACGTCTCCATCTCGTCTCTTTTTCCCCATCTCACTGAAGTTATAAATTAACACCTGGGTGAAATTTAAAGAGGTGAAACAGAGAATTTTCCTTTTTTTTTTTTTTTCCCCCCCGAACAACAAAGTTGCTTTAAGTAAAACAAAGAGATTCTTGACAAAAGATCCTTTGCATTTTTATTTGCACAAATGCTGGGGATGCCTGTGTCTGGAATGAAATCCTTCAGGATACTCGGCTGGATAAACATGCTTCTCCAAAGAAATGCAATGAGACATCTCTGTGTATTACAGTCAGCTGTGGACAGTGTTCCTTGCACTGGTTTTGATTAATCTGCCATTGCACCCTGGTAAGATTAATGAACTGTGAAGGATATGTGGACGCTGTCTCTTCGTTTCAAAGAAAGAGTGTGAAGAATTTAAATAAACATAACATTTAGGTGGTCTCTTTTGGCAGGATCTGCTGGGCTGTCACTGCCTTTATAAAGCTTGTGGGGTTTTTGTTTGTTTGCTTGTTTTATAGGTGCGTTTGGAGCTTGAAGTTTTTACACAGTAGTTATGTTGGCCAAGAGCAACTACGAGCTATTATTTAAACAAGCAATGAAAACTTACGCTGGATGAGCTGATTAGATTTCCATTAGCTACCAGGTAACGGTATGAGGCTTTAGAGGTGCTTTGTGAAGAGAAATTTATTGTAATATGGTTTCACTGAGAGTTGCCATAAAACATCAGTAAAACATGAGAGTAAAAGGAAAAGAAAAAATTAAAATTGAAAACAAAGAAAGAAGGAAGGAAGATCTGGATGCAGCTGTAGATCTTCTGTTACATTACAAAGAAAATCTTAATGGGCATCAATTTTAAAATTTTTAATGGCCACCAATGGATTGTAGGTCTGATACCTTTTCTGAGTTTGTTTACCATCTGCGAATTTTGGCTTAAGCATTTTTTTGGTCCTTGAAATCATCCACAATGCTATCTCACAGCAACAAGAGAGGTTTACGGCCACCAGGCACAAGAACAATGCTCAACACGATAACCAAAGGCCTTCGGATTAAAAATTAAATATATTGGTAAATTCCCTTCCCCAACAATCGGCAACATATAACCAGAGTCAGTGCATACACATTTTGAAAGTCTGAGGAAACCCCTGTGATTTGTCCTGAATTATCTTACACATGCAGCAATGAACTCCAAGGCCAGCTCTCAATGTAGAGGTGCGAGGGTCCTCATCCTCAGAGCAGAGAATTTATCCGGTCAAAAACCTGAAAGGAGGAGCCAATCTGTTTGGAAGTTGGACCTTATTGAGCTTTAAATAGCACGGGACTTCCTTCCCTGGGATGTTCTGACAGATGGAAAATTTTTATTTAAATTTTCACTAACTTTGTGAAAATCCTGATGTTAAAGAGATCACAGTTGTCAAATTAGAAGTACATTTGCTTTGCACCATTTTAGGCGAGTTTGCCAGAACAGGTTTGAACCTGCCTGTTTTCCCCTCCAGCTGGTAGAACCCCTGGGCAGTTTTTTGCGGTCATCTATACCGTATTTAGCAAAATAGCTTCTGTGTCAGTTACATGTATGAGCGGTACCTGATGGTTCACAGGTAGACAGAACCTGAGGAATTATTGCACTTGACACAAACCTGCCACACTGCAATTTTCACTTGGTCGTTCTATGCTAATGTAGGGTTAGTTGTCACATAAAGCCACCAGTGAAAGTTTGGCTTTTAGAAAAACAAGGGCAAAATTCTTGCTGGCTTCAGCAGCGCTGGGTTTTCGGGCAAAGTGAGGAGAAGTCCAGTGTGGCGGAGATGCTGGTGCCTTTGGGGACCGCTCAGGAACAGCGATCAGGACTCCAAATGGCACTGCCCAAACCCCTTGCTGCTCTCTCTCTGTCCCACAGTCTGTTCTTCGTTATCATCTGTGAATCACCAAACATCCTTTGTGACGTGTACATGGTATAGTTATAAATAACTCTAGCGCTCACATGTTACACAGAAGGTGATTTACAAAGTGCTGCTCAATCTGACAGCTGTTACTACAGCGTAGCCAGAATAGATTACTTGCAAGTTTATTTTAATTATAGATAGGCTTACGCTGAAATACGGTGGTCACTTGTTTAGTACTGGGACTGCGAAATAGTGGTAAATAACAGCAAGAGCTGTGCCTGCCTTTGTATGAGAAAGAGTGCTGGCCTTCACATAGGTAACTTCAAGAATCAAATCTTCACTAGACTCTTTTTAGCAGGTTTGCGATCAAGGGAATCCACTTACAGAATTAGTTAGGCTTCTATTCAAAATGCGTAGAATTTAAAATATGGTGAACCAAAGACCAGCCTTCACAAGGGGAAATTTGCCCAGCGGTCTGGGCCTAGTGGCTACTCCTAGTACTAATCCCAGCAAGTTTTCTTTGAGGAAAAACCGCCATCACTAACAAGAACAGTTCTGCATTTGTCCTTCAAATGCTTCTTTTGTGATACCGTGAGTCATAACTATGGAAATAAACAATGAAAAGCATCGAAACTATGTAATTCAATACTGTGGAAATTGCCCTGTGGAAATAAGGAACTGTTCGCAGACCTTGTCTTGTGGATTAAGCAGCTGAATGGGAAGAGCTTGGCTCTCTGGTGGGCTGCCCAACATCAAGAGGACAACTTCCAAAACTACTAAGTTGGAGAACTCTTTCGCAAATCCTACAAAGTCTCTTGCATCGCCCGAATTACTCCAAATAAGAACGTTACACAATATGGATTGTAACTCTGACCATGTATAGTGACGGTCACGAGACTCAGTTTTGAACAGTCTTCGAATGTTCACCCCTAGAAGATCCTACTTCCAGTAAATATTGGAGCCTCTGTAGCAGCCAGAAGAAGTTATATTGTTCTTTCATGAACATGTAATCACAATAACCTATCAGAATAATAGGTACTCCAAAAATAATAATGAAAGACGACTTCAGTATATGCACCGTAATATCTTGCACTCTGCATTTCCTAAAATAGGTCACTGACAGGGAATCTCTGGTTTGATTTTAAATGGTACACTTCAATAGAAAGTGCTTCACTTATCTGAGGTGATGCGAACTTCTAATGGAAAATCACACAGTAGTAGTTTCAGATACTATTTTCAGTTTCTCTATATTTGGACAAACTTTGTCATGAAGTAATCCTTATAGTTGAATAGCATAGCGAGGTTACATATATGTTCTGTATTTAAAAATCCAAGCTCTAGTAAGTTCATTGCAATATCTTAACTTGCCTTTAATGTTCTTACGGAAAGCCTTGTCAGCTGTCAGGCTCCCAACGCCACAGAGCCCACTGGTGCTGACTTGTGCATCTTATGCCCTCTGCTGCTTTGTAGGAATGGTCACTATAAATCACGCTCTGCCCAAATGCAGATACAGATGGAATCCATTAATTACTGCTTGCCTGCTCCGGGAATGATCATCAATGCCATAGAGCTAAGCAGCACTAATCTCTAGTAGCCATCTGGAGCCATTAAGACAAACTGTATCTCCTTGCTTTGGAAGCCCTTAAGGCACGTGGCCTCTCCCAGAGCTGCCCACAGTGACAGCCGGTCGACAAAAGAGCCAAGAACAAGGCTCAGGTCTTCAGCAGAACTTGTACCACTTACCCCTTTTATGAAGAGGTGAGTGGGATCTTGTGGTAGAATGTAACTGCCAAACTTCTGGTTTTGGTGGAAGGAAACAAAGCCATTGAAAGTAATGGCAACTCCAGGATCAGCAGAAGGAACAAAGAGCTCGCTAAAAGCCTGGCCGTGATCCGGGGTGGACATAAGAGGACCAAAGAAATGCTGAAGACTACCACATAGGTGCAAAAGCTGTTCTTTTAAACTCCAGATTTGCTTATTAAAAGATATATTTTATATTGCATGCTTCGAGAAACCTCAGGGTTTCTTGGGATCCAAACTGGATGTTATGTGGCAGGGATGGTACCTATGAGCCCACCCAAATCCCAACGGATCCGGGTCTCTCCAAAGGAGAGTAACATGTGCCATCGCAAAGCTGCTCAGACCACAGTCTTTCTGCATTATTTGGAGGGTTCCCTGCTCGTTGCAGAGTTGTAAATACTTCTTTTTAAAACTGTAGCTGTTTGCAGCGAGGTAGCATCAGTGCTGGCCAGCTGGCGGTCCAGCCAGTCCGCAGCCTGAAGATGCATCTCCACTGAGTTCGGTGGACTTGCTTTGGAATCCATAGATACAAGTATTCTCACGTCTTTCAAAACAATTTAAGCCTTCTCCTTAAATGTAGCAAAATCCTTATTATTTCTGGTATTGAGCAAATTAAAAACAAGTAATTGCTCCTTAAAAGGATGGGGATTTTTGAACCTTATTCACATCTTGCAAGTGCTTGCAAAGCCTAGTGAATTGAATAGTGACATGCTAACCACCCTTATTTTCATATATGTGTGCAGGACCAGTGTCCGAATCTTATTTTTTGTACTATATTTGTTTTCACCTGAAAAGCTTAACACAAGAGACCTGGAAACAGTATTGTTCTCTTGACTAGGAACTTCACCTCACAAGGAATATGTTGTGTTACAGCTCTTCATTTCCTTGGGAACTTTGCCGACACCAGTGGCTTTACAAGCAGAAACAGGAATTTTCTGTCTCAGAAGAGAAAGGGCTGAGGTAAGATCTGTTTTATTTCATAAGTGGGACATTGGATGAGTCTTTCTTAGCCAACAAATTCTTGTATAGGTCTACGTTTAACAAAGTACTTCAAACACGTGGCTAACATGAAGTGTTTGAGTCAGGCTGTTGGAATCAAAGGAACTCCAAAAACCTTAAAATGCTGCAAATGTGCATCTCCCTCACAAAACCTGTGTCTAAAGAACAATTTTATTCTATTTCACTGTTTTGGGTAGAAGCTTTCAAATGTATTCTTCAAGTAATCAGAAAATTTCATATACAGATATTTTGGTGTTTCAAATATGCAGACCTGGAGAAAGTGGAAGGTATCTTTATATATATCTTTGAGAATTATAAACTGTGAGACAGGTGTTGTAAAAGCAAGTGAATCTTTACAAACCCATTTAGCTGATTTACCTCTTTTCTCTGGAAGACGACGCATTTTGCTTTATGAGATACAATTGTAGCCGCTTGGTATAAGGGTTAAAACTTTTGCTAAGCAGAGATATTGTTGGCTTATAGCATGTCAAAAAATATATGAAAAAGAGCAAGTTTCATTCATAAGGGGAGTGAAACTACAGGAAGTCATATAAGAGTAGGTAGAATCTCTCACTTTGTGCTTTATTTTCATTTGTTTCATTTTAAGGGCGTTCTCTTAAAATTTAAAAGGCTCAACATTTTATTTTAAAAATATTAAAAAGGGAAGAAGTGTCTATCAACTGGAGTGAAATAGCGCAGGCAGTTACATGCAAGTAATTAATTTGGCCCTGGTCAAACCTCGTGAAATGCTGAGCACTAAACCAGGAGGAAGAAAGGCCGGGTGGCACTTTGAGGCTTCGTCCCTGGATCTGTTCCTAAGCAATTTCTTCCGCTTTACGTGTTAACTCAGTGATGTATTTCACTCTTAATTGAGCAAAATCGTTTATTATATAGAAAAAAAAATTACAAAATTGCATCTGTTGGTAGATAGGTAATGGCAGCTATGCCTCTGCATTTTTTTTACGTGCTGTTTTAAGTCCTGTCTTGGCCCAAGGCTGGTAGATTGAAAGTATACTGGCATCTCTTCTTTCAGCGGATTTGGAACTAACCTTGCTACTAGGTGTTTCCAAGTAATTGATAAATGATTATCAAAAACTCTTTCCTTGGCAATCAAGAAATGTAGAGGCAATTATAGGCTTTTCAAAGACATAATGGACTGTTTGCTCGTAATTACAGTGTCAAGGTCATCAGAATTTGAAAGAAAATCATGCACTGCCTCTGCTCTGCTGTCTTCAATGTTATAACTATTACTTCAAGTTTATCATGTTCTATATATTTCTTTGAGAAACCTCTACCTCTCTTTGAAAAAAGATTTTTTAGCCTGATAAGACCTTGAACTGCTTGCAAATCTAATGCAGTATTGGATTATCTCTTTGTCTCCTTTTTGCTGATTGGAAAGAATTATTTGTCCCTGAATGCCAAGGACAGTTTTCCAAAATTGGCTGAACAAACGAACCAATAACCCCAACCTGTATGCTTATCCTCAGTATAAGAAAAGAATACGGAGAAAAATAGTTCTCTGTGTGTGTTTACAGAGACAGGGAGAGAGGAAAAAAGATTTTTTTTTTTTCTTCTGGGAAACTGTCTTTGACATTTTTGAACAACTGATACTCAAGGCGAAAAAGCCAAAATGTTGCCTTGAAAATTAAATAAAAGCAATTTGAATGTCAAATCCTGGTCACGCCCTGCACAGAAGCCACACTGCAGTGAATAGACGTGAGGAGAGAAGGGCCTGGCGCGGGTCGGAGGCGCCTGCTCAGCACTGGTCACGGTTCCGCGGTTCGTCACCATTCCAGCCCCAGCGGGCAGCGGATACCCAGCGATGGTGGAGATTCCTAAGAGGTTTACATCAACTCGCGCTGATTTTCGGCTATTGGAGTTCTCCTTCGTTGGCTGAAATCTGCTGGGACCTCCTTTCTGCTGAAGCGTGCATCCCTCAGGTGACGAAGCCGTGCCGGTAGGTCCAAGCGGGCGCCGGCAGGGCTGCGGTGCCGCTCGGCGCTGCGGCGCGCCGGGGCTCCCGGCACGGCGGGGCTGCCGGCACAGCCCGCGCGCTGGTCCCAACAACCGCTTCAGATGGTGCCGCCGAGCTGTGAGAGCAGCTGGCTGCGCGGACGTGCTCTGCCACCCCTTTTGACCTCAAGCAAATTATTCCCAGTTCATTCTGTTTCCTAGTAGAGTTGTGGGCTTAAGGGTCTTGCCCGTGCTGAAAAATCTGACCTTCCTATTTGGCAGCTTGTCCGAAGTACCCTGCCTCGCTTTCTCTGCTTCTTCGAAGCACAGTGAAACCCTGTTTATCAGATACTGGTTCATCCAATCTTTCTTAGAAACTTGAACCTAAGGTTTTAACTCTCTGCATGAATTCTGCTCATTGAGACCGACAGTGGAGCGCAGCAGGTGGGCTGGTGCTCGCTGTCCCACTGGCGTGCGGGGGCCGGGGGCACGAGGAGCACCACCACATCTTTAGGGCATGTCTTCAAGTCTTAAAATCCTAGAGACAAAGGGCTGAAACTTGTATTCAGTGCCCAGGAGCAACACAAGTGAAAAGATTTTCAATACTGACCTTGGGGAAAAGTCAAAGGGCTCAAGCACAGAGAATATCTGCCCTGCGCATCAACAAGTTTCACGAATGAATCGCAATCGTCTGCAGGGCACAACACAGGGCTGAGCGTCACAGATGTGGGTTTAGGGTGTCGATAAGAGAATCCCAGAACCAAAGAAGTAAAACAAGTGATATTTCTGGAATAATTCACTACGATCATGTAGGAAAACTGTTTTTTAAATAAGAAGTACGGCTGCTCAATATTGTGTAAGAGCAATTACATGCTTTCATAAATGTCACAAATTGATTCTCCTTAATTTAATTTTTCAATCAAGTTATTTATGCTTTTATTTAGCATTGCGAGAAGCAAGTGAAAAATAGATTATATTTAAGAAAGCAGTCAAGTGCTTACTTCTGAAGATTCATGCTTTTATTTTGGAGGAATGGAATTTTGATTGTTTTAATTTAATGGTCAAATTCCAGAACTACCCTAAAACTACATAAAGCTGTCTTCGTTTTTTTTACTTAAGTGCATGGAAAAAATTACCTTCCATTCTGTATATTGATTCTTTGGTCTGAAAACAGGAGATTAATATTTTGTATTAGTTTATATACTGTAATCAGTCTGCTTCAAATCATCTTCTAAAGTGTCCCATAAACTAGATTGAATCCTGTTTATTTTCTTTCCTAATACTGATATGAAAAAATAATTACTTTTACAAAACAATGTATCTGAATCCACCAGTCATGACACGTTTCATAAAAGACACAAAATCTGTGGGCAGGAATGTTATTTTCTTGATCATCCATTACGTTCTTGTTTCTTCTCAAAGACAATCCATTTCCCCAAAAATAAGACAGGGTCTTATATTAATTTTTGGCCCAAAAGATGACTTTTTTACATGTATCACTGCCTGGACACTATTTAAATTGACTTATTTTTATGAACTGTAGCTAGGGCTTATTTTTGGAGTAGGGCTTATATTTCGAGAATCCTCAAAAATCCTGAAAAATCATGCTAGGGCCTATTTTTGGGGAAACAGGGTATGCACAAAGCAAGTGCAGTGCCCCAAGGGTAAATGTGCCCAAGGCTGTAGAGCTTTAGCCAGGGATGTCCCTGGAGTCACAGCGGCCCGTGGTTGTGGGTAACCACCGAGCAGAGGCTGCTTGCGCCTTTTGAAACGTTTGGCTCCGAAGAGCATAATGGGACAGGACACCGGCTGACAACCGCAGGGAGCTCGCTGCATCTATTTTCCGAATACAACAATTAAATACTTGTGAATTTTACAGTATGTCAAATATAGGCACCCTACACTGGAAACGTGCCTCCTTCAATTTTTCCGTTGTAGGTAATTTCTGTCACAAAAGATTTTATTCAGCACTTAAACTATTGTACAAAGTTATTTTTCACTGTAAGACAATCTGTTGAACTCGAATGTATTTCTGTCACCTTTAATCTTTGTAGAACATTTACATTTCCCATTTTGTTCTTAAACCCACCATTCAAAACAGGAGGTTTTTATTTGTTATGAAGAATTCTGTTCGTCTAACACATCTCTGCGCTCCAGAAAGCAGATTTTCCTGCGTGTTTGCACAGGGGCCGGAGAACTGCAGAATGCAGGTTGTGGGCTGGGCTGGTTGACGTGACACCACCGCAGCTCTTCACCTCCACTGTCCTTTTACAGCATGGTTTTCATCCAATGTACCTTTGTTCTGTTGGTCCCCTTGGAAGTTTTAAGAATCCCTTGCCCTCATTTGGCCAGTTTGCAAACGGCAGTAACAAGTTTTGTCTCTGTGATCAGGTGCTAAGTACATGCAGTGTTTTATCCTTGTTCCTGATGAAGAAATGATCAGCTATTACATCTGTGGTGTACCAACGATGTTCGTCACAGTTTTTTCCTACGCTGCTGTAATCACAGCTTCAATGCAGTTCAGTGAACAGAGTTCTTCTGATGCAAACTGAATGCTGTAGGGAGGCAGGCTGGATGGTTTTCATCAGGCTGCAGCAAGGTTACGTTTTTATCCTGAATTAGGATGTGTAACTATTTCTTTAAAAACAAGGATTATGCTGTTTGCGTGTTTGAAGAATTAAATCACTTAAATAGACATCCATGCAGCACTGTAATGAACTCAGCAAAGCACACTTTGGATTTCTGATGTGTGAGAGAGACACATTCGTTTGAAAAATAACTTCTTGGCACTGTCTTAGATTTATAGCACTTCAGAAGAAATTGCCAGATATTGAAAGTAGCAAAAGTAAAACTGAGTCATTACACTTAAACTACAGTATTGTTTGGTTATGTTGCTTTACATTTTTGAAAGTAACCAATAATATGCAATTATGCACAGGTTTCTTGTGGAATGTACCGCATAATTCTAGAAAAGAAAGTCTTGTTATGAAGACAACCTGACTTTTCAGTAGGTACGAAATGTATGCCTATACCAGTAGGCACATCTGAGTTGTCATTCTTAAAATGCCAGGATGCTTGGTGGTTCCACCACTTTAACTCCAGCTCTATATTAATATCCATCTGGAGATTCTCAACTTCTTTACCAGTGACTTTCCCTGGAGATGCTGACAAATATCTAAGAAGAAAAAAGGCGATTTATCATTTCATCCTAGATTTTCAGTTCCCTGGAGGTCAAGTCTACAGCAAGCGTAAAAGGAAGGCAGGTGAATGCACCGAGCAGTAAATGGCACATCGTGCAGGCACCAGCCTTGCTGAGCGGAGTGTCCACCGGGGCTTTTCTCCTCAGGTCACCAGCAGGGCCACCACGCAGTGTCCGTGGCAGAGACCAGGGCTATAGGTGCCCCTCATTTGTACACCGCACTATGGTGTGTTAGATTGCACTTGAAAACTGTCCAAAACTCCAAAGTCAAAGATACTGAAAGGGCTAAGCAAGCTATACAAGTAAAATGTGTACAGCAAATAAATAAAAAGCATTAGTTGTTTGTGGGTTTTGCTTGTTGTTTTGGTTCGGTTTTGGGGTTTTTTTTCCATGTTATGGTTCAAAATGCAAGGCACTGCTTTGTGAAGAAATTCCCTAGTTTACCTTTGGCTTTATCATTTGTGACAGTAATAACCATCCTCGGCTCCTCTCCCATGGCCGAGGATACCAGCTGAGTGTAAATCTAACCCCGTCCAAGCACCAGCTTTTGGAGCAGTTGCCGTTCAGCCTTGACCCCAACCCTGCAGATAAGCTCCCTCCACGGAGGATTCTGTTTGCTCCGAGCTTACGGAGCAACTACTCACATTGCAGAAGATACCTGCAGTAGGTGCCAAGGCAAAAAGACAACGGATGCCAAATTTCTGGAAGTCCAAATATCAGTACTAGTGCGGTATCAGTTAGCGAGTTAAACGAGGACTATCTCGAAAGGCTTAACAGTGATGCTGAACATCAAGAAATGTTGAGGACGGAAAGGGTGAGATCTGTCCCGTGGCGGGTAAGGGATCGCGAGCCCTGCGAAATGGGCCGGAGTGTCTGACAAATTGAGTTTCAGATTCCCAGCTGCTTAGAATTACCTAGGCAAAGAGTGATCCTCGAATCCTTGCCTTCCATTCCAGAATTGTGGGATGCCACTGAATATTCAACATATTTGAATCAGAAGATTGGATGATTTAGTTTATGAAATAAAATTAATGGTCAGCTGGCATATAATTAATCAATTCCCTTATTTTAGCGTAGTTGAATTTGGAAACGGAAACTCCTGAAAATAGGCTTTAGGCAATCATTTTTAATACAAAAGCAGCAGATTTTAAACTCAGAATCCTTCCCTAGTACTTTTAGTACTGTACACTTTTTGAACTTTGCCTGATTTTCATAACTTACAACGTTTTTCCTCATGGAAGCAATAACTAGAAAATAATGCACACCCATTCATGCAAATATTTAAACAAGTTTGTGCCTATGTTCCTTCTTCCCAGTTTTTGCCTTCAGGAAATATTCCAGTGCCTAAGGTCAACCTGAGGAGTGGTGATGGAAAGAATTGTTTTTAAGAGGATTGGTGTTTTGGGGTGGTGGTGGTGTTGGTTGGGTTGGGGGGTTTTCTGTTGTTGTTGCGTTGTTTGTGCTTTGTTTTTTTGAACCCGAAACAGTGACATCTGGGACAAATTCCCTTGCAGGACTTGTCTCCAGTGCCATGCAGGTTTGTATTTAAAGGGCATTTCACTTCAGATTAAGCGGTATAGACTTTAATATTTTACTTCAAAAGAGTTTGCAGACTATAAACATTAATGCATTCATTAGTAGAAATCATAATACAATGCAAATACAATTAGTTTAAAGCCAGTTTATGTTTAATGACATAGCAGTTATCGAAGCTCTATTATTCTAATTAGAATTTTATTCAGTGAGGCTCATTTTATTCAGTGTTTGTTCAACACTTCACAGGATGAGTCCCAAAGACTAACAGTGACTTGCATTGGGTTTTTAACTGACCTTCTTATTCACACATCCTCAGAAAATAAACGGAATGTTATTTATTTGCTTTTTAACAAAGTACATCAATAATTTTTGCACAAGAGTAAAAAAACCTCCATTATAGCAGTCTATGAAATGAAATGACTCACAGTGATGTTGTATATTTGGTAATATGCTGCTTCCATCCCTCTTCAGTCAGTGAGATGTTTCTTGCTACAAACAGGTCTGTAGCTTTTTCCCACATTTGGAGCCACTGACTTGTAGTATTAAGGTACATAAAAACTTACTAAGTAATTTATTCTGTCTTAGATTCTTTTTTTTTTTTTTAACTGAATGCAATTTATATTAATTTAGGTGATTACTATGTGCAGTTCTATAAGACGGCTACTGCCATGTCTTTTTATTTAACTTTTTTCTGTGAGTTAGAAAACTCTTCCCACTCCAAAAAGTGTCAGTTCACTGACTTCAGCTCCAGGGTGATGACACAAATATATTTTATAACTTCTCTGCTTTCTCACTAAAACACCGATCAGTGTCTTTGTGCACCTTGTAGGAGATAAAAAGCCAGCTTAACCTTAAATGTGTGAGAAGTATGCGAAAGAGATAAGAAAAGGCGCTAAAAGCCACAGTCCTTAAAAATGGGCTCATCCTTTTAAAGACTATGAGCTATAGCAATGTAGAGATCCTCCCTTAAAACAGTAAGTCGTGAAATCCTGAAATGACTGATTTCATGGCAAGGGTTGGTACTATGACCCTCCATATGTTATTATGCACCACAATATAGGAATAAAGGTCTTCTTGAAATAAGCGGCCTGGACCAAACTATCTGTTACTTTTCTTTCCTCTCTGGTAATAGTGCTAGAGTTGGACTCGATGATCCTGAGGGGCTCTTCCAACTGAAATGATTCTGTGATTCTAATGTTTGATCCCCATTTGCTGTGGTTTTTAAAACTCCCTTGTGAATATTCTAAATTGACACCGAGCAACCTCGCTCATTCAACCAACGTGTACTTCCCTTCCACGTGATACAGAAACACGATCTGTTTCTAGAGGTGTATCTTAAGTCCGGGCTGGGAAGGTTGGGGTGTCTGTCCTCACAAAAGGATAATGGATTGAAGGTCAATGCCAAGCGGCAGGCAGGAGTGCGCTGGGCAGGCAGGGCTTCCGCGGTCCTGGGGATGCTCTGGCCACACTCCTGCTGTCTCACAAACGCGGGAGCACAGCCACGCCAAACTATGGGAGAGGACCTGATATCAGACCTGCAAAAGCCAGGGATTCCAGGAAAAAATCATAAAAGCGTTCTAATTAGCGTACCTTGAAAACAGGAGCTGACTAATAGGGTTACAAGCTCCGCATTACTAGAAAGCATAAAGTCAGTTCTAAAAGTTTTAGGAACCGAAGTCAAGCCTTCTAACTTTTTCCTCTGAGCTATTACATAATTTACTTTCGGTGGCACCTGTACAAAGTTGTTAAATAACAATCAGCAGTCTCGGTCTGCTCAGCCAGCTAATGCGCCTGGATTGCGTATTTTACTGTTGTCACAGGCGTTTCCTGCAACAGGGAGAGTCTGTGGGAACGGGAGAATTGGAAAGCTGGCTGGGAACGGATTGGTTTCGGTAGCAAGAACCTTGGGAAGCTTGGTGTTCAGGAGACCTCCAGCTTGTCAGGAGGTGCGTGCAGCAGCGTGGTGGCCGTGCCGGCCGGGCTGCAATGCCCGTTTTTGCTGCCCGGAGCCCGCGGTACGTGGCGCGGCTGCTCCGCGCTGCGCAGCCCGGCTGCCGCAGCCCAGGGACCAGGCTGAGGCTCCGGGAGCTGTTCTGGGCCAGGCTGCTCCCTTTTGTTCTCTCCATCACGGCTGGAGCAAAAGAACCTTGTGGCAGCCAAAGCAAAAAAATAGCATTTTTACAATCAGGATTGAAAAATGCAGGAGACGATTTTATAGAGCAACACTAGAAGATAAGCGAGAGCCTATTAGCAGCAAGACATGAAGTGTCTTATTTTTAAACTCATATGTAGTTTCAAAGTGCCCTTCCTTTGCTTCACTCTGCAGTTTGAAAAATATGTTCTAAAACGGTGTATTTTGACCAGGGATTGGTAACTTCTCTGAAATCGAGTTAAGTTCATATTTTGAAGTCTAAGTAGGATTATTGTTATATGAATTTATGGATAAATATATGTGTGTACACACATTGTTATAGCACAATATTTAGTCATTTAATATATTTTATACAGCTAGTACGAACAGTATCAAGTAACTACATACATAGAGAAGAACAGTATATTTTTCAAGAACCTTTCTTTTTGAGAAAAGCAGGTTTAATTCTTTCATACCAATAAATAAAATGAGAGGGGTAACGACACGTGACTACATTTCAAGGTCATTGAATGTATTCCTGTTTCCACTCTCATTGTCACTGTTGGTGACAAAAGATCTTAGTTGCAGGCAGCTTTTCTGACAGCAAATGCAGCAGGTTTGTAATTTTGTTTTTGTCAAGGGGCTGCGTTTTGTAGTCTATGTGCAGAACAAAGGAGGTGTTCAGCTCTCCAGGTCTTGAATTAGTCTGGATCCTGGCATAAGTTATGAATGGCTTAGTGGGCTTCCTCTAATCCATCAGACGATTGCATTTAATGTCCTGGTATTAATCTGCTCAATTAATTAAAATTAGTATCTTTATGAAATATGCTATTAGCAAAGCCTTATGGAAAGAAGATCCTCTCTCACCAGTATGCTCCATGATGATGATGGCCGTGCTATGAATGATGGTAGAAACATAAGTTCAAAAGTTACCAACTTTTATAAAAATGTCATTAGAAAGGCTTGTTTGACAGGGGAAAAAAAAAAAAAAAAAAAAGAGGGGAAAGGAGCCTATTGTTTTTATTTAGAAAACATCACTGTGTAAAACATTATAATGGAAAGGCTGAATATCCACTTTCCACAGTGCGGTCATTGAGATGCTGAGTTCTCCCCAGGGTTGCCTGATTGCCTGCACAGGCTGAAAGAACGGGCAAAAATAATCTAATAGACCGTGTTTGTGCCCTCCAAGATAAAGGAAGCAAGAAACAGTTCTTTTGATCCCCTGGCTCCACAGCAAGGAGAGCGTTTACCGATTTTGCGTGTGTTCCGTGGCAGCTCCTGCCGGCACCGCGTTGTCACGCTGGAGCTGTCGCCTTGAGGTGGTTTCTCAGGCTTGTGTTACCGTCACGGGTGCTCGGTTGGCCAGGAAAGAAACATCACTTTGTTTCCCATTCAATCTTTTATGCCTGTTGGATTGAAACCTCATTTCTGTCGACCACTATTTTGATGACTGTTAATGGTTTTCAGTGAGACAAACAGGGCTATTTGGGGGTTTTATAGAACTACCTTTCCCATACCTGCCTCACGGAGCTCCTGGGAGACTCAAGAGAGCCGCAGCATAGTAGACAATTTATGCACATATTGGGAATTATTCATATTGAAAGGTTTCTAAGCCACTACCAGAAAATTTGGGGGGGAGCGATCAACACAAGCCTCAAATTTCTCTTGTTTGTCCCTCATGTTGTTGAGGAAATAAACTATTTTATTTAAGCCACAGGATTAAAACACTTCTTTAAAATCCCTGTGAGGGCAAGCAAACATGTTGCTCCATTTGGCTATCACTGTCCGTCAAGTACTCATTGTAAAATAGTGGCTCCCATTACTAAAACAATGAAGAGATTAAATTTTTATTATGTGTATTAGGCTGACAAAACAGAAGAGATGAACATAAAATGAACTGATTAAATTAAAACCTTTGATTAGCTCTTCTAGGAAAAATTACTTGCCTAGTCCATTATGTCTGTATACATAGGTGAAGAACATGGGATTAATGTACAATTACTTTATCACTATGCAGCTTCTGTTGGTATATTGAAATACGCCAATGGATTTGCTTTGTTTAATTCTGAGCTATTGGGAAATCAGCAAGAAAGGAAATCAGGGGTCCTTAAAGGAATTAAGAGTCCTTACGAAAATAGCCATTAATTTAGGGGTGCCCACTTCCTGGCTCAAATCTGATTAGCAGGCTTATTTCTCTCGTCTTTCAAACTCAGAAGGACACTAAATTATTGAAAACAAACCTTGTGTCTACAGAAGAAATACGAGCTGCCTCCAGCTAGAAGTGGAGGGAAGCCAACAGAAGAGCTTGTGCGTGGCCCCGGGCTGCAGCGCCTGCCCCGGGCTCTCCCAGCACAGCGTGCTGGGGGTGAGGTCCAGCTCTAACTACACACCCAGGGGGTTTGCCAAGTCATTTTGAAGCTGCACCAGCCCTTCAGTCACACTTAGAAGGCAGCCGTGACACAACGATGCTGTTGTGCTTGGTGGGAAGGAGGAGGGTGATACTCCTCGATAAAACTGCTGGAGAGAGTCCAGCGCAGCCACGAAGATGCTGGAGGGAGCGGAGCATCTCCCGTGTGAGGAAAGGCTGAGGAGCTGGGGCTCTGGAGCTGGAGAAGAGGAGACTGAGGGGTGACTCATTCATGGGGATCAATATGGAAAGGGGGAGTGTCAGGAGGATGGAGCCAGGCTCTTCTGGGTGACAACCAGTGATAGGACAAGGGGCAATGGGTGCAAACTGGAACACAGGAGGTTCCACTTAAAGATGAGAAGAAACTTCTTCATGGTGAGGGTGCCAGAGCCTGGCCCAGGCTGCCCAGGGAGGTTGTGGAGTCTCCTTCTCTGCAGACATTCCAACCCGCCTGGACACCTTCCTGTGTAACCTCATCTGGGTGTTCCTGCTCCGGCGGGGGGATTGCACTGGGTGAGCTTTCGAGGTGCCTTCCAACCCCTGACATTCTGGGATTCTGTGAAAAAAGGACAGAAAGGGCAAGCGGCCACGGTTGAAAAACCACCCTGAGCGGTGTTACTGCTGCAAATGTCTGCTGGCTCCACCGCCACAAAGAACAGGGCACAACTTGCCAGAGTCACAGCCTTCCTGGGATACACCTGAGGCATGTGGGTCATCAAGGGCTTAAGAAAAATGAGCCAGGCACATAAACCATGCATAATGTTAATCTTTGTGCCAGGTCTCTTTTTTCGGGCATTAAGGGATGGCGCGTTGTTTCCAAGGAGCTCCTCTGGATCACTGTAATTGTAGGGCTGTAGAGGAGAGTGTGGTGTATGGCAAATACAGCAGCCGTGAGACAGCTGGAGCTGGGCAGTAAACCCCTGTCCAAAAATCACCAGGATGCGGGGGAGGAACAGTTTGAGGGACTCGCCAGAGACCCCGGCACCGCTCACTGCATTCTCATGGCAGGACCACGAGACCAGGGTGATCGCAAAGCTTGGTGATCCCAAGTACAGATGGAAGGAACCTGGGGCAGAACAGGGCCTGGCAGCGGGTCGGAGGGAGGACCCGCACGGGAGGGGTTGATACCAGGGCTGATGGTCACCCCTGAGCCACCACAACATGCTGCTCTTCTTATGCCAGAAAACAATCTGCACAGCTAATGATTCCGTCTATCATGCTTTTAATAAAGGAGCAGTAACAAAACCTGTGGGTGCACTGTCAATGGAACGCACACAACCACCTCATAGTCCTCAACGAAATCTCCTCGAAAAGCAAAGTTCTGCTTGGCTTGGCTTTGCAGGAGCTGGAGGAGCAGCACTAGTGTTTCACAGCTGAGCAGGATGGCATTCTTAAATCCAACATAAACAAGTTCTTTCTACTCCAAAAGTCTTGTTTTCTACTGCCAGCTCAAGTTCTCTCCTAATTCGACCTACTTCATACGGAACAGCTTTTTGTTATGGGCATCCCTGGCACCTACTGACCAGGGTACTGGCACATTCCACGTGAACCAGCAGCTCATCCCCTGTGAACTGTTGGCCAAACTAAATGCTCATTTATTGAAAAGCACTGAACAGAAACATTAGAGCTTTGGGTGGAGACGTTCAGCCTGTCGATTATGTTCACCATTGCCATATAATATGGAATTAGACAGGCCGAAATATTTTCGGTTACATTGCATCCTGAAGTTAACTCACAAGAAAGTTCTGCTGAAATGTTAGTAATCCACGGAGCACTTTTTTTTTCTTTTTAAACCGTGAAGTATCAGCTACTGTTTAGTAGAGGATCTGTAACCTAATCTTAGAGTTCTCTGTCTGAGATTCATTTGACTATTGATTTTTTTTTAGATATGGACTTGCTATAGACTTCATGAAAAGCCTATTAATCATTCGAGAAATATTTGTGCCTCATCACTTTTATAATTCTTCTGATATTTCATATTGAAAATGCTGCCATGACCACTGTAGATAGAAACAATTACTTGATAGTAAGGTTGCTGATGTAGTAAACTATAGCCATAAATTTGTACACGGTATATGACCTTAAGCTGCTTATTTGATGTCCCCATTGATGTAATTGTCTTGCTATATGAAGTTGGCATTAAAAATTACTGGTTTGGAAATATTTTAAAATCCACTAATCATTCATGAAATGCAATTATTCACTTATTTTAACTCAAACAATTCATTATACAATAGATTCTGCTTTAAGTATATGTTGGAACACTAGGTTATTTGTTGTATATATTTGTGTTTACAAGATCAGAACTAGTACAGTGCAAAGATAGGACTTTTGAGACTCGCGACCCACGCTTTCTAGCCGTGTCTGAAGCAGCCGGCATCGCCGTTGCTGTGTATGTTGCTGACTGGTTTAGTTCCCTAACGAAGTTGTGTTTAAAGATGTCAGAACTGTGGCCAGTAGGCTCTACTGTCTCTCAAAACTAGGACAGAAATTCTAATACATCAAGAAACAGAAAATAATGAATCCCGTTTTCCTAATGTTCACCTTCAAAACAAAGAGCTAACGGGATCATGCACCATATGCTGCCTCGAGCAGCGCTGATGCTTTACCATTCCAAACAGCACACGATGTACAGTGGAACTGCGGCTCAGGCACTTAACGGGAATAGGATTAAACACAAGTCATGTTGAGAAGTGAAGTAATAACAATTAGCACGTTTCCTAGACGAGGGCAACCCAGACAAGGAGGTCATTGCTCAAGGGAATGGGGAGGAGAAGCAGAAAACCGTGGCTACGTGATACAAAGGTAATGAAAGTTACTTTGTACTGTGTAGCTGGTGTGGAATTCTGGATAGTTGCCCAAAATTGGCATTGGCAGTGGTCCAGTTTTTTTAAAGCTTGAAGCAGCATTGTAGGATCACGAAGTTATTTGATATTGAACTCAGACAGCAGAAGAGAAAAAAAAACTAGGGGCCAGAGAAATTTTAAATTAAAAAAAAAAAATGCACTTATCAATAGCATCTCAGAAAATTCCACATACAGCTTTTTCTGTGAATACACTGCGCATTCGTCCTGTGCCCTGAAAAAGTCAAAAAGCCATTCCACTAGCTCTTTAGAAAGTACAGGGAGGGTACACAGCGTTTTTACATGATATATTACACTGACTAGAGCATATGCTTTAGATGAAAGAAAAATACAAGAGTCTGAGATCAGAAAATGCATTTTTAGTTTTGTCTGATATTAAGGACTTGAGTAATTTTGTATTTTTTCATTGTAGCTGTGTGGAATAGGAGAGGGAAAGATTAATATTGTCCTTTGGGGAGGCAAAGAAAGGACTTCTGCTCATGCTACTCATTTCCCCAGAGTGCTGGCAAAAAATGGAAAACAGAAAATGGAAACAGTCATCTTCTATGTCTTTTTCTTGCTGTGACAGCAGGCTCTTAGGAAACTGTGAAATAGTCATGTAGTTGAGTTTCAGAAACACCAGACCATGCCAGGGCCTGCAAACAAAAGCACTTCAAAACCAGTTTCAACTAAAAATAAAATCTATGATTTACATGTTCAGTGGACCTCCAAAGCCACCCACCAAGTGTCTAAAGCAAACAACAAATACCTGGTCCATGGGTAATGTCAAGGGAAGTTTCTGATACTTGTGTAAGGCATAGTAGATGTGGTAACATTTACTCATGTTAGATAACCACCTTTTCTACAAGTGACGTTCAGCAGTATGATACCAAAACCCTTAAAAAATTTATTTCATTAACAGAGAATAGTTTATTTGGCAGAGGTGACAGGTGCTCATAGTATAATAATTTGTATCTAGTTATTAGTCCCTAAACTGTGTAAAAGTAAACTTAATGACTTAAAAAACCCAAAAGCCAGGAGCCATCCTAATTATTCATTCCTTTCTCGCTATTTAAATTGCTTCTGCAAGAGTCTGCTTTACTTTGTTCATCTTCCATTAATCTCTATTTATCTTGACAAATAAATGGTATAGTCTCCCATACTTAAATGTCAGGGACAAGGTAGATTTTCAATCATTTTCTATACCAAAAAAGGTCACATGGATTTTAAAGTCTGACATAATGGAGAGTATCTGACGGAACTATTGAACAGAGCTTTTTTCACACATGTATCCTAATAGCTTCAAGGAACAGTGAACATTTGTTTTTTTACGGGTTTCGTGATTTTGTGATTTGCTTTCTGATTGAAGACTAACCTAGGGGGTTTGGTGTTGAAGACACATTTTTCAGTGACAAGGATAGTTGATATGTTACCAGTAGGTATTTGCAGGATTTGGTCTGTATTTCGTGGAGATTCTCATCCAAAAAATGTTAGTTTTGTCATTTGTATTTTTAAGTTAACCTGTTGTAGAAAATTGTTCAACAAAGCAGGTGTAACCAGTTTCGTTTCTCTCTAAAAGGAGTGGTAGGTCTGGTTTATAACACTTCAAATGCTATATACTAATGCCATCATTTACCATAACAAAAAAAAAAAAACCCTGAAATAAAAGACTTTCTAAACAGAGGTCACTTTTCTATCTATTTATATTTGAATGCCCAGGCAAGATGTCCCACTACAGTTCTGTGTTCGTACCAGTATGAGCAGCGATGCTCAGCAGCGATGTAACCTGCCCTCCCGACCACAGCCTGCACTGCACCCTGCACCGGCCGAGGGACACACCTAGGAGCTACAGCAATCACTTTGTAAAGCGAACCGTGCCCAAGAAGGTCGGTGGAAGTGTCTGTAAAAGCAGGAGAGGAATGGCAGAAGCAGAGGCCTGGCCAGGGACCGGCCTTTAGAAATCCCAGCTGCTGGCGTTCCGTCCTCCTCTCTGAAACCCCCGCAATGCCACCTGAGTTACGACAGTGATGGGGGCATCAAGAGATATTAGATGAGTTCCTGTTAGTTAGGAAGCTGGAAATTATCTGACTCAAGACAGCTGCCTTGACTGCTTGGACTTTAATAGATTCCCTGATCAGATGGAAAGCTGTGAAGAAAATGAGATTGGGTACCGGGCGGTGGTGCAGGGAGATGTCGGTTGTGTATCAGGGACGTGCACGGGTCATGTTTTTACAGCACTGACTGTCTCGGGCTTGACCAAAAGCTGTTCCTCTTCATACACCTCTTTTCCTTGGCTTCAATGGGCTTTGGATTGGGCCCTTTGAGAGCAGACATGAGATAAAAATATTGCAGTGCCAAGACTGGGTAAAGTCAGTAGAGAAATATGATCAAATTTATCATTATAATACTCAGCAATTTGTAAACTCATTAACATTTGCAGAGAACAAGCTGGTTTACCTGTGACCTATAAATTCTGGAAAGCTCAAGAGAATTACCACTTGGAGAAATGTTGATGGCAAAGATATTTTGGAGGAAGTATGATGAAGCCAAGTGGCATCATTTAATTGAAGTTGCTACTGTTATAAAAGCTTCATGGGATGCAAATGACAAGTCACTATGCATCTGAACAATTACAGAGATTGCACAGAGTGGGGTTAAAGCTTATGAAATTATGTAGGAAAGTGGGAGTCGGCTGGGTTAGCAAGATATTGCCCGCAAATTAAAATACATTTCATACAGTAGGCACCGTTTATAGCAATAAGAGGATGGATGATACTGAGGTTCCCCATTCCAACTATGCTAAATGTTTCAAACCTGCAAGTATTGAGGGCAAAAAGTATAAATCCTGGGTTAGATCAGCAATATCAGCTGCACACAGAGAGCACATGTAGGCACTAGAAAGAATATTGGAGGACATTAAGAAATATATAGCAGGTATGAAAAGATTTAGAAACTGAATAGAGAATTGTGAATCTTTAGCTGTGGGAGAACTCATTGGAGAGTCAGCAGCCATTGTCTTGTGAGAAAGAAGAATATACACAGTGCTTGAAATCTTTTTATATGGAAAGAGCCTTTCCATTAAGAATTTTTTTTCCAAATTGTATATTTTTGCCAATATGTCAAGATTACAACAAAACAAAGCAAAAATAGAGATTGCCGCAAGCTTTTGTTGGGTCCTAAATCCGTTGCACTGTATATGTCGTATTTAGAGCTCATTGTCATTAAGGACTGTCCATAACTAAAGGAAAAGCTGAAAAGTGTCTTTTGAATTTCTCTGATTTACATCCTAATTCTGTATTTTCTCCAGCCACAATGTGCTTTACAGCAGCATCAAAGCTGTGCCGGCCGTCCTGGCTCCTAGCGAGTCAAAGCCCTGCCCGAGGCTGCTGTTCCGTGGACAGCTTTGGTGATGCCCTGCTCTTCTCCTTCCTCGTAAAATTCCCAGTGCAATCCCCAGTGCTCCCTACAGCGCCGAAAAATGCTGGTGCCGCTCTTGCTGTTCAAGGGAACTTGTGGCCAACTGCACCAAGTTCCTAGCCCCTCTCAGACAAGCGGTGCAGTTGGGCAGGAATGGGCCTGACAAACTTTTCCATAGGTCGTATATGGCACATTACAAAAAATGGTCCATGCTGCGGCCAAGGTCAAGCTAAAATATTACAGATCACAGTAAGACTGACAGTTTCCTGCTGGCTGTATATAAAGCAGTGGGAGCTACGCACGACTGTGGTTTGCTGCGGAGGTTATGTCAATATGGTTTTTGAAGTGCATTATTTGTGCAGGCACAATCCAAAAACAAGACACCCCAAATTAATGCCAATAATAATTGTGCAATGCCAAAGTACCATGGATTCGCTGCTTGGTTTTGTTATGCTATACATATGTGTGCTACGTTTTCTGTAGAAGAACTACCAGTATTAAGGAATCATTTCAACATCTAAAAAATTAATTAGAGCTGCGGTCCATCCTGTATATCATTTATTGCAAGTCTATCATCCAGGAATCAGAGTAACTACTGAAAACTCTAAAACGTTATTTTACTCTCAAGAGACAGAGAATTAGTTTGTTTATATCAAAGTTCAGGAATATCAGAATAGATCTCATAGAATCATTTGGCAAAAGGCCTGTGAGTTGATCAGTCATGCACAGATATTCAGGAAATTAACTGATGTCCTGAATCTCACTGCCGTGTACGTGATAGGAATTTATTTGTCTGTGTATCTTTATCTGTAGAATGAAAAATCAAATAGCTTGGAAAATGTAGCCCTGTCTCAATTCTGTCTTTGGCTTTGCTGCTGAAACTTCCAAATGTGCGGCAGGGGGAAGGGGAGAAAGAGGAATTTCTGAAGGAGATGCTTGTCCGGTAGGAACTAGATGGAGCTGCTGGCTTATTACGCATGGACTACTGAACACCCAGAAAACGCTCTCCCTCTGCACATTTGCAGGGTCTGTGGAATTCCTCATATAGTTACTTACCCTGTTAGCTTAAGGGAAAAGCTCTAATTGCATTCACACGAAAGCAAAATCTTCAGTATATGCTGTTTCTGTTAGTAGTATTCTTTTTCCTGCTATCAGTTAGGGTTTAAGAGAACTCTCAGGATTATAAGCATCTTCTACATTTCTGGTTTGTATTAATATATGATATCAAAGCAAGTAAAGAAAAATTAAACAGGCATTTATCATTAAAAAAAAAAAGAAGTTGCTAAAGTACAATCCTTGGTACAGAAGGACAGCAGCAGTTTGGCTTCACAGCCCACATGCTGATTACAGGAGCTGCCGAGTAAAATTATAGGACTTGAATTATGCAGGAGGTGTCTGTATAGATCCTACACCTAATAGAAGTCATTTCTTCTTTACAAGCTCTGAATCCACCCAGCGCGTGCAGCGAAGAGGTGGTTGCAGACGCAGGTTGGCCAACGCAAGCGTATTGCTGGGGGATCCCGGTCTCGCCGGTTGGCTTTTCCCTTGTTTTGTGCCGCAGAAGGGAACTGGGACACCCGCGGCTGGCACAGGCATGGCCCCACCGCCACCGAATTAGATCCCCCAAGGCACCATCCCACCCAAAATTCAGCCAGTCAATAAAGCTAACATACCCCTGTTTCGAAGACCTTTCTTTTTCTTCCGTAAGACCTAATGTGTTCGTAAATCAAACATTTGCTAATAAACACTCTCCCCTCTGGTTTTAGCAAGTCTGTCTGCTGAAGAGAACAGGTTACTGAAACTATTAAACTGGCAAACTCCTTTCTTTCCAGAATCTTTAATGCTCTAAGAAATTAGAAATCCAGTGGCAGATAGTTTAGGCTGCAGACTTACAAACTGGCCACTGTTTTACTCATTTTTACTATATTTAAACTGAGGATCCAGATGTGACAAGCTCCACATTCTATTTAATCACCATCCAGTCCTTTAAGGCTTTTTTTTTTCACAACAATGTTTTTGTCGATGCCTACGTCCACTTCAATAGAAGGAGTTTTTTTGTACACTCAGATTCTATAACTTTTGAACCACCATTGTTAACTAATCTAATTTCTTTAGTAAATTGCATTAAAAATAATAAATCAGCCTGGGTAGTAATTTTACATTTTTATATATTTTAACACTCTCATTTGAGGCATTTTAGATATTAGAAAACTTAGGGTTCTCCCATTCTCCCCCCCAAAATGAGCTCCTGATTAGTACCAATTCTTCGTTTTTTGGAGTGTTTACTGGAATAACCGTTCCCCCGGAGCTGCAGGGACACGGGCAGGTTCCGGAGGCAGCAGCTCTGCTCCTGGCCGCCCGCCAGCCCGTGGTGACCTCCAGAAATCCTTACGGGTTTGATCAGCATTTCCTTATCCCCAGCATTCTGTCGCTTCTGTTTTAAATTACATCTTGCTGTACCCGGGGTAGGTAACGATGTTAATGTAAGTGATACAACAGCTTGTTACAAGCATCCTTGGATTATGAGATGGGAATATCTTGATTATGTAAACAAGGATACTGTTTATTGTATTATATTTCTGAAATTGTTATAGTATTATGCTGATACAAATTATATTGTTGCATCTCAAGTGTATTTATTTAAAACATAGTGGATGGAATTCAAAGACTGTCAAAGACAATGAAAGACAATACCTGATTTTCCCTGGGTTTGCATCAGGATCGGAATCCTATTGTCACTTTCACATTATTTTATACTAATTCCTAAGATATGAAGATACAAATTTCTTTACTTTTCTGTGCCCGTAAATTACTACCATAATTGCAAAGCATTGTAAATAATGGGTGGAGAGATCACGCTGTCGCTGCTGAAATTCATTTGATTGCTTCAGAATATGCAATGAGTTAGTTCAGGGAATCTTGCAATAGGATCTACGGATAATATTAGAAAATGCATCTCTCAGAAGGCACTTGTTTCTATATTCATATAAAGGTGTATTAATAACAAACAGGATCTTCCCCCGCTAACAGTTAAAGGCAAGGCGATAGGAGAATGAGGATTGCTTACACAGCTGAGGAAAACGTGCGTTATGTTACTCTCCATTTACCCTTTTGATGCACTGTCAATGGTGCACAGAGAATATAATGTGCTATATACGTTACATATTACATAGCACATGGGGGGGTATATATATTAACATAGGTTGCTATGTATACTGTGGCAGCTTACACATACTTTGTACATAAGTGGCCTTAATTCAGAAAGTTGATGTGGAGAGAAGAGAATGTCATATTCCACTGTAGAACATAAATAGTGTTGCAGGATCTTAAGGTGATAAGAATGTCAAAAGCATGTAAGAAAACACAATTATTTGTTTTAGAAACCTACATTTGTTGTTCTAAGTTGAGTAGCACAACTTCAAGCTTTTAAAAATCCATAACACTTTTTCAGTTAGAGTTGGTGTTGAAACCGGGACTGTATACTGTCTTTTCCCATATCACCTTTATGGATCCTGCTGCTGCAGTGACACTTCAACAGTGAGTTATCTTCTTCCATGCATATGGAAGTGTTTTCATTGATTTTTTAATTAATGATGACCTTTAAGCAAATATTCTTTTTTCTATAAGTTACAGAGCATGACAGAAATTTACATACTGGTGATCACTTCCAGCAACTGATGTCAGGTATTAGCTATTTCATTTAATGTCTTCTGGCGGAATTTTTCTAGAATACTTGCCTTGTCACTAACTGTGGCATATCTTCATTACAACTGTCAGGCAGAGAAAAGCAGAATCACAAACACGAAGGCAAGAAAAGCTTTGATGGGAGGGAAAGAGATCGAGTGAAAGAGATTGCGCTGAAACAAAGATAACATCCACTAGATACTCCTTGGGGTGTGGGGAATGAGACTGGCCTGCTTTTGAGTCACAGCTGGGTAAATCATTATTATTATTGTTGTAAAATTAGTACGGTTACGGGCTCATTTTTGCTTCTTCTCTTTCTCGTATCATTTAGCTGTGGCTTACATGAACAGTATAATATGGTTATGAACCGAACATCTACCAAAGGAGCTGACGGAGTGCCCCTGGTCAGCGCAGGTCGGCTTGCCCCCGGGGGTACCCGGTTCTGCGGAGCTCTGATCTGAACGCTCAGGGAGCTGCGTAGGCAGCTCCAGGCGTTACACACTACCTACTCCTGAAATTTGGAATCCTTTTTCTAAAAAAGAATCTCTGGAGCATTTTAAAATCGAACCTACTCTCTCTGTGTGCTTTCTGACATCTTCCTTGTGAAGCGAGGCTCTTCATTGTCATCTTCCTTTGACAGCTCCTCTCATCCCCTACGTTCAACACATCCGCTCTGAGCAAGCTCCCTTTTCATCTGGCACTTCTTTATGTTAAGGCAACGCCGATCCTCATTCGTGAATTGGATCTGCCAGGCTTGCTGGTATTATATACTGTAGTTTGCCAAACCTAGTTTGCCCTGCCGAGTAGTGATAGCAGCGGGTCCCATTTCAGATAGCCGTGGCAGCAGCAACATCCAGTTGGAGCTACCGAACTATCAGTACGACAACGCTGGACTGCTGGGCCACAGCCAGCCCTGCTCTGGCTTCGGCAGCACCTTTCTGCAGTGGGAAGCACCGCGATGATCTGATGCTCAGAGGTGCTCAGCTTGCAGTCAGACTGAGAAAAGCTCAGGTTTGCTTTACGTGGACACAGCTCCAGCTGCAAGGGCTCACCATTTTTTCGACGGTGCCAGGAATTGTTTCAACCCAAGAGGAAGCATGTGCCTGTTTCAGTCCTGTGCGCAATGGAAAAAAGCACTCCAGGTCTAAATCGGAGGAAAGCCGGTGAGAACAAGCGAGTTAGGAGCTGTCACCGATGCCAACGGCCCAAGGCAAAGCAGGCTGGCTGCACAGCACGTGCGGTTCTCTCCCACAGGTCATGTCTGGTGAGCTCTGTGGCAGCAAGTTACTCCGGGAATATTTCAAAAGGATTCTTCAGATGATAAGAGTATTGATCATGACATAAAGGATTCTTCAGACGATATTGATCCGGCCTTACTGACTGCCAGGATTCAGTCAGGCCTGTGATGCTGGACTGTAACATGCATATATTCTAGTTTTAATTTACTGGGATGATAATTAAGATAAAATTATTCCTCCTCTGTTAATTCCTTCAAAGCTGAAAAGACTTGTCAGTAACGGCATGAGAAGAGCAATCTTAGAATTACTAGCTCGTGCTCACCAACTTCCAGGGTGCATAGATCTCGCCCTCTATATAGGCTACAGGTATATGGGGAAACTAAATCCGCTTCTATGTGCACAGATTTCACAATATAGGCGCTTAGGAAATAGGCGCTTAGGACTTCTGCCTTTGTAATCTGCTCGTTAGCCTCAGATTGCTTAACACCAGCGACTTTCCATCCTTGAAGCTGTGCAATATCTCCTCTCCCAAGAGAGCTGCGAGCCATAAAGGAGGATTAATGCTGCTTTTGAACTGCATTAACTATTGTGTGGATTTTCCACTTGGAAGCTTCTAGCATACACTTAATATCATGTAAAGCAGAAAAATAAGAATAATTAGCAATAAATAAATCATCTGCCAAGTTTTGATCTTGTATTTTCTTCTATGATCTGATCTTCTGACATGTTCCAACTCCCTTCAGACTTTCCTATTCGATTAATTCAGACACTACAAACCACTATGATTCTATGGATCATCCTGATACCTTCTTTAATCCATGGGGAAGGGGATGTGCCATGGATTATTCTATCCTTCTTTTCTTGTTTTCCTGGCATTCCCAACCTCTGATGACTAGATCTCCCTGTTTGATGATTACAGACTCTCAGAGCACTATCTCAATACTTGTTTGATTTATGGATCCAAATTTCTTGCTAACAATGCCCTGTAGCATTTTATTGCACTCAGTAAATAACTCTAAATTTATTGTTCTTAAAAGAGAACAAGGCTAGTGTAATGGTTTTTGTCTAGCTGTTACTCCCTGTAGTAATTTTTAACCCATTTACTCCTTCTGGTGTTATTGAGATCTCAAGGATGAGATGTTTCTGCAGCTGTTAGGAAAACAAACGGCTGCATGGAGACAAAAGGCTGCAGTACAAACTCTGTAGGTGTTTGCTTGGTTTGTTCTGTTTGCTCATCAATCAGGATGTGGATACCAAAATGGGTAAATCTGGAAAAGCCAGAGAGCAGTGTTCTTTGTCCAGACAAAATCCAGAAATGCCAGAGGAGCCTGAGGGGCTGCGTACAGGTCATTGAGACGCAGAGGGCTTGGAGCGGAGAGGAGCGAGAGGTGGCGAAGGGTCCACCAGCATGGACTAAGTTACAGAGACCAGGTTTTCATGGACCACTTGTCTTCCTTTCTAAAAATGTTTGGGTGATTTTGACGCTTACGAAATCTGAAAACCTCTCCCTATGCATAGAGCAGATAGGTGATTCATACTTTGCAGCATAACTCTAGCTCTGTGGCTCTCATTTCAGAGACATCTTCATTTATGTCTCGATATTTGCAGAAATGGTGGAAATGGTGTCACCAGGAAAATAAGGTGTAGCTTGGAAATAAATATTTCAAACCATATTTTCACAAGTAAATGTTAATGGTTTCAAAATGCTAGATTATGACAATGCAAGATCGTCATATTAGAAAGTGTGTCCTTTGTATGTGCTTGAAAAGAATCCTGCAGCACTGGTATTTCTCCTCTATGGTAATTTGCTTACTGTGATGGGAAGGAAGCCTAATCTATTTGCATATAGTTATTTAGACCTCTTTATAAGAGGTGTAAGATCACAGCTGGAAAAAGAATTAGTGACTTAGGTAATTCTTTAGTTGGCTGCATTAAATTATTAATATAACAAACAAATCAGAGAAAGAGCTACCCTAACAATATAAATTGCATTTTATATACTTATCCTCTATAATATATCTGCTCAAATGTGGACATCTTCAAAGAGACATAAATAATTTTACTTTTGGTATTCTTCAAGAGTCAGAAGTTTCTGGTAATTGTTACTGCTTTTGCTACAAAAATTTTAATCCAGGTTTAGCTCCTGGCCTCTCTGTCATCACAATCATCCCTTTGCAAGGTTAAGGAATAGGACACTGGGCTCCCAAGGGAAAATTTTAGTTTACCGGCTTTGATGGAAGAACTTGCAGACACAAGATAAACCCCAGACACATACTACAGAATAAAGAGATGGCTGTTATAAGTGAATTTTTCACATTATAACTCTTAAAGAGATCTCTATTCTAGTGAAACATCCATGCCAAAACCTTCCGTAAATGTCTTATCCCACAAATTATGTGCTTTTTCCCTGATTTTCTATGGTTTCTTCAAGATCTTTGCTGGGGCCAATTATTTCTGAGAGAAGCTGTTCCTTTTCACAGACCTTTTAAGTGGAGGTCCTTAAGCAAGGGGGCAAAGCAAGAACCAAAGAAAAATAAAGTGATAAAATGATGGGAAAGAAGTAATCAGTCATAAATGTAAATGATTTTGCATAAGAAATCCTTATAGGAGCTCATTGAACGAAGTGGTGGTCACGTTTGGTTTTGAGACGGCATAAGGAACGTTTCTTCCCAGTTCTGCTGGCTATTCAGAAATTAACTTAAAACTTGAACAAGAACCTGGGTTACTATAGGAGAAATACAGTTCTCCAACCTTCCAGCTTTGGAAAAAAATGAGAAATAGTTTAATCCATTATTATAGATGCAAAATATATTATTTAAACTAGAGTTAGTCATTTGATGAGGCAGAGCAAAGCTTTTAGGAAAAAATCCCATTGCCGATTGTTAGCCCAGCCCCCAGCAGGAACTGCTGAGGGCATGTTGCACAGCAATTCCTTCGGGCCCTCGGATGGAGAAAAGAAAGAGCAAAAATACATAAACCACCATCAGCTGCCTTAGTTTGACCCCTGGGTGAGAATCATGCTGGAAGGCCTGCTTTTGCTTTTCGGAAGCTGTTTGTAAAACACCGTCGGTGGGCCTCATTCTTTTTAACACAGGGATGCTCGAGAATTCCTTTAGTAATTTGCTTCCAAATGGTATAAGTGTAGTGTTGTAGAAGGGGCAACCGCAGCTGGCGAACTCGAATAGCGTCCACGTTTTGTCACAGACACTCTCTTTTGTGCGTGATCGTGTGTGTGTAGCTATAACTATTCATCAAATGTGCATTCTCTTTAATTGGTAAGGAGTGGATAGTAAAAGACAATTGGATTATTTTAGATTATATTATGAATTCACAGAATCAGGAGTATAGCTATAGCTTTACGTTTGGGTGCAAGGACTCGTATGAGTTAAAACGAAAATTATGTTACTGAAGAGTTCTTAAAAGCTATTTAAATGTGGTAACTAAAAATTAAAGATTAAATTTGTTAGTATACCTAAGAAAATGTTAAAATGTACTTTGTATTCATGTGGGAATGATTATCAATGTAGTTTTGTATCATGGTTCCAGTGATTTTTTCCAACTACTTTTTCTATTATAAAAATCAACGACAAAACTATTTCATAAATATTAAACACACTCAGTTCCCTTCTTGACTTTGTCTTGTGATAATAAAACTGGAGACAGAGCCGATGTGTACATTCCAAGGAAAGTTATGATATAAAGCAGAGAACATAGAACAAAAGTACTAAAAATCATTTATGATTGAAACTGTAGATTGAAATTTGTGAATTCTGACTGGATAGCCTGTCACAATTGCCTGGTAATACTGGGATGTGGATTCATGAGCTTTTTAATATATGCAGCCAACCTCTTCTACTTTATTTTGTAACCACTATGCAGATTCTGCTTGGCAAAGTTGGTATGACTGATTAAAAAAAGAAGAGGGAAGTCGTTTTACAGAATGTTAAATTTCTGATAAGACCATTTTAACAGCTAAAACATAGTATCAAAGTTTCATAGAGCCAGAGTGATAAAAAATGTATATGTTTACCTGTGGATATATCAGTTTGCAATAGTTAATGCTTGCATCTAAATGGATGGACAGAAACGGACGTATTAATGAATTTATGTTTTTATCATTTGTGTTACAAATCTATGATTCTTGAGACAAAATATGAGGGTGGGATTTAGAGAGATGATTAAACTGTAAGTCAACAGTTAAAAGCAATATTGCTTTGGCGTGGAAAAGGCAAGTGTAGTTTGTGTGATAGTGTTGGCAAACCAACAGTGAAAGCAAAAGGTACTATTTGTTTGACTTCCAATGAGGTGACTCATGTCATTAAAAAAAAAAGGTATCTCAGTCTATCCTCTTCATTTGAACGAGCTAAAATCTGGCAGGATACAATCATAAGAAGGTGGTGGTGTTGGTTGTTTTTTTTCAAAACACAATTCCTCTTAGTTTCGCATTTTTTTCTATACGAGTTTTTGACATCAAGAATCTCAGTGACATGAAAAATTGCAACAGGCATGAAGCATCAATGATTGATCTTGCTGACAGGTGTGGTTAACAGTGCACTGGAAGTTATTCAGCATTGGGAATACTGTTATTCAGTGTGCTTGTCCAAAAGCAAAATACAATTTTAGATATTAAATTGAGTATTATATAATGGGAATAGCACCTCATTAATGAAATGTAGTAAGCAAAACTTAGATTGCAAAGTGCCAAAACAGCAGAGGGACCTTATTCTTCTAAGCATTGCCTTTGTTTCCAGGTGAGTATTTGATGGCAGGATCTATCAGTACCTAACAACAAACACCTGTGGAACTAAACCCTTAGTAAATAATTATGCTGATAGTATGGAAGTAAAAGTGGAATCACAAGAGAAACACGCAACTGTTTTCCAAAGCTAAATGACGTTTCGGTTTTGAACTTTCCATCTTGTAGATGGTGAATACATCCCTGTGAATACATCCCTGTACTGTTGGACAACATTTCCAAGTACTTTACCCTGCGCCCCAATGACAGCAGAATGAGTCTCATCCTTTAGATGTGCTTCTCAAGTCCGCCGTTGTGCGACTCAAAGCTGCCTCTATAATGGTCTAGTACAGCAACGCTCTCTTCTGTCATGACAATAATTTTTGTTTTATTAAATACTCAGCCTTTTAAACTACATTGTAAACTGTAAAACTATATTCTAAATAATTTTATTACCATAATGTTAATTATTGCTGCTAAAGGATAATGTCAGTGATTAACCGTATTTCTCCCAAATACATTTTACATCGATGAATGTTTTTATTAAGATATGTCAAATTTATCTGAATTAAAAGCTGACTGGAAGTAAATGATAGGATGCAAGGCAGTAATCTAATCTAATTGTTCTTATTGTACAATAAATGAAGGAAGATAGAGAGAAAACGTCATTGTTCAGTCCAAATGGAAACGGTTCTGTGGAGCAGCGCTCGTGAAGAGCAGCCCAAGATGGTTCCAAACCCATCCCAGTGCCTCAGATTGCAGACAGGGTGCAAAACTGTCTCCCAGAGTTTCCAAGAAAACGGAGCTAACAAGAAATATTTCAGAATACAGAAGAGGCCCCCGGAACATATGTAACGATGTTAAGTTCACAGATGTATTTTATTATAGACCCAGGATGCAATCCCTCAGTCCTTGTTCATGTAAAAATTTGTGCTTACTATTTACTTTAGTTTTTGTTTTTTCAAAATGCATGGAATTAATTGCATTATAGGAGCATTGCTAGAGTTCTGACATATTGCACTTGGTGAAGACTGGTATAGTTGTTAATAAAAAGCTGTTATGTATGATATATATTACATTTTCAAAATAATCCTGTTTTTTTTTTTTAGCCATCAATGACAAATGAGATATTTCTTTTGTTTTACTTTTTTGTCTTTCCTAAACAAACTCAGAAACTCTCATTCTCAGGTTGTAATTAACTTCCTTGAAAATACTCAGTGCTGTGTCAAGAAGTTTCATAGTGTCTTCTCATAAATTAGCATCATGCATCTGAATTAAAATCTGAATGTAAATTAGAAATGCTTTTATATTAATGATTGTGAGGCTAAACACATTCAGAACTGATTAAATGTTACTGTCTTAAGGGGACTGACTGAGTTGCAAGAGAAATGCGTCTTCAGACTCTAAGTTTATATGGGAAATTTTGTTTTCAGCATGGAAGCTTTCGAGCTCTGATTGCAGTGCTATAGCTGTAATTATATTAACAAAAATTATATCTCCAATTTGTTAATGCTTCGAACCTCCACTGGTAGCATAATTTCAGTTGAAGTCAGTATCTAGAAATTAATTTAAAGAGGTTTAAAAAGTGGTCTCAAGATAGCTGTGACAAAGCAGCTTGCAGGTTTTAACCTCAAAGAGAAAGTATATTTAAAAAATACAATATTTCCTTTGGCATGGCTGGTGATAGCGGTATGGGCCTTTTTTTGAATGATTAGTTTTGTGAAGTGTATAATTTAAATGTGGAATTTGTCGTCCCTGCTGTATATTACAATCGAAATGTCATAAGTAGCCTTCTCCCAGGGTTAACACGAGTCTACTAGCTTTTAGTTCAGGAATTTAATCTGAACGATCACATTTTTTGGAATAGTGTTAAGATTCTTCCTGGATAGATCACAGAAACCCCGGTAAAATTAGTTTTTGCATACTGGCGGTGTATGGCCAAGTAAAGACTAAGGCTTTAAATGGAAACAAACTCCCCATACTTACTAGGCACAGTCCCTTCCCTCCGTCGCAGCACTGGAGTCTTGGGAACCAAGTACGTTCTCGAGTTGAGCGAGCCATCCTGCCCTCCCCATTGGCGCTGTCCGGAGCACTCCATCGGCACTACTTCTTCCCTTCTCCTTCTGTCACTGAGCTAAAACTATCTTTTTCTTAGCTGAAAACTTATTAGCGTTGCCCATCTTTTCGCATATAAAGCGTGGCTGGAGCTCTGCTACACAGCTCAGCCGTGTCCTCCTAAGGGAAGTCGCGAACTGCCAATTAAAGCTTATGAAGAACATAGTCCAGTTCCTCTGGGCTAGACCTATGCATCTAGCCAGGCCTTAATAAGAGCATTTGACTGTCATCAACAACCCGGATAGCAACGAGGCCAAACATACAGTTATTTGCCCAGTCCTTTGGATTTTGCAGCCCTGCCTGAACAAGGTTTTTAGCAGCGTTTCGAGGCCACTGTCACCGGGCACATTGTCACTTCAATATTGTGCAATTCATTCTCCAACACTTACTGTCTAAGTAAATTAGTTATCATGTTTTATATACTCCAAAAGCTTTGCATTTTGAAGAACAGTCCTTCTCTTTACTCAAGTTTCTTAATATGCCTGTGTGCTTATTTCCAATGAGCAACCGCAGGAATTACGCTTATGCAATGCGATACAATGAATCATCTGATATAAACATGTTTATGCAAGTGAAATATAAAAATAATTAGGTTGCCAAGACCGCTGTATTCAACAACAACAACAAAAGGCATATTCACTAGAGATGAAAGAGTGCAAAAAACTCTTGCAAATTCTAACTGTATTTTCACGGTGTCAAACTAGTGACAGTTTCTCTCACTGGAAAACAGACTGAGCTTCTATTTACAGAAATGGGGGAAAGCACAGGAATTTGCGATACAGGACACTTATTCTAATATGCGAGAACTTCAAAAAATACCCTCGTGCTTAAATGCTTGCTGTGTCAACACAGGAACAAAGAACTAACAAAAGTTAACTTATCATAAGGCACCAGTTACAGAAATGTCTCAGCTTTGTTTTCAGCATTAGCATTTGTAGTCAGTGAGTATCCAGGACAACTGACAATCAAATGCAGCAGCAAACACATTATTCCCTTGCATATATTTAAGGAGAGAAAAAGCCATTTTAATCACATGTGCTGCAAATCCTTGGCCACCATTAAAATTGGCCATTTGATACAGTTCAACACTTCCTTTTTCAAGGAGTGTGTTTACAGTTCACTTCTTTTTATTTTAATGTTAAATTCAAAATGAAGAAATAATCCGTACATGTCAAACTAATTAAAAGCTAGAATCTTTCGTCTTAAAACTGCCATAATCTAGAACTGGCTTCCCTTTAAAGTCACCTTTCTCTTGGGAGTCTGCATAAATGCTTTCAATATACTAGTGCAAGGCCAGTTATTATTGAGGAGGGAGTGACGGAGCTTTTACTGATCATTAGGGAAAGTGACTGTGGATCGCACTCACTTAAGTATTTGTTTCACTCTGCTGCCGCAGATTATGAATTAGGAATAATAGCAGTAATCATGTTTCAGAAATTAGGATGTAGCTACAAAGCCTCTTAACTCCCACTGCACCAGTGTTGTAATCCCAACAAGTCAAACAAATTGCCTCTAACACAATAAGTAAAAAGAAAAAAAAAAGAAAAAAGGAAATCTTGAATGCTGCTGGTTTCTTAAGATTCATGGAACTCAACAACTCAAATTCTGCAGGAAGGTTTGCCTTTGGTTTTATGTTTTTAATATAACTTTTAAATGCCCTCTGTTTTTTCATTTTATTTTGTTTAACATTCCATATTAGGAAACTTGAACGCTCTGATTCTTGGTAAATATCTGCTGCTTGTTTAGAAAGCACCACAACATTCTAATGTGCATGAATGAAGGGAAATAACGGAAAAGTAAAGTAAGCACAGTATTGGAAAAAAACTATGACGAACGACATCCACTAAGGATGAAATAGCTTTTACTAAAAAACATCTAAGTTGTCTGGATTTACATGGGCAAAGAAAAAACTCTGTGTTTTGCCAGAACCTCCGATTTGGCTGTTCTTTTCACAAAAAGAAGAGACAAGAAACTGAGTAAAATGCAAGCCGCTGAGAAGAGATCTCTTCTTTTGGCCTCCTATGGCACTGCTGGGTTGGGCAAATAGCTGTGCAAGCTGCTGGCAACTTGGAAAATCTTTGTCCCCTGGTAAAGAACAGTTCAGAAACAGAAAGACATTCATTTGCAGTGTCAGAGATCATGGGAAGTTTGTCATTTTGACAGAGCTTCCCTTCATAAACCACTTTCAGAATGGCTTGGCAACACCAGCGAAATGTTTTTCAAGCGAGCAGAAAGAGCAAATGAATGTTCAGATTAGAGCATTTTTAATAATGCTTTCAATCGTTCGTCCTCAGTATACTAAAAACCACAATCTAGAAGGGGTACATAACGCGTAGGAAATTCCTCCTGCCCTCTTCATATCTGTGGACCAATGTGAAAAGTACTTCAGTGTCAAAAATTTGAGTCTCATTTTGAGATGGCTCGTAGTTAGAAAGTGGTAACTTAGAAAACTTTTAAAATGCATATGTCTGATGCTGTAATTTTGTACCATTTCATTTTCTCTGTATAAGTAAAGATCCGGAATAGGATTTCTATGAAAGCTGTAATTCACTCTGGTTTGTTTGCTTGTAGAAGTACCCAAAAAAAGGAAAAGTACCCAAAAAAAGTGACTTTTCCAGCACTAGTAGGTAATGCTGCACTGCAAAAGTTTCTGCAAGCAATATCCACTCCTGCAGTGTTTGAGAACTCCACTCTAAAATTACAAATTGGGATACTGGAGTTGGAAAAATTGTCTTAATTTTCCTTTATAAAGTTTTTTCTGCACCATAAATGCACATGCACTCAACAGACTTTAATCATTTGTGATGTTCTGGGTAATTCTAGTAAGTCATTTAGTCATGTTTTCAATGAGTTTAGGAGGGAATATAATGGCAACAAATACAGAATAATGATCTACTTGCTATGCAGTAAATGTGTGTCACACCGGTTATAGGATGCCTTGAGTAATTTCACCACTTGAAGGTCTGCATTGAACAATGCAAATGATTGACTTAATCCATAAAGGTGATTAAAGACTGAAGCAGTTCCCAGCAGAGCCGCTCGTTCCTGAGGGTTCTGTGGCCTGGGCGGCACGGGGAGCAGTGCAGGGACTGCCCCGCTCAGCACCCCGCCATTCAGCTCCAAAGCAGCGCTTGTGCTTCTGTGCTGCAAACAGCAGCGGTGCCAGAGCTGGTTCATAGCAAACAGGGGGTACGGATGTTTGGGGTCGTCGTAAGCCAAGATCCTAAGGTACTCTCAAATATATCTTTTTTTTTTCCCTTCCTTGGTGCAGTAACTATGTGCCTCTGAGTTGCATGTCAATGCAAACGTTTATAGAAGCAAGGCCTCAATCTGAATTCAAACCCAAGAAACAATGAGCTTAAAGACCTGCTGAGTTATGTCGTATATTGTAGCATACGAAGTTTTAAGCGAGATATCTCAGTGTGATGATAATGAAAATGTAGATCCAATCAATGCAGTAAGAATCTCTTTACTTTCAAGCTCCTTCATTAACTGGGATTCTGAAGAAATGTTCCAAATATGAGAGAAAATATGGATTGTAACCAAACTTCATTACCACTTAGCATCTTTCTTCTTGAAAACGTGGTCACGGGAAGGATCAGAGATCAGCAAAGAGCTAATTCACAGAGCAAAGAGAGATATAGCGCATATTTCCGTCCTCCCTAAACCTTCAGAAATTCACCGCCTCAGCTCCAGGGGACTGGAGCACCTTGGATTGAGAGAGAAGCATAAGTTCCCTGGCAGAAGGGGGATGTTTTTCTGCAATTCGGGATGTCATGCTGCAGTGTGTGGGTATATATAATAGTTGCCTCTCTGCAGCACAGAACTGCACAGGCCCAGGTGGCAGCACTTTGCTGGAGAGCAGTGCAGACAGAGTAGGTGTCACACTTCACTGCATGTGGTGTCTTTATTAGAGGTTACAGCTTTAATTCTCTCCTATTAATCAGTAACCATGCGCGTAAGAAATCAGAGTTAGCCTCTGTCACAAACCAGTATCAGGACTGCGTGCAGCGTAGGAATCTGCTCTTTCCCCCATTGTTTTTCCACTCTTCCCTCAAAAGCAGTAAAATCTCACAATAACCACATAGTGCAGTCCAAATAAAACTAACTCTTTGTCCAAATATAAGCAAATTTTCTGCTTTTTGTAGTTACAGAAAGATAAAGAAGACTAGTGCATATACCTGAAATGTTACAAAATTCAAATACCAATGCATTAAAAATATAGTCGCAGCAAAATGCACATCTACATTGATCTACAGCACAGAATTCAGCCATCCACTGCCTACCAATCTTCCTGAATCAGACTCTTTTCTTTTATAAATATACAGATCTTGACGTGTAAATAAATTATCTATCGTTTGTATGCATGTGTATATATATCTGTATATATGTACACATATATTAAAGATATGGATGAACAGAAAATACAGAAATATACATCCAAATTAAAATTGCAGTGGAACTTTCCATCACAAAAGTAATATGTATCTAAGCATGAGAAAGATCTGTACTGTGTTCTAATACAAGACTGAGAAATAAGAAGCCTAGGACATCAGAACCACTTGAAATGCCACCATATTTCCTCTAAAGCTCCAAGGTGCACTTTTTCCTTGCCTTCAATGACATAAACACGTAATAGCAGATACATAACCAAAATATTATTTAAAACTTAAAATAATAATCTTCCTCTTGCTTTTCCCTTAGAGAGAAAAACTGAGAAAGTGAAAACCGCATACAACTTGATGCTCTCCAGGAGTGGAGATTATTTAACAGCGTAATGAGACCGCTTTCTTACTGAATGTTACAGCCCTATGAAACACCTTGTTAAATCTTGCTGTAAGCTTAGCCATTTGTATTTTGGTATAACAAAACACAGAATCGGGCATAGCTTGATGAGCTGAGCAAAAACACCAGGTAGAAGGAGACAACGATACAAAACCAATATCAGTCAACCAAGACAACTCATTAAAAATACATATAATAACTAATTTTTTCTATTCAAAATGGCTTTCTCTTAGTGTTGCACTATTTGCACTAGGAAATCCTAAATATTTCTAATTCCGAAATAAAGAATAGTTCTAATTTGCAAGAACCCATGTACTGTCAATCCTCATTTGACATCCAGCAGTATTTGTCTCATAACGCTCGTTTTAGTGCCAGAATTCCAGATATTGAGAAAGTTATAATGCAACTTACGTAAATTATTTGGAGGAGGTCTCGTCTCCATGTTTTCATAATGTTGCACGTGTACTACGATGTTCAGATCTCTTTCCATGTGATCTGTTGTACAAGGACCTTGAGGTCGCATAACATCAGCAAGAGCCCTGGAAACCAAACGAAATCAGCGTGAACCTGTTGCGAAATCCTTAAGGCATTACCAATATATTTCCATTTTGTTTCAGTTTGAGATGCAGTCCGTCGTAATGTCTGCTGGAGAAGCCAGCTCCATCCACAGCAAAATTACAGAATCAGATTCATTGCGAGACTTCGCGCCTCGGGCTCTTTTTAGGTTGTCTTAGACAGCGTGCTAGCAGGAATACACAGAAAGACATGGAGTTCTTTAGCTGCCTTGGCTTTGTAGGAACATAATTGAAGCTTGTTGAGGCTTGTCGAGCTCTGCCATTGCATGTGCTCAGTCACATTGCCATCTTGGTTAAGCTGAGCACCTCAGCACCCAGCCCCTGGCTACAGCTATTACCAACTAGTTATCTTCACATCTGCATTACCAGCAGGGCCTGTCCAAGTAAATTCTCACACTTGCATTTGCGCAGAGCACCACACAATGCAGTGTCTTGGCCATTTTCATTCAAAAATGTCACCAAAGTTGAAAGGTCACCTGATTTTCATGTAGAAATCCAGTAGGCATAGCACTCTCCATGATCAGGGATTTAAGCTTTTCTCATCCAGAAGGGGAGATGAAAAATGTCTTTTCTAACATCTACGAGTGTCCTAGTCCTTAAGATGGAGCGAAGCTTGCACAGGAACACTCCTTGTTGCTTTGAAGCCAGTTCAGAGCCAGGATGAAAGCTTTATGCTGGCAAAGAGGGACCAAGCAAAAGGACTCCTAACAGTTAGGCCAGGCCAAACCTGCTTCTGGTTGCAGATTATTTCTGCAGAGCTGCAGGCAGTAACTATCTGAGACAGAGACAGATTCATCCCACTCTGGTGTATTTTCTAAGGACTAGCTTCACTGCCGAGCGTCCTGCTGAGCCTAAGTCCGTTCTTAGGCATACAGAGTAGTGCACACACCTGGATCAGCCCCGTGGATCCCAAGGTAGAGACTAAGTTCTAAGCTCTGGAACTCTCAGCATGGCAACACGGAACTCTGTGTGTGACTGTGGGCTGTGGAGTTTCACCGCTGACTCCTGCAGGTGCAGGATGAGCCCGCGGGTCCGTGCCGGGGAGCTGCCTACTGAGCTGCTGTGCCACACAAAATAACTGGCCCACCTGCAGAAGCAGTTGCCTTGGGCAAAGGAAAGCTATGGTGTGTGTTACCCGGGTCTCTTCTGTTCAGGTCAGTGCATCACTGGCCATTATTTGCCTCCTTTTTGCTTTACTAGTTCTAATTTTTAGAGCCCTTGAGCTATTTCTTTAAAGGGAATGGATGCATTTTCTGGGCACTGTGCCCAGTTTAGTTTAATTTTCTGCAAAATTATATACAGTGCCCCAGATATTTCATCAAGGAAGACTAGTTTATAAACTAATAAATAAATAAAAATAAGCGCATTCACTGGTGAAAGCCATGGCAAGTGCTGTCTAGCTCCTCCACTGTACTTCTGTGACATGCTGATTTCTTGATCAAGAAGCCCTGTACTTTTGAATATTAAAAAGTAGCTTCATTTAAGTTACAGACAGAAAGGAGTTGGGAGCTGGATCTCGCATTCAGATTGCAGGAACATTGCTTTGGTACACAGCTGAATGATACTGATGTTTCATTGTGTTTATGGCTGGCCTTATGTTATTAAAATATTACTTACAGCTGTGATCAACATGTTACAGAATACTCTGTTGATACTGTAAAAGGTCAGAAGACAGTAACTGAATGATTAATGGTATCAGAGCAGTGCTCCCATTTGAAGCAGTGCTTATACAGCAGAAATAGCAGAGCTGGCCTACATAGCAGAATAATAAAAATTCAAGAGAAGAGATCTCACAAAGGTATGTAGAAAATGATGCAAAAGGAAAGCATTCTGTTGCGAAACATAGTTTAAAATAAGTGGGGACCAAAACCATTAATATCTAGTCAATTATGCAAATATGTCTCTATACAAAGGAAATTATTGACACCGATATTAATTCTAATTCCAGAGGCAGGTGGACACATTTCTGGGAAGGGAAGAAAAGCAAATGAAAGCTCCTAACTTCAATGGGGGAGTTAAAACTGCGACACCTCGTAGTACGCGGATTAGTATTTCCCAACTTTGTGAGAGCAGGTTTTCACAAATGCTTTCCTCATTGCCCTTAATCTGATGGTAAATATTGGTCACTGTGGACTTTAAATAACACCCCGTATGATAGCAGATTAACTACTGCCTGTCTGTGAAAATGCCAACTAAGTTTTCTTACCATTTAAGGGTGGCTTTTTTCAAAGGGGTTTTAAGGAATTAGCTGTCCAATTCCCACCATATTAAGAAAAAAGGAGCTATTCACCATCGAGTTCTATTTTTAACAACACAGCACCTGTTTATCCTGCATTAGCCAACGTTGTACAATCTTCTCAGGGCAGAATAGCTCATGTAACACAAAGCTGGTCATTATCTTCTACTGATGTCTGGGAGAGTTATAAACGTGTAGCAGCTCGTGTCACTGAAGTACAAAGGAAATGCTGTACCTGCATTTTGTTCTTTTAGGGATTTGCCATATAATGAAACGGATAAAGGGACGTTTGTGCCCAGTACGTGACAAAATCCTTGAATAGACATTTACTTCAAAAAATTCTACATAGGCCACCAAGCTGTGATAATGCCTTCATGCGTTTATCTCATGTGAATATCATCATTTAGATCTTGTTCATTATCTGTAGAAATTGTTGGAGTGGGTCCCATTGAAAAATTATATGTATGTAGAGGGTCTTTATCTACACCTTTGCTATCTTGAATGATTTTTTTTTTAGGAAATGCAAAGTACAAGATCACCTTCTAATCAAGTAGCAATATCATTAGGTTTTGTGTATTGATATAGACTGCAGCATTACAAAAATGAATAAATGTTACCTACATGGGAGTTCATGGCCCAGAACTACCCAAGTATCACCAAACTTCAGCATTTCTCTTGCCATAAGATTTTTCTCTTTGGATGTGTAATACTATTTTGGGGTGTTATACACCATGTGGAGCCAAGCATTTCCCTTATGAGTACAAGCTTGAAGAAGCTGAAACACAGGTTATTTCATGAAAGGTCACTTGTCATATTTTGCCTCCAAAACCAGGTCAAAACCAATAAGTGAAATAATTCCACGCACAGGATCCAGGATTTTGGCAAGTGAGACTGTTTTTGGCCGCAGGTACATGCCTTTTGAATGGTCAATAAAAGACTTAACTCGTGAGCTCAGCACATTGTGAAGGAAGAAAGAAGAGCTCTGATGGTTCAGGACATTTAGGGGCTGCTAACATACAGTCAGAAGCGCTGCTTTGAAAAACCAGGAGCTACAGCGTTCCAGCATGACCATAAATATTGTCCTTTCAGGTCTTGGTTTGTTTGCACATTCTCCACGAGGATTAGGGAAGAAGGCAAAGGTGTGGTTTTATTTACAGAAAAATCTCCTGCATGAAACAGAAGTAAAGCTTTTCCCTTTCCACTCATTTTAAAGAGAAGGTTCTCCAGTTTGATGGGGCCTGGGAGTCCTACTGATATCGATACAAGCAGCAAGAACGTGCTGCTCTCAACAGAGCTTCCAGGGCTGCTCCAGGAGGCGGATCAGCTCTGTCTGTCGCCTTTTAATGCAATCCTGCCACGGTCGCTCCCTAGGCCATACTAGATCCCATCTACCATCTTATTCCTTTATTCTCTTGGAAAGCAGGATGGTAAAGGAAGAGTTACTCAGTTTGGTTACGACCATTACTGCTTAGTTCTTGGACACTGTAGCTGAAGGGAGTATTTATCTCCTTTTAATGTCAAGTAATGCATTTAAAAACTAGGAGAATGATATAAACAAAACATCATCATATGATGTCTAAAGCCAAATGTGCCATGTAGAGTTAATACTGTACTCGCCTCTCCATTTTCATCTTCCAGATTTACAGTTCCATGCCAACAGTAAGAGTGTTCCACTGAAAAGCACTGATCGAACCAGAAAGAAAATGTCAACAGTGCCACACGTGGCCTTTTTTCTCCAAACAAAAGGAAGTAACAAGCTCTCTAAAAAAGGCAAATTCTGATTTTTTTTTTTCCTAAAAGGACTTGTCCAATAGAGATCTTTTTTTCCTACGGATTGTTTTCATTAAATAAATGCATTTCCCCAATGCATTTTCATTGTCAAATATTTCACGAAAATTCAGTGAAATTAATGGAGTGTTCTTGGTTTGTTTTGGTATAGGAGTAAACAAAATGTAATGAAAGACAAGTGTATAGAAACTACACTGGCCAAGCCTGTGAAGTTTCCTTTATTAACACTGTACACACACCAGTGTCTTATTTCAACAGCAGATCCACTGACTGCAAGATGAAATAATGCAAGGAATTAATAAGTGTGGCACAGTTTTGCTTCCTATTTATAAGTCAACGTTCTTATTCCCATGTGTCAGGTCTCTGATCATATTTTTAGTAAATCAGCAGTGGAAATATATAATTTACACCAGTTGTATTCTGTTCACTTTTTTCAAAAATCAGCCCTCATAAAAAACAAAGATTCGGTTTACATTATGCATTGTCTCTTTTGATAAGCAGGACCATCCCTTCCATAGGGGAGTTTGTTCAGAGGAACGAAGAAGATTCAAGGGTTTCACGTGGCCATTGGTGAGGGAAGGGAAGGGAAGGGAAAGGAGACGATCTGAGCTAAGAGATGACTGATCAGCCTCTCTGTGTTTCTTGCTGCCAGCAAAAATGGAGTAACGCTTAGTACTTTTGGTTTGGCCCACCGAACACTCTCAGGACTCTGTACTTTTGCTGATTAATAAGGTTCGTTCAGAAAAAAAACCCATAAGAAGTGTTCTTTTTTTCATATTATAGTGATAAGTGTTATAAAAGAAGGTGAACGTGAATATAGGCTACATATTATTTTGATTGTTGGTACTATTAACTGTTTAAACAGATAAATTATTTCTTAAGCATTGTAACCTTTTTTCCAGAACATAAGTAGTATAAAATTACCTAGGATGGAATATTTTAGCTAAACACACATTCGAGGACAAAGATGTTACTTCAATTCTTCACTCGATTAACAGATTTTTAGATTGCCAAAGGGATTTACAAATCTAATTAATTTTCAAATTAACTGTAAGCCCACCCCACAGCTGTAAAAGGAGTGTGAGAACTTTAAAAAAAAAAAAAAAGGCAGCTCCAGAGCTGCTTTTTCAGAACATGACTAGCTATTATGTGTACTGAGTGGGTGACTGTTGTTCCATGTGACCATGACTTTTCAAGTTTCTATATAATACTGACTTGAACATTTTCATGGTGAGAAAAGTGCAAGATCTCAGACACTGTTAAGTAATCAGAGTACCCGACGACCTTTTCTAAGAACCACTTCAGAAACCTAATCTTTATGCATACAGGACTGAAGGATTTCAGAATGATTTTCCAATACCCTATAATTCTATTTCCATTAACTAAGACAGAATATTTCATACCTGTATTTTAGATAGCAAATATTTGTACCCATAGAAATAGGACCTATTAAAGCCATGTACAAGCAGAGATGGCTACAACTTCACTCTGTCCTGTTTTTTGTAATCGTTGTGAGCCCTGCCTTTTTGCCTGCATGAAGACATTACAGAAAGAGTCTGAAGCAAGGGAGAGCTTTTTCCAAACAAGCTCTGTAGTTTAAGAGTAAGATTTAAAAAATAAATTGGGCCACATATATTCTTTTTCTCAATTTAGTAGTTGAGAATATTCGAAATGTCGAAATGATGATTAAATCTTGCGTGATAAAAACCTTCTTTGCAGAAGTATCACTGACATACAGCGTTAAGTTGACTAAAATTTCTGCAATGTGCTACGTTCCTCGGTTGTAAAAGCATATCCATATCAGCCAGTTTATAAATAGCAGATAATTGCTAGTGAACTGGGAATGCATTTGCAGGAGTATTTTTGTGGCTTTCTCTGTTCATTTCAGGATAAGCAGTTAATCAAAAAGTCATGCAGAAACTTCAGTAAAAAATAAGGCTCCAGGTGTTGAGTTGATCTCTTGGACTGTCTTTCAAAGGATGACTCTTCATCTAAGCTTTAGAGATTGTGAACCGCACCATTACCAGTCAGGACAAAAGGAAGCTTTCTGCCACGCTGCACATCCAGTGGAAGGTTTCCTTTTAACTGCAGTATCATCACTAAAGTTGCCCAACATGCTGGAATCTATTTAGACTCTTTAATGGAGCTGTTTGCCTTTTTTAATGCCTGTCCCCCCATCCGCTTTACTTTCATATGCCTGGGATTAGCATAAAGGATCAGACAGACTGCAAACTTGACAAATGTGTTATGTCTTGATTTTGAACTGCTGTGACACTCTGGGTTTGGAAGATGTTGTCAAAGCCGTCGGGCTCTGTCCTGAGTTGCCCACCTGCCTCTCCACCACTAGGCAGCCCGTATCTGGAGTAGATGGTACACAGCATGCCTGACTCTAGGTGGGGGAGGTTCTCTTTGATGTAACTCAGCTATTACACTGTGGATACCGAGTATAACGCACACATATATGGATGAGACAAGACTTTCATATGCCATTTTTTACCTCTCAACAGCAACTAAAAAAATCTTAAGAAATTCTACAGTAGCTTTTCCATTTGTGTCTCCCTCTCCCCTTCCACCTTGGCTCATTTTCACAGCTTAGAAATTTTACAAATAGCTCACACACTCGCAAGGATTGAGGGAGTAGGGAAGGTCCTGCCAAAACCGTTTTGCAGCTGGAGAGGGAGGGTGAGATGACATTTGTTTACATCCTTCTGTTGAGAACTAAAAACCTTTTCCAAGCTTTGAAACAGTTGGAAGAAGGAACCCATCGAGCTTTCTATAATTCAGTGTTGCTGTTTTCAGGATTGTTTTCCTGTTCATGCACAGTATATCCAGGGATACTTGCTGGATCTTGTTGGGGAGAGGGTCAGACACTGCAAGGTAAAAATGGACCGCTGTCTGGGCAGACTCCACAATTATTTCTAGTCTTCCTCAATAGGCTTGTACTTTGATAACCTGGGCTTGGGGAACCACAGGAGCTCTGCTCTCCCAAGTTGGTCCCTCGGCCGCCTTGCAGGGCAATGCAGCCTGCCTAGCAGGAGTTGTTTGTTTAGCAGGAACACACAGGCTCGTCTCTCATCTTTAGGGGTAGGGAGGGGAAGTAGGGGGGGGGAAGGGAGGCCCTGCTGCCTGGCACTCAGCCTTACCTGGACATGTGCTCCCGCTGGGGTCTGTGTGCCTTCTCCAGCCCTAGTTTGGTGAAGATCCCCACCAGCACCATGACTGCCACAACCCCACAGATGATGTAGACAATGAGGTTGGTTTTATCCCTGGTAGGGTCGTGCAGAGGGTCATCTATGCGGGAAGGAGGCTTCCCAGTGTTCATCCACAAGGGCGTCTCATAGTTTGTGCAGGTGCTTTGATCCAGTCTTGTCTTCTTGAACTTGCAGCAAAACCTGAAGCCACAAGTGCCGCAGCAGAAGATGAACTCCCCCGAGCTGCAGTTAAAGGGGGGGTCCCACTGCCCCATCACGTCAAAGTAGCCCCTGCAGAAGTCTGGGGTGGGAGGTGGCTCGGAGGGGTCTAACTGTTCCCCAAGGCTGGAGTGGTTTCCTCCTGAGAGCACCACGAAGCTCCCCAGCTGCTGGCCAGCTTTCTCCTGAGCCCGACACACCAGCGTGAGAAGGTCCGCCACCAAGTAGCCGAAGAGCAGCCGAATAAAGCCTTCCATTCTGCCTCCCGGCCCCGGCTCAGCGATGCCGCCGCCGCCGCCGCTCGAGCTGCTGGATGCTGCGCTGCGCCAGGAGCTGCACATAAAGGGGCTCCGTCAGGGGCCGGGCGGCCGCGCTCCCTTCAGCACCACGGACAGCGCCGCGCGGCCGGGCCGGGGCCGCCCCCGGGCAGCGTCCGCAGCTCGTGCCGCCCCGCCCCGAGCAGCGCGCGGCACTTGTGGAGCGGGGCGCGCGGAGGGAGGGGGCGCGCGGAGGGCGGGGGACGAGGGGCGGAGGCGGCGGCGCGAGCGCGGGCGCCGCGGGGACGGGGCTGCGAGAGGGGCGCGGAGGGGCCACGAGGCGGGAGGGCTGAGGCGAGGGCGCCGCAGGGGCGGGAAGCGGGAGAGCGGGCGAGCGAGCGGCCTCCCCGCGCCGCCTGGTGCCGGCGTGCGGGCGCCGGGGCGCCCACCTTCCGCTCCCCGGCGGAGCCCGGCGCGGTCTCTCGCACAACTCCCTCAGCCAGCCACGGCGCCCGCCGAGCTCCGCCCGGCCCGCGGGAGGCGGCGGCTGCCAGGGCAGAGCGCGGGAGGCTGGACGGGCTCGCCGCGGCATCCGGGCTCGGCGGGCAGCGTGCGGGTGAGGGCGAGGCTGCCGGACGGCCCGGCCGGTCCGCTCGGGCGCTGGGGGACGCGGCGCGCCACAGACCCGGCGCTCCCCGTCGGCCTCTCCCCCGCCCCCCGAGCGCCCCTCTCGGAAGCCCCCCCCCCCCCCGCGGCCTCCCCCTTCCGAGCAGCCCCTCTGCGGGGGCTCTTTCCCCCTCCCGTCAGCCCCGCCGGCCCCCACCTCGCCCCCCTCAGCCTGCCGCGGGCCCCGCTCCCCGCCGTCCCTTACATAAGACACTTCCCGCCCAGGCGGGCGCTCCCCACAGGTGCGTCCCCAAAAGCGCGGGAGCGTCCCCTCCCGCTCGGGGGGGGGGGGGGTGTGCCGGCCCGGGCGCCCGGCCAGGGCGGGGGAGACGAGGCGGGGGCGGCCTTGCCCCCGCGGGCTCGGGCCGAGGTGGGCGGCTCGGGGGAGAAACGCAGGGCGCCGCTCTGCCCATAAGTGCAGCGCTCCCGGCGGCTGCTCCCCCTCCGGAGACGCGCTTACCTGTGAGGCGAAGGCGGGTCCGCCCGGCGGGGCGGTGTCCATGGGGCCGCGCGGCCGCTAAGCCACGGGCGGGCGCGGGCGCTGCCCTCGGCCCGGCGCGCTGCGCACGGGTGCGGGGTCAGTGGCGCTGCGCGCTCCGGAGCGGGGCTGTGTTCGTGCCCGCCGCACATGAGCTGCCCCTTCGCATCGTTTGTTCAAAACCCTTGTTAGAGTGTCAGTCAGGCTGGCTTCAGAGGACGCGGTGAGGCTGCGGGTTGTTTGCGAGATACGGAATTAAAATAACTTCCCCCAAACAGAGAACTGACTCTGCAAAAGACTTTTTAGTAATTCGCTCCCCATCCCTGTCATTTAACTCTCTCCCCTCCGTCTTTTGCTTTGCCAGCAACCTGTGCAAGTAGCGATGGTATTATCCTGAATACTATGCTGCCACCAAATGTAGGAAACGAGCCCGTTATGGCGTGTTTTAACCGCGGGTTGGTGCTTAGAGCAGCCTCCAGCTTCCCCGGGGTCACGGCCGCGGGGCTCCCGCCGTGCCCGGGCCGCGGGGCCGGTGCGCGGTCCGGCCGCTGCCCCGCTCCCTGCCCGTCCCGTCCCGCCCGGGCTGTGCTGCTGCCGCACTTCAGGAACTTCGGCCAGTTGCATGCGGAGCCGTCAAGCGGAAAATGCACAGAAAGGTGAGGCAGAGGTCAAAGCGGACGTCTGGAATCGGATAGTGCTGCAGTTGGCTAATTGCGATCCTTTGCCTTCTCTTAAAAATAGACTCCAAGTACAGTGATGATTCCACTGAACAGCCTGACAGTAAGCCTTGCGTCTTTGTCCTGGAGGGAGGTGAGAAAAACCCTTTATTTCTCAGCGGAGAAAAACAATCAGTCCCAGCCAAACCCAGCCTTTTTTGGTTTTAATATTTAATACTTAAAACTTCCACCTCATCAACATCCCCTTTCAAGTCTCCTCTGAAATCATATCATTCCTCCCTTGTGTATACTTCTCTATCCTATTATTTATTATTTAACACTTTGTGATGCAGTCTGTGCTGAAAACTCTGCATAAAATGAATCTGTTCCATACTTATTGCATCTAGAGACATTTAAGGTCCAGTCCTGTCAGACCTGTAAGATTATGCAAGTTTCCCTGTTGATCTGACTGCTAAAAAGCTGCTTAAATATTTTGCGTGATTAGTGCTATACCTGTGCAGAAATAATAAGATCAAAAACGTATTTGTTTTATGGGCTATTAATCCTAAGTATGGTACAAGTTTCTTGTTTCACTGAGTTCCTGGGGTCTTCCTTAAGAATTCCCCTATAGCAAAAAAAAGCCCAAAGGATTTAGGGTAGAATTTGTGGGATTCAGGTCCATGTGATCAGAATCTGACCCTGAGTGGCATGTGCTTGGATTGAGAGCCCAGACCTGGGGAAAACAGGAGGGTGATTAAAGCTCTTTGGAAAAAAAATGTTTCCTATGGCACCATAAGACTTTGGATCAGACCCATAGAACCCAGAACCCATAAATCATGTTACCCTAATTAATCATAATTTACTACTCCAGTTGTTATGCTTTCTGTGCCTGTTAGTCGTATTAGCAGAGAAGTTATTTTAGCCGTACCATGTCTTAGAATTCTAATAATGACCTAGAATTGTTTTAGACCAGGGCAGAAACCCTTTTTACTAGACCCGTAGCAGTGTGTTTTAATGGTTTCATGGCATGTAGTTGTAAGGACACCTGCATGATCAAAATATAAAACCTCTAAGTATAATAATGGAAACAGGAAAACTAGTTGAGAGGAATGGGTATCACACATAGTACTGATCCACATCTGGGGTCATTATGTGGTTTTTTTATAAAGCTTTTCTCAATGAAGTCAGTCAATAAACTTGTAATTTATTTCAGTTGTCTTTATCAAGTGAGAAACATGGAAGATTTCCAAGTTTAGCGCCATCACCTTCCACTTTCAAGACTTCTCTTTTTGACTTTGCTCTAAGGTAAGTAGTGACTTTTCTACAGTTTTATCCCATAAGGAATGTGTTTTGCCTCTGAAACCTTTGAGAAGATGATGTTTCAACTAGAACCTATAGAGTTGTCTTTACTCAAGCACATATTCATTTAGTTAAGCAAAATAATTAATTTTAGGCACAGACCTTATACAAAATTAAGTATTCCCATTATATTTTCCTCTAATTTCTTTCACTTGTTTTCATTGAGACTTTCACACATGGATCAATGGCAATGCTTGTTGTTCAACTCGAAGCTGGCAAAGAGGCTTTTTTTCTGCTAAATCCTGTAGCAGAATGGAGGAGTCTGCCTCAGTTGATGAGGACTGGGTTAGGGAGCAATTAAGCAATCTGGACATCCATAAATCCATGGGTCCAGATGGGATGCACCCGCGGGTGCTGAGGGAGCTGGCTGAAGTCATTGCTGGACCGCTCTCCATCATCTTTGCCAAGTCTTGGGAAACGGGAGAGGTGCCTGAGGACTGGAGGAAAGCAAATGTCACTCCGGTCTTCAAAAAGGGCAAGAAGGAGGACCCGGGCAACTATAGACCGGTCAGCCTCACCTCCATCCCTGGGAAAGTGATGGAACACCTTATCCTTGGTGCCATCTTAAGACATATCAAGGATAAGAGGGTCATCAGGGACAGTCAACATGGCTTCACCAAGGGGAAGTCGTGTTTGACCAACCTCATAGCCTTTTATGAAGACGTAACAAGGTGGATTGACGATGGCAGAGCAGTGGATGTGGTCTACCTTGACTTCAGCAAAGCATTTGACACCGTCTCCCACAGCATCCTCACGGCAAAACTGAGGAAGTGTGGACTGGATGATCGGGTAGTGAGGTGGACTGCAAACTGGCTGAAGGAGAGAAGCCAGAGAGTTGTGATCAATGGGGCGGAGTCTGGTTGGAGGCCTGTATCTAGTGGAGTGCCTCAAGGGTCAGTTCTGGGACCAATACTGTTCAATATATTCATCAATGACTTGGATGAGGGAATTGAGTGTACTATCAGCAAGTTTGCTGATGACACCAAGCTGGGAGGAGTGGCTGACACGCCAGAAGGCTGTGCTGCCATCCAGCGAGATCTGGACAGGCTAGAGAGTTGGGCAGGGAAAAATTTAATGAAATATAACAAGGGGAAATGTAGAGTCTTGCATCTGGGCAGGAACAACCCCAGGTTCCAGTACAGGTTGGGGAATGACCTATTAGAGAGCAGTGTAGGGGAAAGAGACCTGGGGGTCCTGGTGGACAGCAGGATGACCATGAGCCAGCACTGTGCCCTTGTGGCCAAGAAGGCCAATGGCATCCTGGGGTGTATTAGAAGGGGGGTGGTTAGTAGGTCCAGAGAGGTTCTCCTTCCCCTCTACTCTGCCCTGGTGAGACCTCATCTGGAATATTGTGTCCAGTTCTGGGCCCCTCAGTTCAAGAAGGACAGGGAACTGCTGGAGAGAGTCCAGCGCAGGGCCACAAAGATGATTAAGGGAGTGGAGCATCTCCCTTATGAGGAAAGGCTGAGGGAGCTGGGTCTCTTTAGCTTGCAGAAGAGGAGACTGAGGGGTGACCTCATTAATGTTTATAAATATATAAAGGGTGGGTGTCACGAGGATGGAGCTAGGCTCTTCTCAGTGACAACCAACAGTAAGACAAGGGGTAATGGGTTCAAGCTGGAACACAAGAGGTTCCACTTAAATGTGAGAAGAAACTTCTTCTCAGTGAGGGTGACAGAGCACTGGAACAGGCTGCCCAGGGGGGTTGTGGATTCTCCTTCTCTGGAGACATTCAAAACTTGCCTGGACGCCTTCCTGTGTAACCTCACCTAAGTTTTCCTGCTCTGGCAGGGGGATTGGACTAGATGATCTTTTGAGGTCCCTTCCAATCCCTAACATTCTGTGATTCTGTGATTCTGTGATCCATGTGTAGCCATGTCTCAGTGGAAGTTATATAAATGCATACACACTCATATTCTATATATATGTGTGTGCATTATACATGTTCAGTTATGTGTTTAGCTGTATAAACTCTTAGAACTGATTCTTGCAAGGTTTTTAAGATAAATACGAGAGTTTGAAAAAGAGTGAAATTAGGAGTCAACGTTAATGAATTAACCTGAATGTCGAGATGGCGATAAATCTGAAGAATATAGAACAATTAGAACATATAGAGCAATTGCAGTTATCATTTTCCAAATTCTATATTTCATTTTTGTTCATAATAAAAATGTTGATGCAACCTCAGAGTATTTCCCAGGGACTGATTACCTGCTAGAGAGAATAGTCCTTTGCTCAGCACTGAGTCAATGGAGCTTTCTAGCCAATCATTAATTCCCCAGAAATGCCATATAGCTCAATCATTATTATTAACAGACACTCCAGAGCTGTGAAAATCTGTCAAAAAAACCAGCTAGGCAGGCCTGATCTCAGGCAGTATTGATGGGAAAGGTATTTTGTGATAAGAAATGTAATGTGGAAACTGAAGTGAAGCAGTCAATATCTGTTTCCTTGATAGTGATTTCATACTGTAATGGGGTGTTTGGATGTAGAGATACAAAATGACTGCAGCTGGAAAGCGGAAGAGGTGATGATTCTACTATAGCAGGCCAACTGGCAGCCTGTTCCCAATGGGTTCTAGACGTTTCTTTTAGTTACACAGCTAACACTTCATAAGCCTTTGTTCTTTTACCCAATAACTGCAGTCATTAGTATCATATTAGTGCAGCCACGTGTGAAATCCCAGCCTGCAGTTTGTTGACACTAAATGTACTTCTCCTTTTATGATTATTGAGCACGCGTCTTTTAAACTAAATTTTTTCTTTTCATTAAAAAAAGATGCACATACAGCATGGGACAGAATGAGCTCATTCTTATAATTCCATGAATTCATAGTAACTTTAACTCTAACACCTTACAAACATTGAGTATTTTTTAGTTATTGTCATCAAGTCTGAAAAAAATACACTTTGCACATAGCGAAGCAATCACCATCAAGAGATCTTAATTAGCTGGGAGGTGCTTCATGAATGAAAAAGCATGAGAGACTTGTTTTCATGGCTCACTGAGGAGGAATATAATTTATTGCCATTCTACAACATAAAAATTACCATTATCAACTAATATTTTTCTCTTCAGCCTTTTTGTAAAACCAAAACTCTAGTAATTGCTTGAGTTGGGGCAGGCAGTAACAGCATTCACATTGGAGTTCTTGTAGCTTCAGTTTAATGCAAAGGAAATTCAGAAAAAAACAGATAAATTTAGAAGGTAAATGGAGTACTTGAAAATATACAAGAAGGAACATACGTATACTGCAAACATCTTCAGTGTACAGCAGCGGAAAAAAAGTCCCAAAATGTCTAAAGCAGCTTTCAGCTGTATAGCTGAAAAAAATGAGCTGTGCCCTCGGGTTTTCCTGTTGCACAACTGTGTCAACAAGGAGAACAGCCATCAGTTTCTCTCTTTGGCAAAACTGATGTTACTTTTGAGTTGGAACAATATTGCAAGCACCTGTGAACAAGGTATGTTTCCACTTGTTATTAATTAGGCTGCCATGCAATTTAGATCTGGACGGGCTGGCCAGGTGTCTGAGGATTACTGCAGCTGGCAAAGAAGGCTCTGCAGATCATTCCGAACTTGTGCCAACAAAATCTTTCTGTCTTGTTAACAAAAAAAGAAAAGAAAGGCTACAGAGAATCAAAAAAACCTGAACTGCTTTTGTATCCTTCCAACTGAAAACCCAACCGCCTTTGTTCCCACGAGTTTAACTTTTCAAGGCAGAGAAGGAAGCCTTTCTAAACAGACCTAAAATAGCATTAAAAGTTTTCAAGGTTAAAGCCAGTATAATAGGCTGTGTACTGCGCCTGAGCATAGAGAAGCTGTGCTTAGACGTAGAAGAGGACACATAGCACAGAAAATGTCCTGATCCTCTGGTGTATCTTAGAACAGCTGAGTTAATATAACCAATACTTCTTCTAAAAACTCCTCGGTAACTGATATTAAGAGGTAGACAAGTTTTAGTCTAGAACGTGTGTGCTCCAGGGCTGGGACATCCATGGGTGAAAGCCAGGACAGGAGAAGTCAAGTTAGTGAGTCAGTTTTTGTCAGTCAGTTTTAGCACTATTAACCCTCAAGAGCTATATAAGTGAGCTGTACACCTCCAAAGTGAACTTGCTCTTCACAGAAATGTAAAGTTCCTATATTACTTAACTCACAAAAAGATTTTAGTCACCATATATTTTGTACGTCTTCCAAAATGTACTGTCAGGCAACCAAAATCAAAAGTTCTTACTGAACATTAGACCTTTTTAGTGTGCTTCCCTGATAATAAGCCTTAATGATGTCTCTCCTTATCGTTGTCACAACATGCCCATCTGAGGCTTGATGTATTTTGTATCTTACATATAATATAATAATATATAGATGCAGGAACTTTCAGATTTATGAAGAACAAAATTTCTCTGACAGTTCCATTTTTAAAGGATGCTAACTGTTAAAAGATGCTCAGGATTTTAAAATGGTAAGTCACAAGACAGATGAAGTAAGAGGCACCAAGAAAGTAATAATGGTCCAAGTTCTGCGATACTTTTTTGATTATATGACACTGCAGTTTTCATGTAGCTATCAGATTCACTTATGTGATTATCATGCCCAGCCAAGAGCGTCAGATGTGGTTGCCAAAGGTTAAATATCCACAGGCCAACTCAATATCTACTAAATTCTACAACTGTCTTTCCACTGATCTAAAATGGAAACTGCACTGGGCGATTTTGTTGAAGAGATGCTGAATAATCACAGCTTACACTGAAATCACCAGATGTCTGAGTGGTCAGTACTTCTGAAAACCGGGTCACATATTTGAAAGCCTAATCATGAATTTAGAGACTAAATTTGGGTACATATGTTGAAAAACTGTTGACGTGCAGAAATACATATCCACGTTCCAGACCACACTTTTAGGCAGCTGGTAACAACTGTCCATTCTTGACTCCACTTGACAGCCGGTGTGAACAGCAGTACTAAAGCTGCTCCAAAGGGATTTGTGTCTCTTGTTCTCTAGCATGGTAACAACTGAGAAGAAATAATCTATCAGCCAGGTACACTGACGAATAGATCAAAAAACCATGAAGATCTCAAGGTGGAAAAGTAAATGCCATTTCTTGTGTTTTCTTTCTAGAGAGCATTCTGATAACGTTAACAGAATTCATCCTTGTTATTTCTCAGCACAGTGCAACTCTGTTATTCCTCCACATATAGAATATCTATCCTGAACATCTTTCTAGGTATCCTGTTATACCCATCTTGAATGAAAAGGCATCAATACAGTCTCCTTGCTCTTTGCATCATGTCAATAGCAAACCGAAAAGTAAACGCTGAAAGTAAATAATGTGTAGCAGAACATTTTTTTATAATATTTTTTCTTTTTTTTTCTTGTGGTTTTGTAACATATATTTGACTAGAGGGGTTTTTTTTGTTATTATTGTAGAAGTGCAGTGATCCCACATCTGGATAAATAATGGGACAAATAAAAGGATTATAACTGTAATGTGAAATGCACATTAGGGAGTCTTGAGAAGTGGTGCAAAAAGATGCTGATGGCAGGTTCTAGTGGTATCTTTTTGTTGTAGTGTTTATCCAAATCAGCAGATTATCTCTAACCTGCTAAATATAATCTGATGTTAGTAACATATTCAGGAGATCTGCTCCTTAACACATATATAGGAGATAATTGCAGAGTACAATAAGGTTAAAAACATTTTTAATACAAAACGCTAGCACCTGAGAGTACAGTTTTCAGAATGGATCCTTTGATCTGTATATTGACATAGGTAAGTAACATTGGAGTAAAATGTAAAGAAGCTGCAAAAGGAATACCTCTGTATAATATGGAAATAATAGATATATAGGGCCAGGTGTAACTGAATACTTGGTAAAAGGACAACTCACAATTTTCTTGGGTGTGTGTGGGAATTAGTCTGTCATTCACTCCCACACACCTGACAGAAAGCTGGCCGCTTTAAAGTCAATTTTGTAATTTATATACACCTTGAAGTCTTAAATATGATTTTCCAGTTTAACAAATTCTCCTTGTGAATATAGTGATCGTTCTTCTTTAAAAAGAAAAGATAACATAATTAAAAAGGAAATTGCATGTGATTTCTATGCAAACTAGAACAGTTGAAGTAAGCCTTGACAATATGATGAAGAAACAGATAATTTAGATGGCTGAATAATAGGATTGCTTTCCTACATAAACAATGCAAGTATTTGAACACATAAAATGACCATAAGTGAAAAAGAGCAGATATCGCATAATGCCAAATTATCTCACTTGTTCCTGTCATAATGTTTAGCTCAAGTTAAAAAAAAATCACTTGCACAGCAAGATCAGAAATAGATCCTCCATGCAAAGCCTGAACCTAGGTCCAGCTTTCAGTCTTTTCATCTCATTGCAAAGGATTTTTTTAGTATTAGGTCTGTTGGTTGTCATTAATTACTTACTGACAGCTGCATGCAAAGGACAAAGTCTTGACTCATTAGTGTTAACAGGAATATTACCATTAAATTCAATGGAGTGAAGATTCCACTCTAAGGATCAAGATTTAATAAGTTTATTCTCATTGAGATGTTCTTTATAGGACATAAAATCCCATTTGTTTCAATGGGGTCATTTTATAATGCTAGTGTTACTCATAACGAAGGAAAACCAAAGGCTGACGTTAAAGGAGATAGAAAAAAAACCAACACAGAAAAAGTTAAAGCCAAAAATAACAAAGGTAAGGGCCACATTGTGATGCCTATTATATGACAGAATGTAGAAATATGTAAGGAAATAATACTTTGGCATTTAATTTAACATTTAAGGTCTGGTGCAGAGAGCTGGGTACCGCTCAAACCCAGCTCAGGTCTGTCTGTCCGTCCGCACGCTGGAGCCCCCGGGCGCTGGTCCGGGCAGCACTGGCGCTGATGCTGAGGGAGCTGCCAGGGCAGCAGCAAAAATCAGCAGCGTATTCAGTGAGCCTTGTTTTTGCCTTCCTGCCCACGTCCATCCCGAGCAGCTTTGCCGTGCCCTGATGGTGTGAGGGGATGACGGCTGCTTCTCGCTGCCTTCCTGCCCTCTCACTAGGGTTGTGTTCCTCTGGGACAAGGGAAGAGTCATCTCTACAGCAGAACAGACAACATTTTCTCGGCAGCTGGCAATTGGCAGTGGAGTCTATTCCCTGATGATACTGGAACAATGACAAACCTCAGCTCCTTAAGAATAAAACGTGAAATCCCTTATTTCCCCCTACCTGTTCCATGATAATAATAATGAGAATAACAAAGCCATCTCTCCTAGGACGTGAGGAGAAAGTAGAGATCCTTTGCTGCGATTACTCTTAGAGCTTGTAAAGGTGTTCCGATACCATGGTGATGAACACAGTATAATTGCCAAGATAGATGACGGATCCAGCTGGCACTTCTCCCTCCTCCCCCACACATCATGGTGCTCACCACAACAAGTTTATGATTTTGTCCTAAAAATCTGTTGAGTCTTGTTGGTCTTTATGAATTTACTTGCAGAAACCACAAAATGCTCTCTTCACTTTGATTTAGTCTAGATTATATGAGAGAGGTGCATGATTTTTTTCAGAAATGACACCCATACGGTATATTATTCTCTTGATAAAAAACTCCTCTAAAACCCTAGCCGATAAATAAATAAATACGAGTTCTCCTTCTTGGCAAAAATATGTTTTTCATATCTGCCTGCTCAGTCATCTCAGGTAAGTTTTACCCAGAATGGTATTATTATGTTTGTTCAGCTGAGATTTATTGTTCACAAGATCAAACAGAAAGTCCTCTAAGTTAAGTTCTATCTTGCACTTTTTCTATTTACGTAGGATTTTTACAAGGATGAGGTGTTGGTTGGTTGGTCGGTGTTTCTTTGTTTGTTTTTAATCTAGAAGATGAGACAGACTGAGCTGTGGAAGATGCTAGATGGAGCTATGTAAGAACCCAGAAATATTGCAGTTCTCTTTTCTTCGAGACAGGAGAAGTGTGAAAAATAATAGCAACCTCACTGGTTCACAAAACCTTTCTCAAGATATTCGCTCAACTCTACGTTTCAAACAGTAAGCACTGCTAATTTAAATTTCTGAATTCTTAACAGCTGCATTGTTCAAGAATGCCACTGCACTTTACTTTGTGTCCTTGCTGGCAGCATCATTCTAAGTCAAAGTCTGAGTGGGTATGGCCAAGGCGCTAATCTTCCACCTGCAGAACCAGGTATTCTCAGGGGGAAGCAGAAGAACTTCTGTTGCAGGGAAACCAGATACCAGTCTCCAAGGTTTCTAAATATGCCATTCAATATATTAGGAGATAAGCGTAAAACATTTTTCATTGAGAAATTAATTTTGAATGGATTTTAGCTACTGAAATACTTTATCTGTGTACATACCTGGATGCTTCCAAAACAATTATACTTCAGAAGCTGGATGGTGTAAGTGAGTACTGGGAGAATATTAGTAGATGAAATTCTAATGGATCTAAATGGAACCAAGACTCCTTTCAGCCAGGGTTAATTTCGCTCTTGATTTGCTTGAGTTGCAGAAATCTGATTAACTAAAGTTTATCCAGAAGCAAATTAGTGCTAAAGTGTGAAAATCAGAGCTTCGAGACTACTAGCATGGCCTTATGCTAGCTTTTTTCATCCAAAGAGTTCAATTAAGCAAACCTGGCAGAAGCCTTAAAAGCAAATATTCTCTGCTGGTTGTTAGTTAAAAAAATCATCAGTCTTTTATTAAGGCAAAGGGTGGCTGTTTGCCCAAAGAGGAGCTGAAGGGGAAAAATAGAACAGAGTGCAACACCAGAACTACACAGATTTCTTCTGGCTTTGGAAGCCAAAAGGAAAGATTTGAAATTCTAGTACTAGTCTGTTTATTATTTCATTATTTCTGGCTGACAGCAGGGTAATAGATGCTTCTTCAAGTCAGGGCTTCCCAGGCTGTCCCTAGACAAGCTTCCCATCCTTATTTACAGGAAATGGACTTCAAGTATTGTAGCACACCCAGGGCATGAGCAAAGCATGTACAGATCTCTCAATGCCTTAAAATCCACAGTGGGAGGATCCCTACTATGGTTTTGCAATACTGGCTTACAAAACCTACACTGGGAAAGAAATTTAGCTGTACACAAACAGCCACTTCATGCCAAATAAATTCTCAAAAGAAGGCTTAGGGCAGACAAAAGTTATGCACAGTCTTTATGCTGATTCTCTGCACAGATTCCTCTTCCTTCTTGGTAGATGAATGAAAATATGTTGACTTGCATAAGTAACTTGTTTATATGGCTGTACATTATATATTTAACAATATTTAAACTTTGACTATAGCTTGCCTGAAAATAAATATGTAAATCAACCTCGTTTCCAGTTAAGTTTGATCTTCTCTTGAGCCAAATTAGCCTTGAAGATTTCTAGAGGCAAACAGAATCATCGCTTTTCCATCAGATTTTCCAGCAAGGAATGTGATCATCTCCCTCTAGGTAAGCTTGGAAGTATAATAATGAATGCTATTTTGCCAAAAGTTCAACACTGGCAAATTCTCACCAATTCAGAATTCTTTAATACTTTTCACAGAAATAATCAAACAATATAGTGGCAGGTGAGACTAGGTTAGAACTGCTTGAGAACTGATGAAGGCTAAAAGGTACTGTCATTTTGGAATCAGGAATACAAGAAATTTGTCATATACAGAAGGAAAAACTGCAGTGAAGTGCAGCTTGCTATACAGTATTACATCACATTTTGTATGTCAAATAGGCATAGTACATCAAGGTCTTCACCCACTGAATCAGATTCATCAATCACACTTCTTCCATATTATATACATATTTTGTGTCTATATATATAGGTATGCTTTTTCCCCAAATCTAGTTACTCTGTTCCCAATGCCAGCCTTTAAACTGTTTTTCCATAATGCCTGACTTTTGCAGAATCTCAAATGCAGACTCGGGTACGTAAGCTCTCTCTATAGGACATACAGAGAGTTAAATTCCTCAGAAGGATGAACCTAAAAGTCTGCGCGATGAGTGGAAAACATGACAGCCACCGACACCGTGCTGATCCCAGGGGTCTGTCCCACCCGGTGCTCTCCATGGAGGCTCACTAGCTAGCAGAAGAGAGCAAGCAGGTGCCTCTTCCTAATCAATTCAAGAATCTGGACTCTGAATCCTACTTTCATCTTCTCAGCGTAAGAAGAACTTGTCCCTGATTTCTTTCTGTTGTTTTTATTTTGTTTACTTAACAGAAACCATTAATAAGAGATGAAGAAGCTCCTTCAGATTAATATGAGGAAAGACAGAAAAAGAAAGAAGAGGTTCTTTCATGAGCAGAATATCATCTTGCTTACAGTTGTTACGGGAAGCCTGAATGTGAATCATTTGGACTTCACTTTGCTCTTCAAAACTGAAGTGGTAGGACAAATACGAGTACTACTACACCAACACTAGATATACTCCACTGGCTCTCCAATCAGTGATTACTTGTTCACATTCAAGGCCTTTCTTCAAGGTTTTCACTGGAGTACAATATAACTCCTATGGCATCTGCAACTCAAAAGGTCACTGCATTCTCTGAAACATTGTGAGTTATGGAACTCATCATGAAATGGGAATAAGGAGACAGCCCTTGAAAGTCTAAGCCTAACCACCAAAGATCAAAGCTTTGTACTACATTTATAAGCAGTTGAGTGTGATGTACCTTTTCCATGAAAAGAGCTCCTCCATTCATGTCAAGATACTAACATGAAAAAGATTTATAAGGAAGAGACACATGCATAACCACCCGTCTTACTGTGAACTCATGTGTGCTACAGATTTAATTAAAAGACAGCAAATTTCTATTTTCTTGATATTAAAGTTAATTGGTAAATACCAACACCAACTGACCATCTTGCCATCCTGCGAGAGCCTTGGCGAGGTTGTTGATATGCAAACACCACCAGCCATCACTCTGCTAGGAATGATAAGCTCATCTTTTTCTTAATGGATTTCTTTTCGTTCAAGAGCCCCAATACATATGAATGTGTAATGGTTTTGATTCATACATGTAACTCCAAATGACAGCATATACAGTGTGTATGCTATAGCTTCAGTTATTAGGAAAGTTTTCGGCTTCCACTTATTTTAGTTTTTATTTCCTCTTATGCTCTTCTATTCTTCCCAGCACGCTGAGCTCTTCTAGTGTTTAGAAATATTGTGGAACTGCAAAAAAGGCACAGTCAATTAATTCCTTCATTTGAATAATTAAACATTTTAAATACTCCCTCCATACCTTATGTTCAGCTATGGATATATTAATAGTACCTTGTACCGTGTGCTGCAAGAGAATGTTAGGCACATAATTCCTAGAACCTGGGGAGGAGAACATTTCCTGACACTATGAATTTACCTACCCAATGACAAAGTTATCTTGTTCTAATTCAAATGTGTTTTGCACTGTAATAATTACATCGTATGAATGTTGTGCTTTTTTAAATGAAAAATTCAGCACGGTTAATTATTAAACAAACAAACAAAAAAGTTATGGTTGATGAAGCCATCCCACGGTGTTCAACAAAAATGTTAATCGTGCTTTACTATTTTTAGGCTGTTCCTGTTTTATCATCCATTCCAGTAGCTTAGTCTACAAAGCAAGACCATTGCATAAGTTCAAGACCATGGTTTTGTAGCCAGACTGTCTGTTGTCAACACGCCGTGGTTGAACACGGCTGGTTACAGCTCTGCTGGTTGGGTGCACCCCTGGAGACAAACGGCCTCAGTCTCTCGACTTTCTTTGGATTTGCATTAGGAAATTTCCCACTCTCAGGCCCACTCCTGAGCAGCATTCAGTGACCACCGCTCTTGTTGAACCAGCCTGACTGAGCTTCAGAGTAGTCAGGTCTTAGTTTTACCCGATTTTAAAGCTAGAGTGTCTGATGGATGGAGCAGTTCATTTTACAAGGTCACTTGGTAAGTTTGCTGCAGAGTAGATTTGCTAAGCATTGAATGTAGCATTCTTCTCATTTTTAGCCTACTGTTATACAGAACATACCACTTCTTTACGTTCTCTGCTGCATTTGCCTGCAACCAACTGGCAAACATCAGAATTATCTTCAATGGTTCCAAGTCATCTGGCGAAGAGGCACTTTATTTGACTCACTGATTTTGTCTGCTCTACAGGGGTTGTATCTTTATTGTGATCATCCTTCAGCAAATGGAGAAAAGTATCGATAAGACCAAGCAATATTTCCACAAATAAATTTTTTGTTCTCCATTGATTTAAAACCAGAAGAAATTTAAAAAGCAGCAAAGCCACTTTTCTATCGTCAATTGAAGTCTGCTTTTTTATCTTTGGACATTGAACTCTGTTAAAAGTATAACGGAGATTTGAAAAGTATTGGAGGGTTAAAAAATTAAAAGAACACCATATGGGAATACATACAGTGTTCGCTGTCATTGACTTAGTTGTTATGAATAAGTACAACTGGAAGAAATCTGAAAAAATCATCACAAACGCAGTGAAGGAGGAGACTAGTTGTGCAGGGCTAGTACAAAACAGGTGGATTGCTTTTGCCTTGCAGGGCATGCAGTCTTGTCCTCATCTATTTTTAATGTTGAAAGTAGAAGCTTTGTGGTGCATGTTATGTCTTTGCTCATAAATCAGCCTCTGTGCGCTTCTACCTGTGTCCAGATTTTATCTTCATCTCTGTTTACCCAAGGCCTGTAAAACACCTCTGGATCTTTAGACCAGGAACCTGAGAGAAGTGGAAAATGTAATTTATTGCTGAGATAATACTGTTGAAAAATGGATCCTTCTGGTTATCTAATACTATCACTAATGGAAAAGGAAAGGGCCTTGAAATTCTGAGAAACAAAAGTGCTGTACACAACTGAAAGAGAGTCCACACTGGAACACAAAAAATCAAGTACTGTTTAATTTTCAAATCATATTTCCTACAAATTAAACTAAGAGGTTTGTAATAGAAATAATTACCTATTCAGCATCCTTCATCAGTCTCTGAACTCATTTTCTTCAGTCATTACTTCAGCAAAAAAAACCCCTCACACTTAAATGGGTCATTTATGCTTAAATTAATCTGTGGGTTTTTTTCGCGAAGTACCTTCTTTATTCATCTCCATCTTTAATCACTGAAAAACATTTTGTTTTCTAGAAATCTGTGGCAAAATAGATGCATCCTCCATAGTCATCCTGTTTCAGGAAGTTCGGTGACTGCTATATTAGTGACATCACAGATGGTAAAGTCAATTTTAAGATCTATTTCACATGCAAAACCTGGCGCACAACATGAGTGAATACTAATGTGTCGAAGAGTTCTCTGAAGGTTTGAGGGGACTTAAATCATTCTCCGAGGCAGCAAAGATTCCCTCAGCTGCTGATGCGATCTCTTGGTAAGGCTGCATTGGAAGGGGAGGGCAGCGCAAAGCTACAACTTTGCAAAGTGCCATGACTGTGGTTTCTCTTGCACAGTTTCTTTGTCATCACTATTTTTTTCTCAGAGTAATCTGATGTCATTGTTTCCTTATGCCCAGTTTGTTATATCTTGTCAGAATAGTGATGTACATGTGCTTGCCAAAAACATAATTGGTTAAACAAGCCAGCTGCAAAGAGCCTGTCTGCTAAAATTTAGGTGACAAAAAAAAATTTTCTCCTTTTATGAAAGAAGGTGAATTCTCCTTATACAAGAAAAGAAGAAAAAAGAAGCATAGTTTTTTTCAAAAAAACCCAAATTGTTTGCATGTAATGTAAAAAAGAGTTTTTCTAGTCTGAAAAATAATTTTCTGCTTTGAGCAAGGAAACAAAGGGATTTGCCCAGTTTGATTTCAATGCATTTTGAGTTAACTAATGTAACAGTAAAATAGGAATGTCCTTGCTGCATGCGTAGCTGAAAAAAACATCAAAGTGCCCTGATTGTTTATTGAATTTTAATACTTGAAGGACTGCTGCTGCTTTGATTTTTTGGCAGAAATAGCAACTGTGGTTAATGATCATCTGGGTTTTTTTTTTTTCCTAATAAAATGTCATTTATCAGCAAAGAAGGAGAAAGGAATCTGAGAGTCATGCCTACAGATGCATAAACTAAACACTGCTGCTTCTGCCAGATTGCTGCTTTTGCTTGTACATTAACAGAAAACCTGTTTGTTTTAAAGTAAGGAAAGGCCAACAACTTCGAATTTTAGATCTAGATGTGAAATAAAAGCTCTTAAATCTAGATTTTCTTCTTAGACCAAGTCGAACAGTATGCACCTGAAGCCTGTAGTACTCTAAAAACACACACATATATAGGTGTGTATATATATATATATATATATATATGCACACTGAATAATTTCTTCAGATCTGTTTATGTGCCTAATTCCCTTCCATTTGTGACTGCCAGGTCTTGATGAGCAGCAGGAATCATAAACCTTAGATAGTAGGTAAATGCTGTCCAGTTCTGTCTGGAATAATTCTGGATGCTCACCTACATAGAACTCAACATGTATAGAGAACACAAAAGTCAGAAAGTTCTTAGTTCAGGATGAGGTGGCAGTCAACCACAAATTTTCTGCATAATTTTGGAAGCCAGTACTTTCCATTAAAGCCTTGATTTTTTCACCTGGCTCTAGCCCTGCTGGACTCCCATGCATTTTTTCTGCGTCTAGCAGTTTCACTACAAACTCATGACCCAAACAGCCGTGGCTCTTCAGAAGTAGACACCAAATGTGTCAGAAATACACACAAAATCTAAGAATTGCTTCTGGTCTAGCTCTCTCGTTCGCTGGAGTCATTACTGGTCATGACTTTTGAATTTGCTGGCAGCCTAGGTCTCAGTTACTCAATGGAAGGTGCAAATACTCAGTGTACCTGAAAATGAAATCTCGGGATAGGGAAAGCCAAAATTGGAGGCACCCTGAATAAAGTAGAGCTCTCGAATATTTGGCAGCACACAAAATGAAAGAGACACCTTACAAAAAGGACCAGTGGATCTAGATAAAATTTGTATCTGTGTCAGAAATGGGAATTCAGTGTGCAAAACAAATGGCGTTAAATAGTGTATTTAACTCATTACATCAACTTCTATCTCTCATAGTTACAGTGATTCAAGGAATATATTACAGGTTTCTTGAACAAATGGAGCCTGCCCACACTAAATGAGTCAGATAAAAATCAATTACATTGTGGATTCTTAACTGTGGAAATTAATCAATGTCATCATTGTTCCCTTCCTAGCAACAAAACAGTGGTCCTGGTCAACAATCTTTTTGAGGTGGTTTGTGCAAAACCTTTTTAATATTTTTATATTGTTTTGTGGGTCCTCTGAAAACAGAAGACCATTTGGTATCAAGGCCAAATATTAACAGGACCTTTTTAAAACATTGATAAGCACTTTTTGGTGTAGTAATGCATTTACTCCACTAAAGGAGGACCCATGAAACTACAGGCCAGTCAGTCTCACCACCATCCCTGGAAAGGTGATGGAGCAGCTCATTCTGGATGTCGTCTCCAAGCATGTCGAGGAAAAGAGGGTTATCAGGAGTAGTCAACATGGATTCAACGAGGGGAAATCAACCCATCTGATAGCCTTCTATGATGGTATGACCACCTGGGTAGATGAGAGGAGAGCAGTCGGTGTTGTCTACCTTGACTCAGCAAGGCTTTTGACACCATCTCTCACAACCTCTTCATAGGCAACCTCAAGAAGCGTGGGTTGGATGAGTGCACGATGAGATGGGCTGGGAACTGGCTGGGCGGCAGAGTCTGGCTGGAGGCTCGTAGCGTGTGGTGTTCTCCAAGGGTCCGTGCTGGGTCCAGTCTTGTTCAACTCGGTCACCAATGACCCGGATGAAGGGACGGAGAGTATCCTCAGCAAGTTTGCTGATGGTACGGAACTGGGAGGAGTGGTCGATACAGCCGAAGGCTGTGCTGCCATTCAGTGAGACCAGGACAGGCTGAAGGACTGAACGTGAGGAGAAACTTCTTTGCTGGGAGGTGCCAGAGCCTGGACCAGGCTGCCCAGAGCGGGTGTGGAGTCTCCTGCTCTGAGACATTCAAACCCCCCTGACCTGACCTGTGTGATCTGCCCTGGTGACCCTGCGGGAGCAGGGCTGGGCTGGGGATCTACAGAGGTCCTGCAACCCAACCAGCCTGGGGTTCTGCGATTTATGTTTTTATAGAATATCAAAGGAGCAAACCTTAAATTTTATCATTCTGTAACATTTTAGGCTCAGATTGCTCTACTTATTTATACTGGCATAGTCATCCTGGAGTCTTTTACTCTCAGTGATGGAACTGGAGATAGGGACAGAGTGGGCTAGTATGATACTACTGTAAGTTTTCAAAACTTACTAATTTTTATCCATTAGGTGTTCTGGGGAGAAAAATAGGAGGAGTATCATATGCCAAACCTTCCAAAATGTTATATCTGCTAGGAACACTGTCCTGTTATAGGACTTACAGGAGCTGGAAAAAGAGATTAATAGAAAACAGACTTCATACATTGTATGCATTATTTATTTTCAGCATAAGTCCGTGTTGTCTCTATACAGATACAATTATGTGATCCTTTTTATATCATCAGGTTTTATTAATTCTCACTTTCTCTAACTTATCCCTCAAGGACTCAGATAGATCAGCATGCACTGAAAACAGATGTTGATAATCCTGTGTGTGTTGTTTACACCTCCAACCTTCATTGGCTTCCCTGAATTCCAGATGGCAGATAGTCATTCTCTTCTATGTGTAAGAGTAAAGTGGTTCCGTTTCAAATCTGCGTATCTGTCTGTGCTTTGTAATTTTAATTTCAATGTCTAGCCCAACCCTGTTGTGTCCTTTTCACCTTTTGTATTCTTCCATTTTTGCAATTTGTTGTCTTGTGATTTGCTGAGAATAGAGAAAGGATTCCCTCCTTCAAGCACAGCTTTGACTATTTCACTCTTTATATGAATTGCTCATCAGAGATAGTAAATTTTAGAATGGCTTGTTTTATTAGTACTTTATCTAGGTCGCTTGAAGTGCATACAATCATACTTTAAATTGCAGTAAGAAATAGAGTGTCTGCTACTGGATTTTTCAGAACTTCCAAGTTGTTAAGAACTGTAAGGATCGGCAGCATGATCTAATGCACACTAGAACAAGACCTGGACTCCTCAGATCTGCACAATTCTAATCACAGTCATTACTAAGCTAAACTTTGTGTCAGCATTTCCTTTTTAATGCCTCCACTTCTCAGGTTTTATCTGTCTTATTTTCAATACACTGCATGCTCTTCCAGAATGGCATCTTTTCCTCTATATGCTCACACTAGCTTTTTTTAAAATTAGTAAAAATATTCTCAATTTATATTCTATAAATAAAATCAGACACGTGGTACTGTAAATTATTTATTCAGTGTCATTATATTAATGACACTTCGTATAACAAATCAAGTCCTATGACAAAATTCTGCCGCTTTATCTAGGCCTCATCTGGAATAAGTCCATGAAAATCTATAATTAAACTAACATAGATCAGTAGTAACTTTAAACAATTTAGTCATAGTAAAATAAGTTTAGCTATATAGCATTTGGTCCATGATCTTGGCTTCAAAACGCAGGCTTCAAATTTGGCACAGTAAAGGAAGCAGGAGGGAGCAGAAATCCCCCTCCTGCACGCACACACTCCCCATCCTCAGTTCTCACGTTTATATGCAAATGTTGCTTTATTTCTGCAGATGAAAACACTTCTGCACTCAGGCTGCAAAACCACAAGAGAATGTGTTTAAATTACAAAATGGAAATTTCTGGTGGCATCCTCCTCGCAGCAGACAATGCTGCTCACGCTGCTGCAGTGTCAGAGGATCCCGTTTGAGGAGAGTAACACAGGCACGCTGCAGACCCATCACAGCCAGAAGGAGCTGAGCATCCTGCACCCATCCTGCATCCAGCGCAAACGCAGTCCTGACAACAGAATTGTGTAGAACAGAGCGCCCTACACATGCCTAGAAAAAAAGAGCTGTGAAATTACAGAGATTTAGATCAATCTAGATCTTAGCATCCACATCTCTGCCAGGGCTGATTCAGCCTTTTGGATGTGCACACCTTGGCTTAAGAGAAACCGTTGCCTTTAGCAACACGCCCAGGTGAAGACAAAGGGAATTTGGAGTGCTGATCACAAGCTCAGGTCCTTGCACTACAGAACTACAGTGTGCCGCTGTCTCGCCAAAACAATAACGTTCTCTCCACACTTTTTTCCCTGATCTTGACGGTATTTTACTTGAAAAGTTCATCCTGAGTTTAGCTGAAGTCATGCAGCACTCATATATTTTGGTATATGACTGCTCAGCCCTATTAAGCAGATGAGAAGAAAATGGAAAAGAAACAGAAAAGGTCAAAAAATCTCTTTGGATCGTTCAGCCAATTGCTCTTCTATTAGCATGAGTGGTTTCAGCATTAGACCACAATAAGGCTGCACCCGACAGTCAAAAATGCCATTTAGTGTTTACTTGCCTAACGTACCAAATGCTGCCTCATAAAGAGGGGAATTGACAAAAATGACTTAATAAAAAAAGATTTCCTCAATCGCTTTCCATCTAATGATCGTGAAGTAGTTTACAAGCAGGAATGAAACTTTTCAGTCGTGGATAATAATACCCGCATTTTACAGGTGGAAAAATAATCCAGCCATAGCAATGTGTTTTGGTTGTCAACGGGAACCTTATCTAGTGCTTCGCTACAGATTTCACAAGATGAATGAAGAGGCACTCGGAACTCCACATGTCACCCGGTGCAGAACAACGGGGTGTTTGACCGGGAATCACAACCGGATTATCCTGCTGGTATTGCCAGGTCAAGAAGGGACTCCGGTCCAACCAGGATTTAAGAAAACATTGCCTTGCCCAAGGGCTACCTGGATATTTCCATCATTACCTGGGTGCTGCACACGGTGCCTTTGCTTTTTTCATGGTGGTAGGTTTTTTGTCTTTTTTTTTCCCCTCAAAGGGCAGGTGGTGGTGACGCCTGATTTGCGAGTGCGATTAACGCAGAGGAAATCTGACCTGGAAAAAACACCCGTTGGAGGCACAGGGGAAGGCTGCCAATGCTGAGATAACATCGGCTCGCCTCAGTTCACAGGTTAGGAAACAGCTGAAAATGAAGGAAATCTGTTCTTTTTTTAATTGTTATTCCTTGAAAGCCAGCTCACGGTGGGACAGCCCGCGCCGCCGCTGCCCTCCCCAGCACGGCGCCTCCGGCCGCCCCGCTCAGCGCCCCCCGCGCCGCGCCCCCGCCGCTCCGCCGCACCCCCCGGGCCCCGCCTTGCTCAGCCCGGCCTCCCCCTGAGCCGAACCGGCCTCTCCCGCCCAGGCACCGCCCCCGGCGGGCCCGGGGCCAGGCGGCGGCGGCGGCTCTCGGCGGCGGCCGCCCGGCGGGAGCGATGGCGGCGGAGGGGGCCGCGTTAGTGAGAGCCCGCGGCAGGACTCTGACCGCCTTCCCAGCAGGTACGTGCCGCGGGACGTGCCCGGCGGAGCCTCGGCAGAGGGCTGCGCGGCCCGGCGGGCTCCCCGCGCAGCCGGGACGGGGACGGGGCGGCATGCGGGCCAGGGCCCTGCGCCGGGACCCGCAGCTCGGGCGGGCTCTGCTGAGCGCGGAGCCGGGGCGCCCCGGAGCCTCCGCGTTCGTCACCGCCTTCGCGGTTGCGGAGCCGCGGGAAGCGCTGGCCCCGCGTCCCGCCGCCCGCCCGGGCGGGGACACAACGTGCCAGCGGCGTCCGACTCCGCTTCCGTCTTAAAATGCATGTCAGGGCCGCTGAACCGCGTCTCCGTAGCTCCTGAAGCTGTCGGTGCCAGCGCCGTGCTGCCCCGCGTCTGCGCCCGTCGAGCACCTACCGGGGTACAGGCGGCTGGTTGGTTGTGTCCCTTAAATGAAAGGCGGGGGTCCCACGGGAGGTGCAGACGCGGTCCCTTTGCTTCAAGGAGCTTCGGCCTCTCGCAGGGTGGAGCTCGGCAGCGGGTCCCTCCCGGTGCGGGCCGGCGGCGGGTTTCTGTTTCGTTATTTATGAGTCCTTGAGTGTTTAAAGTGTAAATTAGGCTTTTCTAAGCAGAGAACCAATAAAGCTCACCGTTAATTTGCCTGAGCAATGGCTAAAGGAACTGGAAAGCCAACAAGATTTACAAACCCAGGTTTTAATATGTATTTGTGACGTGGCTCGCTCTGAACCGTGGCCGAGAGCTCTAAGCAGGTGACGTGGGTGCGCGGCCTCCCCGTGCTGGATGGAGCCGTGTGCTCAAACACTGCTCTGCATAAAACTCTTTGCGGTAGGATTTCCCACTCAAAGCCGTCCCCGCCACGCGCAAACCTGCCTCCTTATTATCAATTTTTCGTGCCTGCATTGAGTTCTCAAGTCCCGCCCTATTTGTACATTCCCAGCGATGTATTTTAGGTCGATTTTGAAAGACGGGTTTCTGTTTTGAGCGGCGAGCCCAGCCAAAGCTTGGCATTTCTGGGGCGAAAAATATCTGTATTTCCAAAGAAGTGATTTCTCTAGAATCAGAGTGAAAGGTAGATATTTTCCAGTTTTCTGCAGAACGGACATATGGCATTCATTCAGAAAAAAACCCCATGTGAGCGAGTCACCGGGTCCCTCCCGGCGCGGGCCGGCAGCGAGCGCTCCGGTGCGGGCCAGCCGCGCTGCCCGCGGCTGCGGGGCCTCCGGACTCGCTCCACGGACCCGCTGGACTCGCGTCTCCCGGGGGCACAGGCTGCTGCCAAGCCAAGGGTGGCGGCCACCTCCTGGCTGCTGGTGCTGCCTTGGGGCTGGACCTGCAGAGGTGCGTGTGAACATCTATATGTGTCTCACCTGTTTGTAAAATTCTCCCAAGGCTGGAGGGTCTGCAGTGTGCCTGGGTTTTTGAGGTCCAGAACTAGCTCTGCGTTAGGAAGTCTTTTCCTCTTGCCATGCACAGAAGGTATTTTATTTCCTTTCATTTGTTTATAAATTACAAATTGTATTGGTTTGGTGAGGCGGATAAGGCTATTCAATCCCAACGATTATGTGGTATGTTCTTGGGTTTCATTGGAAATATTTGGCTTTGCTTGTTGCCAAATAAAGAAACATCACCAAGTCTGAGCATGTGAAATACACGTATACAGTCATTCTGGCAACCTATTAATTGCAGATGGCGTGGTTGGCTTGGAACAGAATGCCTAGCATTTGTTGAGGGGACAGATGGCAGACAAGCCATCTAGTTATAACAACTGTATAGTGAAATTGTAACAAAAGGGGTGTTCAATGGCAGTGTAAAAATTTCTGAACACAAGCTTTATCTGAGTACTTCTTGAAAATTGCCTTAAACGTGGAAGAAAAATGTGATTTAGGTATGTTTTTCCACATGTGTTTCTTTCTACTGAAGTGTCTTTCTTTGGTGTTCTTTGTTAATTAAGACTTTTCTTACCAACTGTGGGTTTTTTTAATCTTGTTCAGGACTTTTTAGTCTATCTCAGTCCAGCTGCCGCCTTTGGGTACAATGTTTCTTTGTCAATAATTTACTCTAGCTCTTTCTTAAGAGGCTAAAGTTCAACATGACCTTTTAATAACTAAATGATTGGGGAAAAAAATAAAACCAAGGGCTCATAAAACCGAGGCAAAGTTTCTTGCAGTTTAAGATGAAAATCAGTTGTCTGTGTTTTGATATTTTCCTCTTCAGGTTTCACTCCCGTTCAACACATAGCTACGCAGAACCTTTACTACCACTGGTATGGCCTGGCAAGCTGTTTTCTTTTAAAATTTGAGAGTCACTATCGAGAGCTTAATTTCCTTTCTTCTTACTACCCTTTCTGCAAAATCACTCTTGCAACACCGTGTCCCGTATCAGTAATTTGTTCAGCCTGCTCTCACGTAATGTGGAGGCTGAACCTGTTACCTGACGTCGTCTGCTTTTGATACCTGACGTCGTCTGCTTTTGATACCTGACAGATGTGATCAGAAGCTCAAGGTAAAGGCTCTAAATTACCCACATAATCAACGGAGCGTAGTGGTGAACAGTGCATAAATACCGTACTGTATTGGCAAGAGACCTCTGTGTGCTTTGGCTTTACATTTTAATACGTTCTCTGTCTTTTCTACCCATGTGAAATTATGCCTCAGATGTCTTCTACTAGTATTTTAGGGAAGAAATGGGGCCATAGGTTGGGGTAAATTCCGTCTTCTCCACCGCTTCTCCCAAGAAGTCATGGTGCATTTTGGGGTGGGGTTTGTTTGTGGGGGTTTTATGTTGTTTTTATTTGTTGTTTGGGGTTTTGTTTTGTTTGTTTGTTAAAATTATAATTGTTTTTTGTGGGAGTTGTTTTGTTGGTTATTTGGGGGTTTTTTTTTGTCCCAATTATGCCAGTAGTATGCTGTGTAAACAATTTCTGTGAAAGTTGGTAGAGCACTTTTTTCAAGTAACTAAACAAGCAATAGTAGCATCAACTTAGCTGATTGAGAAGTGTCTCTGTTTTGAACCTGTCTCCTGCTCGTTTTAGCTGATGGTTCCAAAACCTTTACCTGGAAGAGGTAGATAACCAGCATTGCCACTCGCATTTTCAGTTCCACGTGTGATTTTTGTGTTTCTGTGTCATGCCCCCCTTACCAATCTTTTGCAAACTCTTTACGTTTGTTCAGTTGCCTCTCCTATTTTTCATTTTGCTCTCTGTATGGGAGTGTAGCGGAAGAACGGCGAGGAGGTTGGTTAAATGTAAATACGCTCAAGTGCCTTGCACCTGTCTGGAGAAAAAGCACGTACGTCACACTAATTGCTTTACTGACCTTGTGTGTTTGATGAGTAGAACCTCTGTGTTAGATAACACAGGCCTGTGAGAAACTCCAGGCACCTTATCACCATGTCTGAGATTCTTGCTTTGTTGTGAGAAAGAGCGAGAGGCTGCGCCTGCCTGAAGCCTTGAAATCCAGGTGAGCTCAGCAGAACCAGGATCTTCCAGCAGGGCTGAACTGACCAGCGCCTGCGGCCCCGCTTGTGTCACCTCTGCCTGGGAGCTCAGGTGCGACTTTGGAGACCCCCCCAGTAGAGAGGTAACTAAAATAAAACTTGCTCGTTGCAAATGCATTCGTGGCCTCTGGCTCTTCTTGCGATGTGTTCACACTCTCTTCTCCATTCCTTTCCCATCTCTACTTTTTTGCCATTACTGAATGTTAGGGTGACTTTGCTTCATAGCACTTGCTAGAACTGTTGTTTGTATGAAGTTGGGTGTGTGTTTCCCATATGCACTCTCCTGCATTTTTCTGCCTTGAAGTCCATCTACTTTCTTGAACAGTCCCTGCGTAATGAAGTCTCCCCCCAGCTCTTCACGAGGCCTTATTTTCATACTGCCAAATGGCTTCACTTGAGCAAATTTCACTTCCTTGCCATTCAGTTACTGTTACAGATTTTTTAGGATTTGTTAGACAATACAGGTCCTAGTACAGACTCAGGTGGCATCCGTGTGTCTTATCAGTTGTTTGTTTGTTTTTTCTTACCAGTTTTTAATGCATACAAGGACCTTTTTTTTCATATTTCAAGATAGCTTGGCTGCCGTAAGAGTCTTTGCTGTGTAACTGTCAGATACCTCTTGGAGATGATATCGAGTGGATTCCCCTTGTCCGTGTAAAAGCTGCCGATTACTCTTTCTAAAGAACCAGTAAGCGCAGTAGTTATAGTCTTTGTTCCCGTTTCCATTCACTTGCCTGTACAGACGCCAGTTTTTACCAGATTGCTCAGGAAACGCTTTCAAATGCAGGTGTGATCCCGGCCATCCTCCGCCTCTGCTGCAAAGGCAGATTTAAGCACAAGGGAACTCCCCAGGGCTCAGCTGGTTTGTGCTTTTGAGTTCTGTGGACGACACCTGATCGGAGTGGTTTGTTATTGCTTCTGTCTATTTTTTCAATCATCTACTGGTATTTTGATTTGAGACAGATCTGGTGCGCTGTTTGTAAAGAAGAATTCTGGCATTCCGAAGAATTCTGGAACTTTACAAGTTCCTTCACAATAAACGTGGGTACAAAAATTTACATTGTTTTTCTGCTCTGCCTTTATCTTTGGGTGCATCTTGCATGTGTGGAACGTGTCTGCCTACCTGCCCCTAATGCCTCTAAAAAGGGCTTTATTAGTTTTCAGATTTATGCTATTTCCAGTTTTTGTTCTTCACTTCTTTTTTTTTTTTTAGCTTCACTTCTTGGACTTTTGTATCTAACCTTCCAGTGTATAAAATCTGCCCCGTTTACTTTATTTGGACGCTTTAATTTTTTGAAGGGTGCTGTCCTGCTCTTACTAGTGTCCTTCTGGCTGCTGTTTGTGTTGTTTAGTCAGTCTGGAATCTTTTTGGTCTTTCTGAAGTTCTTAGTAAATGTTGTGAATACGGTCTGAGCCTCTGGGACAGTGCGAATAGCTTCCGTGTTGCCGTCGAGGATTTTTGCACTTTTAAAAAGCATAGTAATTACATATAATTCACCTTCCTTTGAACTTTAGTACAACCGCAGTTGATTTCTTATTTTTTCTTGCTTTCACATGAGTGTTAGATCTTGGCACATTACGATTACTGTTCTAGAGCTCTTCAACAGTAATATTTTTGGGTCTCGATCAGAACTGCTTCCCAGCTAGCATATTCCGTTCCCAGTACTGTCTCCAACTCTCATATGAATTAGGCAAATTTTTCCGTGGGTTTTGAGCAACTTTGTGTGACTTCACCTTGTCATTATGCAAACCACCCCCCTTCACACCTACGGGCTTGGGCTGGAAAGTTTCTGTGATGAGTTTACGTGTTAAATTTGGAAGTGGGCATAAAGGCGTGACTAGAGTTGGGTATTCTGTAGCCCTCAGTACAAATAAACTGGATCTGAGGGGGCATTTCCTACCTTGATAGTTGCCTAAGAAGTTTAAAAGTATATAGTTTAAAAATAGCAGTACTGCTTAATTTATTTGAGGAACTTTTCTCTGTCAGTTAGTGTTTCTACTAGCCTTAACTCCATAGCTTAGGCTCACTGTATGTAATTTCTACCATAATTACTATTTTGAAGTGTTTTATTTGCGCTCTGAAAAATGTATTTCGATACCTGTTTTGAAGGGGTTTCTTTCCTGATGCATAAAATTGCACCTTCCATAATATGTTGCCTTGGACATTTGGCAGAACCCTCAGTAGTCACATCTTTGGGAGTCTGTCAGGTACACGTGGAAAATATAGCGGAAAGGAGTGCATATTTCATTAGATTGACATTTTTTGTATTTGGACATACAGACAATAATGATGGTGTTTTCAAAGCCACAATTATTGATAATGTTTTAATATTCAACAAGGCATTATTAAGGGCTTGGTGCAAGTCGTTCGTTGTTTTTCAAGCTACTCCAGGACCGAGAGGAATGAAAATGAATTCCTTTCAAGGTAAACTGCAAAACAATTGCAAGAAAAAGAGGGTTTGCCTTTTGTATTGTCTGTGATGCAGAAATACGGCCTTAACTTAAAATATTCCATTGTCCCTCCTGCCTGTAGCTTCTGTAGAAAACCAACCTTGTGCTTCTTCTCTAGTTTTAACCTGGAAAGAGTCACAGCCACACTTGTAGGCAGCGACAGCTCAGGGCAGGAGCCATGTACCTATTTCTGCTCTTCTGTGATCTTTCAGAGAAGCGAAATGAATTCCCCTGGCCAACCCAACATGAGAATGAGGGCGGTTTTTGTATTTATAATTGCCCGTGGTACGCTGAGCAAGCGCTAGGCGTGTGTCCGTGTCCGTTCTCCTCTGATACGAGACTGTCTATAGAGAGGCTATGCACAGGAGTAGCTTTTCATCACTCTTTTGTTTCCATGGAATGCCACAGAATGTAGAGGAGGAAGAAAACCGAGGCACTGTTGAAACCGAGCAACACAAAGAAGTGCCAGCAGGGAAATACTGGAGGTCCCCGCAGCGCTGCGTGGCTGTCAGAGCCCAGCTTGCCGTGGTCTAGATGAGCAAGCTCGAGTCCCACCGAGGTCCTTGAAGTGTCTTTCTGTGTGTCATCACAATACATGGCTGAGGTTTTTCTCTTGTGAATTGCTGCCGACTATGTTGGCCCTTCACGGAATTAATCCTTAGACGAAATTAGAAGCTGGCACCATTTTTCAGCCTGTGCTGCTAAAAATACCTCACATTGATCCTCTCTCCGTACGTTGGCATGCGTGGGAGCAGAAAAAGAGTGGGAAGCTATTGAAACTGAGCATAACAACTTGTTCTGAAGTTGGACTTCTTCCGTGGCGATCAGCTGTGCGGCTCTTAAAGACGCCTGGGAGCAAAATGGATTTGGGATAGGAGCTTTATGTGGCTCAGTGTGTAAGAGCAGCTCCGCAGACATTATTTGTCCTCCAGGAAGGGAAGCTGTTGGTACATCAGTTCCACGAGAAATCTGCCGACTTTGATCTGGCATTTGCGTTTTCTTCTTGCTGCGGCAAATTCAGAAAGTTGCAAACAGCCTCTGTGCTGACAGGGATGAAGAGCCAATTTGCAGGCGTTCTCAGCTCTGCTCAATGATGCAATGCAAGAGAGAAGGCAGAAAAAAAATGTTTATTAATTGAATCCTCATCTTCTATTGCTTTACCTAGCATGCGTTTTGTCTAGTACAGCTAGGTAGCTCATCAAAAGGCTTGCAGATTGAAACTCTTAGCAAGAAGGATGCCTTTATCATTCCCATAAAAGTCATTGCTTGCTGTGTTTGAAGGGAAGATGGCAACTACATGCTATTTAATTGAAGCCTCATGGAGGATCATCTAGAACCTGGATCATGACCAGATGATCACTGCAAAAACAGCTGTTCCCTCCCACCCCCGTGTGCTCGATGCTGTTTGGTGCTGCCCCTCGGCCAGGTTTGGTGTTCCCGGGCGCACCCACAGGGTGACTTGTCTGAGCTCTTCTGGTGATTCAGTGCGAACTCCCAAAAAATCGTGCGAACGACTTTGCGTGTGCTCAAGCAGATGAGGTTGGTTTGCACGACCTGCAGCATCTGTTCTGCTCGAGGGCGCTCACAGCCAGCTGGTGAGGGAGAGAGGTGGGGTACAGGGGTTTTGTTATTAATTATCCGAACACAGTCCATTGATAAATCATTTAATTGTTAGGCAAAAGACTTCTGGATCCATCTATGATGCTTTTACATTCCGTTTCTCATGGTGACCCTCTAACCGTGTTGGTCCGCTGAGGAGCGCTCGGGCAGCCGTGCTCCTGGGGTTTGCAGCAAAATTACCCCAATTGCACTAGTTGCAACAATTTACACTTTAGCTGAACTGATGTTATGCCTTGCACAGCTAAGGAGAGCTTGCATGAACTGTGCACACAGACCAGTGACAGCAATTAAGAGTTATTTTGTGGATGAGCTGCATTTGGAACAGGCTTAAGAGCTGGTGCAGGGGGAAGTTTCCACCAGTGGTGTTGTACCGATACAACTCTCTTCATGGTATACTGCTTTTTTTAATGGTATCTTATAGTAATTGAAACACATTCCTGATAAACAAAAATTTAAATTGTAAGTTTAAGCTAAGTGTCCATATGTTATTTTGTTTCCACATATTCTTTTGGTTTTGGGGGAACAAAATCAGTAAGTACTGAACTAAATCAGTAAGTACCACTTGATAAGTAATAAGCTAATGCAGTTTGGTTTAAGTACTAAGTTTATTTGGTTTTAAATAGGTTTTCTGGTTGGAGGGATCAAATAACAAGGCAAAGGTAGAAAATGGATATTTCACCTTGCTGTTACTTTTTGTAACCATTTGATAAATTGTTGAATATCCCCAAAATAGCTGTTGTGAATTATTTGACTAAGACCAGTTAACTAAACTAACATTTTAAGTAAATGTTGCTTATGTAGCCTTGATTCCTGGATCTTTTCTGTTGTCCCTGCTTCGCTTTCTTCATTTTATCTTTTTCTTTCCTACAGGAGAATATAGCTTATACCTCTGCATCGCTTTCAGTTCCTTTCTCTTTTCACCTCCTATCTCTTTCCTTTTCTCCCCACTCTTCTTCACCTCCACCCCTGCATCTTCTGCTTCTCTTTTCTTCTGCCACTTCTCGATTCTGTCTGCGGACTCAACTTCTCTTCTCAAATGCATCTTTCAGTGTCTCTCTCTGCCTCCCATGACCGTCACCCACTCAAACCAGAGCATCTGTGCAGTCTTGGAAACACCCAGGTACTTAAAACCTGGAGAGCTACTGTATTGGCATGAATATAAGGCAGCAAAAAAAAAATAATCCATCTATATTTTACCTAGGCCACCATGGTAAAAAAACACTGGCTTCTGATTAATCAATGCAAACCAAGTAGATTTTGCTCAACGTTATCAATACTGTCCACTGAGCTGCTGGAAAAGGGGCAGGAGTTAAAAATCCTGCCAATGTTGTTCAAGGATTTGAGCGCGTTTCCCATTTAATGAGTTTGAGGATTGCGCCACTCCTCCAAAACAAGGTCCTGTTTCAGAGTTTTCCTTTTTTTCAGTTTTATTCTATGTAGATCATAAAGGATTTCTGATGCAGGTTTCCTTAACTGTTTTTTTCTGTATCTTTCCACTTCTAAAAGCCATCAGTTGATTTCTCTGCACAAACAATGCCTTTGTAGCGTGTAACCTGCTTTTTACGGCAGTCATATTTTGCCCTGCCACGCATAAAAACCTAAATTACTTTGTCATTCAGCTGCTTCCAGAAGGCTTCTACTGCAAACTCATGGAGAGATGATCATTTCACTCCTCTGAATAAGTTATATAATTGGAAAAGTTCATTTCATTTCAGAATTAAAAGCTGATGCATGGATAAAAGCTTCTTTCTATACATGATTGTTATTTAGAACACGGCAATGCTGGTATGAATTGACAGTGCTAACAGATTATAAATAATTTTGTTCAGAAATTAAATGTTACTTCAGCTAGCCTGCAGAGGCTTGCGTTTGGAAAACGCCGTGATGCCACAGCAACAGGTGACAATGAGGAGCAGCTCCTGGGGCTGCCCACATCCCTCCCCGCCAGCCTCCCCACATCTGTGGGGCAACAGATGAATCCTGACCTCTGATTTCCAACCTCCCTTGAAAGAAACACCCCCCCCCGCCACCCCTGGCTTCTTGCGACGGCAGAAGCTCCAGTTCTAGATCACTTGAAAGAAAACCAAAAGTAAATCCCTGCGCTGGACGTGCCACTTGCTTATATTCTGTTATTGGAAGGTTGGTTTTGTTGCAAATTGTGGTTCGGATCAGACTGACATAATATTTCTGCATTATATTTTAATTTGAAAATATTTGCTTTATATATATATATATGTGTGTTTTAGATTCAGTTATAGATTGATGTAGTCAATTTTTAGCAGTTTAAATGCTGTTTAATAAAATGCCAATAACACTCAACGTATTAACCCAAATACAGCTGTCCAAACTGAAATGTTGGGTTTGCAGATGAATGCATTCAGACAGCTGGAGAAAGTGCAGGGTACTTGTGTTCGTACTTTAATTCCAACTTGACACATAAGTCTAGGAGACAGGATACTCTTTTTTTGTTTTTAATTTGCAGGCAATTCTTGCTTTTTTTTTTTTGCCCAGCATTGAGATTATTTTTTTCTTAACGTGTTTGTCGTCGTACGTATCGCGCTGCTTTTCTGGTACTTGTTATTGTAGTGTCAGAGAAACAAATGTACGAGAAAACGGTAGCTGTACCAATTCTGTTGTATGTTCTGACTGCACTGACTCTGCCGATGGACGTTTGTTTCTGAGTCGTCACCTTTTTCTCATGGGTCTTGGGAGCTGTTGTGGTGGTTCTAAATTTGGATTTTCATCGTTGCTGCCAGTTCTGATGTTGCTGGATTTTGTGTTTGGTCCTATCGAGTGGCTTTGGCTCTGACTCCAAAGAATGTGCTTCATTCAACTTCTCTGTAAACGTATAAGAAGAAAAAGTGTTTAACTCCTTAATAATTTAAGGAGAAGTCTATTGGAACCATAAAATGTGAAATGTGTATGTTTTAACATGTTAATTAAAGAAGCAATAATTGGAATCTTAAAAGAACCAACTGAAATCTAACATTATACACTTGTGCTCTGTTGTAGTCTTGTAATTTCCTGCACTATTTGCCGAATTCTTCACATACTCTTCCTCTAGTCGGTCTGTAATTACCATGCCGTATAATTAGATTAATATACTTGCATTTATTGCAGCTATTCGTTGGAAGAAAATTTTGTACTTTTGTATTTGTCCTACAGGAATGACTACAGAATTCTGCATTTTGATTAAAGCGGCCTCAGCTTACAGAGCTGAAGAGCAATCAGTGTCATGATGTGTGGAAGCTTTCCTTCTCTTTATAAGTTTCTGTAGTGCTTAACTGTTCTGTTTTTTCTCTTTTTTTTTTTCTTCTTAGCTGATGAGTACCAATGGAAGGGGCCCTTCTACTTCATCCAAGGAGCAGATCCTCAGTTTGGGCTGATGAAAGCTTGGGCGGTTGGAGACACTAACAATGGAGATAATGAATGGGGAGAAGAAATCAAATTAGCAGAGCAGGCAGTGCAGGCCATTAACAAACTGAACCCTAAACCCAAGTTCTTTGTGTTGTGTGGAGACCTTGTCCATGGCATGCCAGGTAAGGCAATTAGAAGTGTAGAATGGGAATAACAACTCAATTTTCTTTATATTTCAGATTGGCAACAAGGCCAATGTAATTTCTTTGACTTCACAATATTCTTTTATAGGATTTGATGTGCTACCGTTTTGGTGTTTGGGGAAAAAAGTGCGCTTAGATGATTCTTGAGACTATTCTGATTTTTTTTCACCTGACTTTCCTGTATCATTCTTTTTAGGGATGTACTTTTGTAAGTTAGTTGCTTTTTTTTCAGTGGGCCTGAGGAAATTTCCTTTGAAATGAAAGTCCTAAGAAGACATGGTAAAATTCTTTCTTCTAAACAAATTGCTTTGAGAAGACAAATGGGGAATCTAGCCATTGGGGGGAAAAACAATGCCAAGAAAAGAATAAAAACCAGCTATGTCTTTTTGACTGCCTAAAGTGGGTGAAGCTCAGAGAGTTCTCTGGCTTTCTAATGCTTAATAAATTTGACTGCCTTAATATTTAAATTATAAAAATGCTAAAAGCCAGTAAATTCAAGTTTTAGCTGCCTGTCCGGTTGCTGTGGGACTCTGAGATCAGCGTGTGTCTGCACAGGCAGAGGAAGAACGACAGACCGTCTGGAAAGGTGAGGTACAAAGTTCGACAGTTACGACCTCAAAACAGACCGGTAACATCTTCTGCTTTAAGAAGACAAATAACTCTTCTTGGATGCGAAGGAAGACGTGATGTTAGTAGTTGACAAGTGGTCCGAAAGGCAGGTCTGAGCGTGCTGTGCCGTATTTCGCAGCCGTGCCGAGCTGTGGACGCCGGGTCGGGGACGACATGGCCAGGTCGGGGACGCCGGGGACACGGTGGCCGTGTCACTGACCCTGCAGCGATCCCCACCTGAGCCTGGAAATGCAGAGTCCTGGTGCCGGGTGCTGCTCTTTGCTCTGCGTCCCCTGCGCCTGGGGTGGCACTTCCCACTCGTGTTTGCACAGCAAGGGTTTGAGCATCTTAGAGACCTGTCATTGATTCCTTCAGCATCCCCCCAAGTGGATTTTAATACCGTAACTGTCAAATTAATGGGTCAAATTGATTGCCGTCATTTATAGGCTACAGACTTTCTTTTGACCAGAACGTGATTTTAGGGATAGAGTGGGAAAGAGTAAAAAACCAACAGCTTTAAGCTTGATAGGATCTACTGTGTAACACCTCAGTAGCTGTATCGTTATGTGAAGTCTGCCATTATGCAGTTGTTTTATTCATATATGTTCTTCCATTAATCTTAGAAGTACAGGTTTAACCCAGAATCATAAAATAATCTCTTCCTAAGAATCATCTGGCCTTCCTATAGCAGAGATTTTAATAAGTATTAGTTCCACATATGTTATCTTCAGTATCCCTTGTGAGAGGAAAACAATTCAGGACAAATAATAGGTGTCCTACATGCTATTGAAATGGATCTCTCGCTCACAAATTTAAATGATCCAGGAAGCTAAGTTAATTTCATTTTACCTGGGAATTTCTCAGAGACTCATAAAACAATGTAAAATTCGGAGTACTTTTGTCTATATGGGCTTTAAACAATGTTATTCTAAGGCTCTTCTGTTGATACAAAGTGTGAACTACAGAGAGCCAGCATTCTTCTGACTTCTACCGGGTACCGAATTGCTAGATACAATAGATAAGTCTTCCCTGTGGCAGGTTTTATTTTTTTTATCTGGTAATGGATCTCTGTAGTCATTACTGTTCTTTTACCAGTGTCTCAGACTTGGGTAGTATTTTAAATACAAACCCGTCAAGAGTTCTGCAAAACATGATCATGTATTCATTTTGCTAACAAACGCATAAAAGAAACTGAACGGGATTGTAGTGCTGAGATCACTTACCTTGTGTGATATTTGTGCTGCGTGGTGTAAAATATTTGAAGCTGCCTAGTGCAATTTCTTGGAAATTGCAACAAAGAGCAGTTAATTACTCGATGATCTTGAGAGTCTTTTCTAGCCTAAATGATTGTAAGATCACCTCACTTGAGCCACCGTCTTTTAAATCTAATAATTTCTTCTTGATTGAAATTATGGTAATACTTTGTAAGCCTGTGTTATCGTGTAGTTCTATAACATAGTTAAGGAAATGTACAGCTAAAAGGAATTTTTAAATATTCAACTGGAACAATTACTTATTTGATTACTGCCTTTGCATTTATACAAATGGCTTGCTGTGCTGTGAGTGGGTAAACAAATAAGCACAATTTAACAACGAAATTGTACGTGTAAGTACAATTTTGCAGTCAGCCATTTGTCTTTCTGTCTAGACTGATGAGAGATAAAAGTGAATCACCCTGTGATGCAGATACCTGTGGATTAACACCGACTAGTTGCCTAGAAGGACAAGGAGACAGAAATGTAGAGACAGAAAAATAAGGCATACACGATAAAGCTAAATCTCTATATCTCAAAGAATTCGAAACAACACTTTAAACCGTCTGAATGTGTATTTTGGAAATGAGATAATATGTTGGTCAAATATTTTTTCCTACATTTTTCTCCTGCTTACTTAGCTTCTGGAATAGAATTTCCTTCAAAACACAAAAAGAGTTAAAGAAAACATAAAGAAAAGATATTTTAAAGCAAGGCAACTCACATCCTCTTTTAAAAATGTCTTATCAAGATAGTTGCTGACAATTTCTTTGGTTTGGCTTGTTAATAGCTGTTACTGTATGACACATGGCAAGACACTGGCATTAAGAAGCCAAGATGTTTGCCTTGTAAGACCTGATTTGTTGCGTATTCTTTTACCAAAATGGAAATCTTCTTGTGCTGGAAATTCTCAAGTTTTCTGCCACGTTCCATGCTGAACCCTAGGGACTGCGGTGACTTCGTTCTCACGGAGGAATATTTCTTACATTTCTTCTCTTACATGGGGATGTGTTTGAACTCCAACATATTTCTGCACCAGTTGTGACTCGGATACGAAGCAGGAGCCATTGTATTTCGCTGCCGCATGGCCCAAGTCTCTCCATTAATTCCAGTGCTAATACCGTGCCTGAGATTTCATACTTTATATAATCCATTTAAGCAATTCTGACTTCAAGTGAGATAAAAAGCTGTCAGCACCTGCTTAAACTCTTAAAAACATTTTAGAAAGGGTTCCATTTCAGAATCGTAAGAATAACATTGAAATTTGCCAGCACTTTCATTAGGTTTTACAACAAAAATTTGAAATTGTAAGAAGCCTTTCAGCAATACTACATTAATGAAAGAGAGCAAACAGAGAATAAGAATTTTTATAGCAAATAGCTTTTCAGATAACTCGAACGTATAAATGTCTGCAGAATTGAAGAATAGTAGCAATATTTCTTTTCCCGGAGTAATTTAAGTATTTTCACTGTTCTAGCAAGGATGCTCAGACCCACATAATGCATGTCTACAGTCAGTGCTGCTGCAGTCACTTCATGCTTCTCCATTGAGGAGTCTCTCCAAGAATAATTGCTATGTCAGTTCCCTTCTCACGTTAGTTCAATAAAACGAAATATTAAAAATTCATTTTTTCAGTAGGCAAAAATCAGGAATGGCATGAGACAAGACATTGATATATCATTGTGAATTTGGCTGGTGCATGTATCTTATCTGATGTCTCACAGCGCCTTTTAAATCATTTGTGTATATCAGCTATATTAAAACTGAAAACATCTGTGTTAATCAAAGTATAGCACAGTTGTGTTGTAGCGTGGTTACTGAGGGAAGCTGTGATCAGCTAAAGGTCAGCTACATTTTACAGTCCTCTGGCCAATGTCTCTTAAGTTATTTGGATTACACTGCTTTATAATCAATGCCTGTCAATAAAAAGGGGGAGGAAGAAAGCTCCCAGATCTTCCTCTCTTCTCTTAAATCATTTTATTCCGGAGTACTAAGCGTGAAGTTTACGATGACTGTTTTAAAGCAAGTGCTGGAGCCGTTTAGCTGAAGCAATGTTGAAACCTTTTGCAAAGGAACTCCAAGAAATGTCAGAATTTCAGCAGCTAGAAGTGATGAGCAGAATCCTGATCAGCTGGGAAGCAATCAGGCCCAGCACTTGGAATCCATTACAGATGTCATTAGAGCAACAAAGTAATCAGCGCCAGTATCTTGGTATTTAGCTGCTGATTAAAAGTAGTTTGTACTCTGAATATTATTTTCAGAAGTTTTTCTTGATTACATAATCAAGAATAGGATATCTATTCCTGGTAACGCTAATATTGTGGTGCATAATGAAGAATGTTAAGCGGTACCATATAGTGCAACGGTGTTACTGGCAGTAATTTATACGAACTAAATACTTACACCTGGATACCCCATGAGGATGAAAGACTTATTTGTATACGTTAAGTTAGTGTATCATAACTCAGTATGGCAAAAGCAGCACCGGGTACCTGCCACTTTTCACCGTCCCGCCCAGCGCTGGGCCTGTAGTTTCTTAGTTTATTATTGCTTATTGCTGAAGTGGTAGAAGCCTTTGCTGCCGATCATGCCCCTTGCTTGTGTCAGCCCTTGGTGAACTTTGGTCTTGCCGACACCAGCCCTGCATGCCCAGCTGGTTTTCCAGTATTACTCAAGTCCATCTTTGCTTCCATCTCTCTTTTACATCCTTTTTCCACTGGTACTCAGGCATGAGTTCCCCGTTCAGCCAAGTCGTTCTCCTCATAGTCTACTTTTAAAGACCATTCTTGTATTAAGAGGAGTGTCGTTCTTGTATTAAGACGACACGTCAACTCTCAAACTCTTTTGCCTTTCAGAGCTGCCTCCCCCAGATCCGCTGTCCCGAGCCCCAGATCCGCTGTCCCGAGCCCCAGATCCGCTGCTGCCGTCCCGGGGGCGCTGAGCTCTGCTCCGGGGGCCGCTGCAGCGGCGGCTGCCGGGGCTGGACACGGCCCCGGGGAGCAGCAGGACCCGCCGATCCCGTCCGTGCAGAGCGAGTCCCGGCCTCGCTCCGGGGTTGCTGTCGGCAGCTGTTGGGGAGCCTGGTTGAGCCGTAAGAGCCAGGGTCTGTGATCTGGAGACTTTTTCGAGTTGTTTAGAGAAGACTTGATCGAGTTCTTTGCCCCTTTTGGGTGGCGCGTAGCAAAACCCCACTCTAGGGGCTGACCTTTGCTCTGATCCCAGCCCGGGGGCTCAACCAACCTGGTGTCTGTTCCACAGAACAGCTCCCTCCGTGCAGCGAGGGCAAACTCCCCGCCTTCCTTCTGGCCTGTCTTTCCCGTTTCAGTTTAACACGAAGCATTGTGGTCCCTTCTTCATCCCGAACCCGGAGTGCAGGGCTGTGCCCAGGAAGCAGCTGCTGCATTTCAGCACGTTTCGTTGCACCAGCAGAGGATTCGGCAGCTTGCAGCCAAGGTCACCCCGCTGGAGAAACACGGGCTTGGGAAGCCGAGAATCCAGCAGCTATTTTTAAGTGGCTGAATTCCTTTGGAGGAAATTGCTTAAACCGCCTTTTTGTAATGATACTGTTGCTGTCGGCAACTTGATAGACATGAGTTGTAGCCAGCAAAGTCCGTTATGTGATGTAGCTTTAGACCAGGTGTTTAATTATTTTCCATTAATTGCTCTGCCTACATGGGTGAAAGAACAAGACAGCAAGTCTCCTGCAAACTTCACTCAGCTCTGACTGTAATAAAATGTAGCTGTTTAGAGACTAAATGAAACGAGACTTGGCTAATAATGTGTATAATCGAAAAAACTGATAGAACTTGATTAAGCTTGATCTGTTAGCAGTGTAATAACGGATCAGTGAGCAAGTAATGGTTATGCTTGTAGTTTGAGGTTCATTTGTGTGTGTATGTTAATTAGAAGAAAACAAAATCACTAGAACTGAGTATTATGGCATTTGAAGTACCCTGTGAATACTTATACTAATTCCTTTAGTTAGATGCGAGCATAATCTCTAATATACACATTTCCTGCCCGGGTCGTTCAGCGCCAAATAATCTGACATCAGCCTTTTCCGTCAATTAGGTGAAAGTGGTGAATTTTTTTTCTTTTCTTTTTTTTTTTTTTTTCTTCTACCTTTGTTTGATATTATTAAACTGCTTAATTAAAGGCTTCCAAGCTGTTATAACACAAAGTTAATTCTGATGAGGGAATGTTTAGCTCTGCTGAGGTGAGTGGAAATAGCACCCGGCGGGTCAGAGCGTGCGGATCGTGCTCTGCTCCAGAATCCCTTTGTTTGGCGGAGCGCTGGCGAGGAGGAGGATGCCCCGTCACTTGCATCTGCTATTGCAAAGGTCTTTTCTCCGAAGCATCCAGCTTTTGGGTTTTTTTTTAAATATCCATTTGGAAAGAACAAATCAATCTAGACAGCTATGTAAGGGATGGCAGGCGACAAAGCCATTGTGTTTGAAATAAACTGAATTCCAATAGGAGAATTCTGTTGTCCGCTCTTCTGCATGCCCACTGAATTAATTATGATGGTACTTCTGTTTTAATTAATCTGCCTATACTCCAATTTCATTTGCTTCAGAAGCAGTTGTCCCTCTTGCTTTCTAGATTGATCACAGCGAGATAAGCAGTTGTGCCTATTCAAGCTTTTTTTTTCATTCCAAGGTCTGGCGTTGTGGGGCTTTTTTGCTAGATTTTTATTCCTTTTATAGCTGATAAAGTATTGTAAGTGGTCTTACTCATTTTGGACACTTTTAGTCTTTTTTTATTTTTAAAAGACTTCTCTTTCTTAGCTCGAATTACACATGCTGCATTCCCCCTGGCTCGATTTAATGCATTAGATATAACTGATATGCACTGTGCTCACAGCGGCTTTTCCTTCTGTCCAGAAAACTGGAAATACTTGTGGGCCTTCCAGGATACTCAGTGTTATTTCAAGTGGTTGCAACACTGTAGTAAAGGGATCTGTGAGGAAGGACAGTAGCTTTGTAGAATGTACGTGATCGAAATATGAATCTTGTATCCAGGCTAAAGACAAAGTCTCATTGACTACTTGTATTCTATTATTGAAAATGTTTCCTTAGTGTTAGACAAGCTTGCTGTATACATTTAATGGTTGTCTGCTTGCTAGAATGAGCATTGATCTTGTTTTCATAGAAATATTTTTTTTTTGCTTGTGTTCTTCCATTCACTTATATGCAGAAATGCATTTCATATCTTTCAGTGTTATTAATATGGTACACTGCAGTAAAAATGGCATTTTATTTTTTTTTTCCCCGTAGACACAAACTAGTTACTTACTGCTCCTTGATGTGCTTGCTGTGTCTCTTGCTCTCTTTGGGCTGTAGTTGGACGAAGATCTTCCAGGATTGTGTCTGTTACATATTTTCATTTTTTTACTGTGCTGTCTAATGTATGTTCCAGGCTGTGAGCACAACAAAAAGTGCCAGAACTTCCAGACAGAAAACAGAGGCACCTGTGGAGCTGGATGGCTTGGGCTGCAGCTGAAGGAGATTGTTGAACATCCCCATTGCAGTTGAGGCAGCTACATATCTTTTTTCCACATCTGTCTGTAAAATTTAAATGTGCTAAAAACAATAGCAGTGTAGCAACAACTGCTGTTTAATCCAACAGAGTTCCATCTGCTGAGGCAAGGTAAAAGATACTTAGTCTTGTATTTGTAATATAACTTTAGGGACTCAACAGGAGGGAACAAATGCCTGCTGATCTTGATGGAGAAAGCGAGTTGTGATGTGCACTGAGCCGCTGCAGAGAGATGGTTCATGTACATTCAGTTTTCCACAGCCTGTTCCATAGGTGCATTACAGCCACTTAAAGGTGTAAATCGGCCGGTATCAATTTAAACCCATGGCAAACCCCTGATCCTTCGGGAATGCCAGATGATTCTTTCCTGTTGCTCAAGACCTCCCATGTTTTTAAAGAGGATGTTGCTTACCCTGGGAGTGCCGGTGCTGCCCAGGAGCAGGGTCAGGACGGCGCTGGCACCGCTGCCCGCGCTCCGGCGACGCTGGTGCTGGGGGTGACTTTGCACGGTGCAGTCCCGGCCCCCTGCGCTGTGACAGCCGGTGACTGGAGCTCGCCGGGTGAACTGGCGCTTGGGGCCGGGGTTGCGTGGTTACTGCGATCGGTTGCAACAGGAAAGGCTGTGACAAGAGAGACAAGCTGAGAACAGAGGTCTCCGAACTGTGAGCAGCTCATTGATGGTTACTGGTTACTGAGGCAGCGCGGCTTTGAGAGCTGGAAAAAGTCCGCTTGGAGCGTAACGGGGGAAAAAGCAGCCGAGCAGCAGGGCAGGGCACCTGCTGCGGTGAGGAAGAGCCATGCCCGGGAGCACCGTCTGCGGGGAGGGGTGCAAAGGTACGGGCCACCCGGAGAGTCTGGTATCCTGTGAAAAGACCATGAATGTGGGAGCGAATCGTCACCGTCACGGAATCACTGTGAGATTGCCGAAGGTGCTTCAGCATCCCTCCACGTTCGCCCTCCCTTTTCTGCTCTCTCTGCTTCCAGTGTCCCGGGCCCTGCCCGGCTGGGACGTGGGGGTCCCCGGGGGGTCCCCAGGGGGTCCCCGGGGTGTCGTGCTCTGCCTGGACCTGCTCCGCGGGCAGCGGCTCTGCAGGGCTGCGCTGCTCGCTGTGTGCGCAGCTCTGCTGGCTGGGGTTTCCCCCCGAAATTCTGCACGTTTCGCTAACCCCCGGCTCCTCCAGAAAGCCTCAGTGAAGCATATCGGCTCAATTCGACTCATTACAATTTTGGGTAACACCATGCACTTTATGTGAAAAGCAAAACTGCTGGCTGCATCTCCTCGAAGTTACGTACACTCTCCTGTCTCCCATGCAAACAGGGTTTTTTCATATAACAATACAGGTGATGATATGCACCAGGATTTTTAAAAGCAGGTGCCAAGTATTGGGATTGTGAGTTCATATTGAGACAGCAATTAAGGGGCATGATTTTCAAATCAGCACCTCTCTGTTTGACTTCTGCTTGACGGTCAGGATACACGACGGGCTGGGCATACTGGCTTTTGTACAATCAGTACCTCTTATAAGCTCTGACACGTATGCTGGAGAGAGAAGTTATTTACGTTCAGAATAGATGGTTTCAGAGCTGAGGACCACGAGAGCTGATGGTTCTGGTGTCCAGACAGTGCTGTGGCTTCATTTCTGTTTATGATCGCTGCACCATCTGAAGGCGGCATCTCTCCTGAGAGAATTACTAACTGGATTATCTTCAGCCTCTTTCCCATGCCCAGATTTGATGTGCAACTGCCGCAGTCCAGAATATTTCTGTCTCTTGTTTCTGTTAAATATTGAGTGCTTTAATACAACTTCCTCCAAAAGTGTAATTTTTATAGATACTAAGTCTTAAAGTGTAAACTGCAGCACATAATTGCAAACATCTGTCTTACAGGGTAACTCTGAGAAAACTCTTTAACTTGTTTGGTTTTCTAAATCAAGGGAAAAGCACATACCATAGCGAATGTTCCTAGTCAAAGCGTTATTAAAACCTGTTGTAAATGTTCTGAATTCTCTTACTTAAAAAAGTCTTGGGCTTGCCCAGGAAGGGTCAGTGAGCAGCTGGTTTCAGTAGGAGCTGAAGTTGGTGCGTCCTACCCGTCAGCTGGTTTTGGAGCCACTAAAAAAAGAACATTGAGATAATATTGAGTTTCACAACTCATTATATTTGATAAAGTCCAGAGTCATTTGCACGTTTATGTTCTGGCTTCTTCGCAAATATTTCACGGATGTTTAACGCACCAACAGAGCGCTGTGCTTGGACTTGAGTGCAGCAGATCTGAACGAGCTGTTCACATCTCAGTAACGGAGCTGGTGGGAGATTTGGAGATTTGCTGCTGGTGGGGTTTGCACACAAGATGGGATACGAATGTAATGCTGAAATCTGCATGCAAACGCACAAGCTGCCGTTTATACATTTGTGAAGTGAATAAATTACAGATAAATGTCAGGTCCTATACAAGTTCTTAATGTTATATACAGTGAATTAGTAAGATGCTCTGCAAAGGAAAAAATGCCTAAGAATTCTTGATATCTTTCTCAAGAAGCGATTTTACCACAGTAAATCTGGCCGCGAACTGCTTTTATTATTGCTTTTAAACTACCATTAAATAACTCGTTTTGCTAAAACAAAGGACCGTTAATTTTAAAAAAACTAGCCAGACAAAATTAAGCTGCTCTCCTAGTCCTTAGAGGTAGCATGTGTATAAGGAGATATTTTGTAAAGTTTTAGTTTTAACTAAAAATACCATAGTTCTTAAAATAAAAAAAAAATCCTTTCACACCTAGAAGGCAAGAGCATTAATGCTGATGTTTGTCTGTATAACAAGCAGGTTAAAAACCAGTGTCTTAAAAGATGGTTCCGGCTTTAAAAATGACGGTAAGGATGTCACCTGTACTATGTTTGCTCTCTTTTGCCGCTTGCAGTGGCTGCTTGGCTGAGTAACAAAAGCCAGGCTGTGCAGTTTGAGCTCCATCCGCGTGGCTCCGTGTCCCGCCGTCAGTCAGTCCCGCCGTCAGTCAGTCCCGCTGTCCCAGGCGGCTCCGCCGTGTCCGGCTGTCCCAGGCACAAGTGGCCAAGATCCTTCGTGAAGTGGTTTGTCTGAACCGCTGACCATGGCTGATATTCACTGTCTGTTCTGTCCTCGTTCTGATAGCAAAGGTGGCTTGGTCAGGGGAGGCGATGCCTTGGACACCAGGAAAAGTACAGCTCTTTTTAAGCAATTGTACCCACTTACTTGACTATTTCTCAGTTTAACAGGACAATTTCATCAGACTTAAGGGACAAGTGTTTCAAGGAGATATTAGTCATGCAGTAATAAGTACTTAATACGGAACTGTAAATACGATGGAGGCTTCCAAAAGCTGTAACGTTCTCGCAGTAGTTGAAGAAGGCATGAAACATTCAAATCTTGCTCTGTCTCTGAAAAATGAACAGTTATCGGAAACAAGACTTTTGTACCTTCAGCTTCTTTTTGTTAATCTTGCTGCTGTTAGAACTGTAATATTGCGGTCTGTTTTCCTGCTGGCGGCGGTTTCACAGAATCACAGAATCACAGAATGTTAGGGATTGGAAGGGACCTCGAAAGATCATCTAGTCCAATCCCCCTGCCAGGGCAGGAACACCCAGGTGAGGTTACACGGGAAGGCGTCCAGGCGGGTTTTGAATGTCTCCAGAGAAGGAGAATCCACAACCTCCCTGGGCAGCCTGTTCCAGTGTTCCGTCACCCTGACTGAGAAGAAGTTTCTTCTCAAATTTAAGTGGAACCTCTTGTGTTCCAGCTTGAACCCATTACCCCTTGTCTTACTGTTGGTTGTCACCAAGAGCCTGGCTCCATCCTTGTGACACCCACCCTTTATATATTTATAAACATTGATGAGGTCACCCCTCAGTCTCCTCTTCTCCAAGCTAAAGAGACCCAGCTCCTCAGCCTTTCCTCATAAGGGAGATGCTCCACTCCCTTCATCATCTTTGTGGCCCTGCGCTGGACTCTCTCCAGCAGTTCCCTGTCCTTCTGGAACTGAGGGGCCCAGAACTGGACACGATATTCCAGATGAGGTCTCACCAGGGCAGAGCAGAGGGGAAGGAGAACCTCTCTGGACCTACTAACCACCCATCTCGACCTACTAACCACCATCAGAACGGAGCCGGGGCCAGCGGGGGCTGAGCCGGGGGCGACAGCCCGGGCACGCGCAGGGCTAAGAAGGGCAGAGTTGTGCTGAAGTGAAGCATCGTTCTCATTTGCACGGCAGAGCTGGAACAGTAAACGCCGCAAACCAGGCTGTCAAGCGGGCACCTCAGAAGAACGTCGGCATTTGGGAGCAGCTGAGCCCCTAACAGGCGGCCCTGTTCGCTTTGGGGGGTTTGTCATTGCTTTAATGTAATAATTCTTCATTATTAGCTGAAGCCGGAGTTAAATTGTCTTCTTGTTTCAATGCCCAGAGTTCTAGATTTAATTTGCGTTTTCATGCAGGAAAATTCTTCAGTGTGATCACTTTCTGCGTCTCGGATTATTACTTGTTTCTAATGCACCGAAGGACTGAGTAGTCAGTTTGTCCAGTAGTGAATACAGTCATATTTACACTATTTTAAACTGTGTCATCATTATTTGCACATCATAAAATTGTTTTCAGGCTGTTTGGATGTTAGAAACATATATGCCGTAACAAGAGAGAGGAGACATTTCATTACAGCACGGACTGACAGAAAAACCTGTTTCGGAGCATGACCATACCGGGTTTATTCACATTGATCAGCTTATTTGTGCGTGCAATAATTTGGAACGACACCATGCGCTGAATGACTTCATTATGGCAGGTGCTACAGGGGAGACTTTAAAACCAGAACTAGCAAAGAGCACAGACTAACAGGAGTTAGTAAGACTGGACCGGGCGGCCTGACAGATCTTTTCAGTCATGAAAAGAAAAGGAAAAAAAAAAAAAGGGGGGGGGAGAGGAGACCCCACAAACACACAAAAACCAAACACAAAGCCCAAACATCTCAAGAACAGGAAAGAGCACAAAATCATTAGACTCTTCGATTAAAGCAATTGTAATGCACTGTAAGGCATTACACCAATCTGTCTTTTATTTATAACAATCGTGATTGCTTCCAACAAGAATTACTTGTCTTTGGATGTCAGAGTAATTCTCGTAATATCATAATAAATTACAGAAGGAATGGGCCCGATTTTTTTATAAATTCGATTTTCATTTGTGGTGTTATGACATTTTTTATTTTGCTTTTATCAGATTTAGTTACTATTTCTATGTGATATTTTGTATAGTATTACATTCTACAACTCAGCTCCTACCTGTTCTTTGATAATCAGTCTCTTGGGTTAATTGCTAGGCAGATTCCAGTTGTTATATCAAGGCTTTTCAAGAGTGGTGATCACATAATAGCTCGTATTTAAATCATTTTCTTTTCAACTTTCTTCTTTTTCAAACTGAAAATTTGCGATTTCCTTCAAAAATTGTGTTTGCAACTCCGCTTAAGTTTGAGACACATTTAAGATGGGTTGAAATACTGAGACTGAGGGATTTAGAAGTGCAGGGAAACGCTCGGGCTCCGTCTTTGCTGAGTGATTGACCTCTGACGGGCTTTTTCAATGTGAATTTCTGACCAGTCGCTTTGATTGTTGAAAGCGGCTGGATTGCCTGGGACACCACCTGGAATGCCATTGTAACCCCCTGCACCTAATAGCAGGAGAACAGTAGGTGCTATTGTTAATTGATTGCTAACCTGTCATTTGCGATACTTTGGGGGAAATGTTCCAGTGCTGGTGGAGGTCACTGTAGGTGAAGAGTTGCCTCGGATGCAAAAATTGCCATTGGCAATTACAGAGAATACGGTTTGGGGGTAAACGGTTGTTTTTCTAGCTGGTGCATTAAAAAAAACCAAACCCAACACCTCGCTCTGTTCTGTGGAATCCCAAAGTAAACTGCGACTGTGGATTAGCAGCAAAAGGATTCTTTCTTTGGCAGAATAATCGTGAATTCTACTTCTGCTGACTGAAGCCAGCTCCAGCAAAAAAACGCTTTAAAAGTAGTTTCTTGAAATGTGCTCTTTCAGTGACTGAAGGCAGGTTGTCCGAGCTGCTCCAAGCAATGCAGGGAGGAACAGCGCGAGTGTTCAGGCAAACAGCGGCGCAACGTGCGGCAGAGGCGCTGCCATCGCAGCGTTGTGCTCCCTCAACGTCGCTCAGCTTTCAAAAACCGACGGACGGACGGGGAAGCTGCAGAACATGGGGGGCGATCGCACCAGCAACACTTCTCTCTTTCCTGCTTTTCATAAAAGCCAAACTGCCCCTTATGGGCTGTTAATTTGTGAGGCCATTTATCTCAAGGCAAGACCGCATTTACGGAATGTAACAGAAAGACAGAATATTGTACCGTGGGCTTTAAAAAAGTCACCGCACATGATGCCAGGGTAAACAGAATAGAAATTAATTTCCGCTACATCTGCCCTGACTCTTCCCAAATTATTTTTTTACATTGCCTCTTGGCATTATATTCTTTTCCTATTCACCTACAAGAAACCTCTATCTAAGCTAAAGAAATCCATGTCACCAAATAAAAATGTCCTTCGTACTAATGTGAGTGATTAAATATTACAGCTAGCTCTCTGCCTGGTAGAGATTAAAGGGGATATTTTTTTTTTTATGCTATTGCGGTGACCACTGCAGTTTTCTAGTGGCCTCCTGCTTTTCTCTATCGCTTTATCTCCTTGGTCTATTTTATCTGTTATTTTCCTGAGGTGAAGCTGCAGGGGGGTGTCTGGGGGCACCGCAGGGCCGTGGGTGCTGCTGGGGCACACAGACATTAATCTGCCTATTCCCACTTTATTTTCATGGATTTCTCTACTTTGGAAGTTGTTTCGACCTTCTGCCAAGAAAAGGTCAAGCCAAGATACAATTGTCCTAAAATAATCTTTACTTAGAATGATTTCCTAGGCTCTTTGGGCAGAGGCCTTGTTTTCCATTTTGAGCAATCTGTTTTCTGCAATGAAACACTGAAAATGTCTCGCTGTTGCTATAGAAATAATATTGCATTAGATGAGGGAACCGGTGCCCTGCTGTCGACAAATCTAATCTAAGTGTTAGTCTCTGGAGCTCGAATTTCACCACTGGGAAGAGGTATACGTAATTCTACAAATTATTCCTGTAACTTACGCAGAAATGTCTTTATGCTCAGAAACTGTTAGCTGCATTTCCCAAGGAGATGAGCACGGTGTGATGCGTTAATGGTAACAGAGCCTTCCCCCGGCTGGCCGGCCGGGAAACGCGGGGCTGGGGAGCGCGACCTTCTGTAGCACGTGGCAACTCTCGCAGCCGTCTGTGCATGTCGACATGATTTAGACACCGTATTAATGGTTTTCTCCCAGCGTTTTTCTATAGCCGTAGAATTCTGGTGACAGTGATAATGTTGTATTTAAGCCCGGACCTATAGGGTGCGGAAAAGGAATTGAAATCTTCGCTACTCATCATTACTAAGGGTCAGTGTTAGTCAACTTAAGTATTTTCAAGAAACATGGAGAAAAAAATCTTTTATCTCATAGTTACATTACAGGAGCCATTCTAAAACATTCCTATGTATAATATATAGGCATAGTTACAAAAATAGAACCCTATTTAAAAATGCATTATTGATTTGCAGAGATCTCCTGTATGGAAGTGAATGTTATAAATCTGATGTCAGAGTTCTTGTAAAAATCCTGTTACAACCTCTTCGTTCGAAAATGTGGTTGTTATTTGTAAAATGGACCCATGTTAGATAGATGTTACGTATTGCAGGACAAAATACAACTTTAAAATGTTCAGTTTAATTCATGAATAAGAAACATATCAATGGCCTCTGATTAAAGGTTACTTTTTAGAGAACTTTAAAAAAAATCTCTGTGATCATTAAACGACTGCTTTTGAAAAAAAATCCTTTCTCATTTTTTTTTTCAGGGATTGTAAATTAATCTAGCAAGTAGATCAGCCTTCCTAGACTAGGACAAATTTCTGACAACCAGAAGAGTAACTGTCTGGGCATGCACCTGAATATAAAAACCGACATGCAGGGAAAAACTAGCAAAGTACGCAATTACCTTTCTTTGCAATTAACGCCATGCTCATTATTAAAACAGGCTCATCATATAAACAAGCCGCCACAAGGCAATAATTAGATTTTTGCTGTTCAAGTAGTTCTTGTAATGAAAGAACCACCACCACCAAGCTTAATTCCTTTGCACAGCCATAAAACATAAACCAGAAGCTGACCCGGTTTTAACCCGTGTGAAGCTGTTACACCTCATGTTTGCTGCATTTTTTCGCCAGATCGTCAGTCTATAGATGAAAAGAATCAGGCTGCTAAATTTTCTGGTGCAAAACGCTGTCGGTTCTGTCACCTACTGCTGTGTTATCTTTTGTTTCTGACCCGGAGCCCGGCTTAAGGAAATGAGTGAAAATGGCCAAGTACTGGGTAAGGAGGGGAAAGGGTGGACTGGACACACTATTTAAATGGAGATGTATTCTAGATCCCCACCTATTATCCCGATCACATCTAATAACGAGTATTTTCTTACTGTGCATATTTCCATAAACAAAAGCTAACAACGGGGGTAGAAAAAGTTAGCATAAACACTAAAATGTGTTTGTTTCTTTGTTTCTATAGGAACTCGATGGAAAAAGGACCAAGAGCGAGATTTAAAGAATGTTCTGAAGAACACTGACCAGGACATCCCACTGGTATTCGTCAGCGGAAATCATGATATCGGCAATACTCCAACCCGAGAAACGATCGAGAATTATTGCGAGAACTGGGGAGATGATTACTTCAGCTTTTGGGTGGGAGGTGTTTGCTTTCTCGTGCTGAATTCTCAGTTATACTTCGATTCTTCCAAATGCCCCGAGTTAAGGCAAGCCCAGGATTTGTGGCTCGAGGAGCAACTGGCTGTGGCTGAAAAACACAAATGCAAGCACATTATAGTGTTTCAGCACATCCCTCTGTTTCTGAGAAAACCTGATGAAGACCATGATTATTTCAACTTGGAAAAATCAGTTCGTCAAGAGATAATGGAGAAGTTTCATAAAGCAGGTATTTTCTCAGATTTTCCTACTTCTGAATTTTTGTTTCATATTGCTAATGGCTATGCTGCCAGACAAGATACATTTAACTTTAATGGTACTGTTTTCAAGGAATTTTAGATACTGCTTATAAGCATCATTCTTCCCAGTAGGTCAAAATCATCAACTATATCTAATCACTTTTAAAATTTACCAAACGAAATGTAAAACTTTGAGTGAAAAGTAAAAAACTAAAAGTGCAAAATTCTTTAAAATAAATGTGAAGGATTCCCTTTTGCAAGTACCGACAGATGTAAAATAACCGGAGCTTTTGCTGCCTAAGGTGTGGAAGATCAGGTAATGCCATAGGAGAAAAATACAGTATTTATGTTTTACATAAAACATGGAAACAAAATTCAGAATTACCTTGGAGGTTGTTTTCTCCCACGCTGAGCCAATTTTAAACCAAGAGTGTAATGTACTCCAGATTTATTCAGTGTTAAAAAGTCTTGCTCTGTTAAGATCAATCCTTTGCATATCTGTTACTAATAATGGCCGTTTCTGGGACGAAAAGCAGAGGGAACATGCATTAAACAAGTGTATTGTACCCAGTCCTGTAGCTCGGTGTGATGAAACTTGAATGCCATGGAGATGGGGGCAGGATTCCCCGTGTTCCCTGGGATTTGCCTTCACGTTCCTGGGGTGGGCTCGTCCCTCCAGACCTCCTGCCACCCCCACACCGCTCTGCCATTGTCTCTGCATCTGTAAGAAATTTGGATGACTGAACAATGCAAGCCGGTGATGATCCGGTTCCTAATCGTTAAGCCTGGGCTCATCCAAAAGCAGCCTAATTTCCAAGCTCTGAATCTCCTGCTATTTCCAATCAGCGGGGCCAAAATTCACAGCAGTCTGAGGGCTCTCCAGGGGATGACATATGTGCAGAATATCAAGATTTAAAAGTTGCGTTTTTTCCTTGCCTTTAAGGGGACGCACTGAGAATACCTCAAAATATCTTTTAAAATGTTTGTGCCGGCGTTAATGTGGTGGCAGGCGTTGCCGTTGGAAAGCTGGGCTGCTCGGGGCCTGGGTGCAAACCTGTGCTGGTTCCCTGGCGAGCAGCAGCGTGTGCCGCGCGGCTGCGTCCTGGGACGCGAGCGTTTGTGTGGAAACCAGAGCCCCTCCGTGCTGGAGTTTTCCGTCATCCGGCTGCTTTACTAACATTTGGGAACGCTGTACTGGGAATACAATTAATCAAGAGGTAAAAGAAATGATGCAAAATGTTATCAGTGTAACATTTATCGTTGTTGCACGGTCACATTTCTTAGAGGGCTATTTCCAGCTGATTCTCCTGTGTATCCAGAAGCTTAACCAAAAGTTGGGCAGGCTTCAAATGATGGGAAAGGAAGAGAGAATGGGAAGCCAGCAGCGCAAGACAACTCTACAGAAGAAATACCCAAACTCTTTTCATTTCTGTGTGTCCCACATTCCCATCCCTAAAAATCCTCCCGAAATAACACGTCGTTTGGTTCCTTCATGAATACGTTTAAACAGTCATCTTTTGCTCGCTATTTCATACAATGACTAAATGAGCCAGTAGGTAATATTCACAATCCAATAATCAAACATTTTGATAATTAAGGGAACACGGAGAGCAAGCCGTTCAGTGTAACTCTGACGGCTGAGAAAAATGAGCTGAATCAAAAGTTGGCTCCAAGTTTCCTTAGTAACGGGTGCGCTCCATTTCCATTTGATTATTCAGTGGCAGAACGGTCTTTGTAAGACCACAGAATGTTATCGGGGGATTGCCGACAGGCGCTTATCAGGGCAGGATGGTGCACGGATACGCAACCACACTGGTTATTTGCTGACTCTCTGCCAAAGAATAATCCATATCATCAGACATGAAAGTGGTTTTCCCCAGTTCACTTCGTACATTCTTGGAGGATTAAAACACAGAATATCTGCTTTGCATTTGTCGGGGTTTTTTTTTATTGTGACTTGCAGTTCAAAGCCAGCCCCTTACAGCATATTTGGTATAACTATTCTGAAAAAGAAAGCGATTCTGCCTTTTAAATGACTCTGCTATTCCTCTCCCCGACCTGTCACCCGTCCTTCCTTCCTTCTGCTCCCTCGCGCTCCACCTCTGCACTTCAATTCTGTGTGTTTCCAACCCCTCACAAGGTTTGTTGTGTAATTATGAAAACTTTCCGCATAGCGCGCGTGTTTTAGGAGTCGCCGTGTTTGGCAACGTGGCTGCAACTACGTGGGCACCACGTTGCAGTTGTTGGTAACCCTGGATCAGACCTGGAGCTGTCCCGGTTTTCACGTTTATCCTTTTTCTAAGCGTCAAATACAGATCTGCAATGAGAGGATGGACAATCTAGTAATTCCAATCTTTCCGTGAACAAAGAAGTTCATGTGGGTGCGTGTAGGAAATCAGATCCTTCGAGTATGGTGATGTTGCACAGGTGCTTTAAAGTGAGGCATACGACTTCAGAAAATTATTATTTTAAATTCAGAGCTCAGATATTCTGTAGTTATTCTCTTCTAATCACATATTACGTAATGTTTTGGGTTTAAGTTTCCGCTCATTACAAGCAGAGATAAAAGACGAGCTGTAGAGGCTACATCTGGTACGAAATACTGAATTACATTTCTCACATTAGAAGTGTCCTTAACAGTTGGGCTAATTAAAGATAAAATCATGTCCTTATGATAAATATTTATAAATTGGGAATCTGGCACTTGTAAATATGTATTACTACTATGCGAAGTTAAACCATACGTGTAAGCTGCGTGTCTAAGAAATCCTCCTGGCCCATTTTTAATTTAAATGCATTGTAACGAGTATTGCCCTTGAAGAAGTGATTTCTGTGACAGTGGAAATCAGGTGAGAACAGTTTATTTTTTTAAGTGAAAATCTTTTAAAGACTTTTTTCCTGAAAAACGTCATTGACACACTGAAATTACTTACAATACTTAACGCAATATAGTAATACATGTTTCTTAATGGCTCTAATGAACTCCAACATTTAAGCAAATGTCTGAACTTGTTCAAGGGCTCTGTTGAATAAAGCCTAAATTGCTGTCTGGTTTTTCACCAACAAATTAGAGAAAAGAATTTTTGGTTCAGAGCGAGATGAAGAGTAAAGGTGCTCTGTCTAGGTGAGCAACAAAATACAGCGGGAAATCCCTTGCAGCCTCCAGCTTTTTTGGATTAAAAATTTTGAAGTTCAGCTGAATGTCTTCAAAGCAAGTTTTCAGATGTGGTTAAAAAGACTTAATTTGTACGTAGCGGGGAGGATAACCTGACGTTATTCTAAATGGTGTATTTTTTCATTATATTTGTGATGGTAGGTGCTGTGACTTCTAATACTTTACTCATTAGAAGAGCGTGATCCCTGCGCTCTCCTCTGAGAGCCATTCCCACAGGAGAGCACTATTATATTAAAGGGTGAAGCAGCTTTTCTGCACATCCACAGCTGAGATGTATTTGAGCACCAAATCAAAGCGGGGAGTGCCGAAAGCTCTTCTTTCTAAAATTTACCAGACAACATATGCTAGGTTTCGTTATTTTCTTGGTTGTGTAATCGAAGCCGACAAGGGAGTAATGTTTTCTTCTTCCTGCCATTGAGACCTTGATTTTAGCAAAGCCCGTACACCCAGTGAGTAATCTCAGTGCTGCCTCTGAGTCGCTTTGTCAGTATTTGAGATAATTTAGATTTAAATACTCCCAACTTCACTTACTTAAATCAACCTCTTGCAACCTCGAAATTAAGTGCTCGTGGTCCAGGCAGAGTGACCCGATCGGATATCTCTACGTCACTGTGTAAGAACGGTGGTTGGTAAGATCCTTCCCCAGGTGCGATGTGATCTGGCTTGTAAATACAGACATGTTTTCCAGAAACTCAGCAGCAAGTACAAAATAAACTTAGTTAGTATAGTCTGTAAGGAAAATAAGCAATATTTGTTCTTAGATAAATTTTTGAAACGTGTTATATCCACTGGGCTGTGGTTTTGGTTGATAAATACTTATTTTTGCTCCTTGGATGACACAACAAACCAGGATTGTTTGGGGTTTGTGTCACGTCTATGAGAAAGCTTCTACTTGTAGGTGGAAAAAGTAGCAAACCCAGGAAATAAATTCTACTCAGAGGTCACGAGAGGCATTCAAAAAAATTAACGTGAAGCACCAAGTGACCTACAGAGAGCACCTCTAACGGCTTATTTAGACCAGCGCTCTAATTAGGTGAGCTGGAATCACCCTCTGGCTGTGCCTGTTGTTTCTCCTCCGATTATACAGGGAAAAAACAAGTGAGACCGAGATCCTTCTCTGTCTGGCTCCGTTCAGTCTTGTCCTATATAAAAAGACTTTTGACCTAGATATACTTTGCAAAGTACTATCTTGTCTCCCACTTACGCAGAGCCACTGGCCACCAGTTGCATCAAGCTCTGGATTCTTTAGTCTACAAAGGAAATTTAAGGAAGACTTTTCCTGCAAGTTTGCAGGATCGTCTTTGCAAACAACACTATATGGGATGTTTTTGTTAAGATGCTTGTGGTGTTATGTGCTGTAAATCCTAATTATGCAGTTCTATTTTATTTACACAACTTGTCCGATGAAGCAATTAGGATAATACACAAGTAATTCTATAATGTCATTATATAAGGCTGACTGGAGTGGTTATGAAACGAAGGGTGTTGATCCCCGACACCAGTGGGACTATTTCCCTCTACTGGAGCCCTGTTGGTGGGATTTGGGGGGTTTTTTGGAGAGTGGGGTCTGAGAACCGTGCGGGCACTGAGCAGCTCTGTCAACCGTGCTCTGCCTGATGCTCTCACATCTTTCTGGGCTGCTCTGACACCTGCTAGGCAGCTGGGCTGACGGGAGCACTCTCAAGTTGCAGTGAGATAAAATCAATTCTATTCCACAGGAGAGATTTTGTTTACAAAGGCTACTAAATATTATTGTTCATTGTGTAACACTGGAGTCTTGAAAAAATGATGTACGCCAGCTGCCCAGGGGAGAAAAAAAGGTACAGTAAAAAATGCCTATGGTTAATGTGTGCTCGTGTAGGGCAGCTGAAAGAACATCATTTTGGAGTGCAAAATTGTTCTGAGAGCAGGTATTACAGCTGAACCAACCGCATTGTTCAGCGCTCCAGAAAGCAGCTGTGTGCCATAAGCGAAAGGAAGGAAGAAAAGCCAGTTCGTGCCTGATACTCCAGGGGAAGTGCTCAGGATCAATTTAGCCTTGTGACTTAAACGGTTGTGTTTGCCAGAAACGTTGCCTTTTAAAAAAGGGATGTGTCTACACTTGCAGGGATGTGGCTGTACACACACACATCTCTTATAGTGGCATCTCCCTGTACCCAATTGCTGCTTGGTTTGTTCCCTGCAAGGGCACTAGCATGTTGATGACACTCGGGTTCTTCCCTCGGTACAATTTCATTTCTTTGCAGAACTGCTTCTCCACCTATTGGCTTCAATTTACTGCTGCTCCTCTCCAGCTCCTGTAGTTTTGGGGACGACATATACAAGATCAGCTTTTGCTAGTATATCCTCTTTCTTCAGTCCTTGATTGAGTGAGAGGTTTGGCCAGTGAAGCCGTGATTTTTCAATAAGTACAGTTCTATTTTAAATCTAATTTTACTGTTAAACTTGAACAACTAACATAAAAGCAGAGTAACTAGACCAGAGTCATTCCTATAGCCCAGTCTCCTCCTTCCCCTACGAGCCAAACCATGGGCAGAGCACAAGCCAGCAAAGTATGGAATGGTATTTCTTCCAAGTATTCTTCCCATCTCCAACAATTTTTCTTCGGGGGACTTGCCGTATCATTTTCATGTTATCAATATAGTGCAATTTAGCAATTCTTTTCTGGATTTGTTCAGTTGATTTTTGAAAACTCAGCTTTCACAATGGCCTGCGGGGGGGAGGTTCATGTTTCATAGCTGTGTGAAGAAATGCCTCCTTTTGTTTGCTGTGAACCTCACCTCTAGACCGTATGGAGAGCCAGAAACCTGTAACTGAAAGCAGTGAACACTGGTTCATGTCTGCAGTTACTGTAAAAAAATAGTTCATTAATCAGCATTTAAAAGGTGAGAATCTGGACCATGTGATAAATTTCATTGTTCAGTCGGAACCACTTTTTTTTCCCCAAATTGTGTGCAGAGTGCATGGGAGGAGAAGCAAGGTCTGTACTGTACCCATTACATATTTATTATGTCATTCATTTCGCACTAATTTAGCCTTCTCATTCTCTTACAGTCTCATTTGCTTTTGCTGAGAAAAGCATTTATTTAATTGAAGGCTCAGTCTAAATAAAGTTTGCACTGATTGCCTGTGCTGATTATTCCAGGCATTCTCTTCCTAATTTGGAAAATCTGCTTGCTTTTCTTTGGTTTATTTTTGTATTGGTAATTTTCTTCCTATATTTTTACACTGTCCATAGTGCTGGGTTGAGCTGTTTGGTTTCCAACTGAGTCTGGGCCGGTTGTGCTTTGGACACAGGAAACCTGCCTCAAAATGTTTTTCGTACATCAGGAACTGGAGTTGGAAAACAGCTGCTTCTGAATTCAGGGGTATCTGGAAGCAAGGCAGAGAAGTGAGTGTAATTACAGAACTTGGAACCAGACACCCCATGAATTTAAGCTAGTTCAAGTCTGAATTCCAGCCCAGTATCATCCGATTGTGTGAGAAACATTGTTTTCCTGGTGCATATTTCTTTATGAAATGGTTTTCAATATTTCAAGATAAATGTGAGTGCGTTCTTTTCCATCCTGTTTTAGCATGTTTGGATTTCTGTAAACATTGCAACTAGATTTCCTTTGAGATTGGAGCTTAGTCTGTATTTCTTAAACTAGCAAATATCAAATCTTTCTAGAAGTTAGGACAACAGAGGTATTTCACAAAATCTTACTGTTGCACCGGAGATTTTTCCCCTCTCTTCATTGCTAACATTGCTATTCTCTTCTAACTTGCTATAGCAAGTTGGTGGGTGCTGTCACCTCACATCTCATTAATATTGTCGTGTACAATGTTCCACTACAGTTCTTTTATTCTTACCAGCTGCTGACCTCTGCCAGTGTAAGAGCTCAGACCACCAGGAGCTGGACACCCAGGACCACATTCACAATTTGGTAGAGGAAACCTCAGCAGGAAAAAGCAAGTTTCTCCTTCCCGTCGTCATTGAAATTCCACTCTGTGGGGAGACGGCTGATGCTTATGGCAATACTTGAACAGCGTAAGCTTTCTGAATGATCTTCCGAAGAGCACGCTTGATTGTGTTTACTTATTTTTTTTAACCGAGGTCTTTGAAAGCACATGTGTCCTGTGCCTGCTGTCACCAGGCTCGGGGGTCCCATTATCCTGAATGTCCCTGCCCAGCAGGGGCTTGATTGCCACAGGGAGAGGGACACGGCCAAGCCCCCTCGCTCCACTCAGCCCTGCCTTCATAGGGACGGATAGGCCAGCTATTGTATTTCAAATAACATTTATATGATAAAAGAAAAGAGCACAGAGGAAAAAAAAAATACGAAATTTTAAAAATCCCATTACAGTTCAGTAGCATCATGTTACGGAATATACAGGTTGTAATCACTCTCGGGTACATCATCCACGAGACACAGCGAAATGTCTTTGTTCTCTTCCGGTGCAATTATGTCAAAATCATGCTGACCCTTTTCCCTGGTGCCGCAGAACTGGTGTTTAGAAGGGTTTCTCTGAGTGATAATTTGTGGGAAGAAGACGCTGCTCTTTTAAAATTCTGTAAGATAACCTTAGCTGCTCCTGCCAGCAAAGAAACTGCCTTCTGCATGATCTTCACTACGTCGTTTCTTTTCATTTTCTCATCTGATTCTTGTCAGAAATGAAGTCAACGGCTTGCTAACACCACTGGGGTAGCTAAAGTTTCCTTTCAAAATTCTTTTGGTATCACCAGGCCTGAAAGAGGTGGTACACATTTCACATAGGACTCGGAATTGCTGTAAGATGGTCAGCATTACATAGAAGAATTTCTTCTAAATCAGAGCTACTGCACTCTGTGGGGATGCGATGGTTGTACACATGCAGGTGTTCCTGAGCCTGGTTGGCCTGGTCATCCCTTTTCCGTGAAGCATCCAAAGCAAATCTCAGATCCTCGTTGAGATCGCTTTCCCTCGTAGGCCAGGGACTCAGTTTAACAGTCCCCATTCCCCATCTCGGGAAGAAAAGCCCTGTGTAGTACAGCGTGCTCTTCTGGTTCACGAAGCTTGAGGAGAGAACCAGGAGAAAATGGGAAATGCCAGTAAAAATTGTCCCTCTTACCAGAGGGGTAACTGAGAAAGATGCAAATGCACAAGACCTCACTGAAGCTCTTGCGATGACTGCTCGTTGGGTGAGCTGGCTTTAGAAAGCAGACGCTGCAGGGCGGGCCTGGGTCTTCAGAGGTGGTTTTGAATTTCCCGTTGAGAAACGTCTGCAATAGAAACCACGAGCTACGCGTTTGTGTCGTGTTTTTGACTTGGAACCAGGTCAATTTTGCTTGAAATTTGTTAAAAAGCGAGCTGCACTTTGAAGATTCTGTTTACGAATGACCGTACAGATAGCAGTAAAGGCAGCACGCTAAATCCCAGCAGCTGGTAATTACCCTGCTCAGCGCTCGCCTCTTGCCTTGCCGAAGCCGCTGTGTAGCCTTGCAGTCTAAAGTGACGTAATGCAGTGTGTGAATTAGCCTCAAACCACTGTAGTTATTAACTCATTTCGCGGTCAAGCTAATGAAGAGTCTTATCAACATATGTAAGGATTGCATCTCTTCAGACGACTCTTGAACAGTCCATGTTTTGGTTGGTTGTGATGTCATGATTAAATAATAAATAATGCTATAAAGGCAGCTTTGGGCTCTTGGACCATAATGCGTATTTATTTAATTCTTTAGTAGGAACGTGTTATTCCACAGGGAAGAAGAGTTATGATCAGATCTTTGGAAGCAGTAAATCTTTTTGTCGTTCAGATTCAGCTTTGTCAGAACAGAACTAAAAAGGGCTTTTTTGTGCTTGATCAGAAAATGACGGTAAATTGCTTGCTGGCAGGAGAACATCTTTGGTTTACGAAAATCAGAATAAACTCCTGTATTTAAACCCTTTTTTACAAAGATTGTTTTTTTTTTTTAGACCGATTGATTCTGAAAACTCATATTTGGTGAGCAGGCATGAAGCTTGTTGGTTTGAGTTGTTTTCATGATCCAAGTCCCGTTTTAGAACAGACAGAGCAAGACCTGGTGTCCAATACTGGATGGTGCCCATCTCAGTCTCTGGCTTCCAGCCCCACTCTGATCACAAATGGATTTTTTTCTTTCTTTTTTTTTTTTTTGTTACAGTAACTATCTGCAGAGTTCTTTACTTTATTCTGATTTTAATCCCTTTTTTTCTTTTAATGAATAATCCATTAGGTATGAACAGTGTCTTGCAGTAATGGATCCTGCTCTTTTTTGGTTAATGGATACCGTGAAACCTCCAGTCACATTTAAATTCAAATCACTATGGATTTCATAAAAAATGAAATGATGAACGCTTGCGAAGGTGTCATCCTCTGGACGTTTATTTGCATAGTAGTTTTTTTAGCATTTCATACAGCTTTTATATCAAAGCTTTTCCCAGTTACTATTTCAGAAACCAGGGATTAAAAACAAATTGCTGTTCTACCTACTTTTTTTGTCATGGGAAAGGACTGTACCTTTATGTGTACAGCTGGATGCATTTAACTGACCTGGGGACCCATTAAAGTGGGCTGTAAAGTGAGGCCTGCCAGAATACTGTTCTTTTCTCATAGAGTTTAGGGAAATAAAACCAAACCAAACCAAACCACACGGGGTGGGGAAGGGCTGTTAGGAACCTGACAGTATTACTTCAGAAAAACATCTGAAATGAATAAATTAAATTTGAGTGCATGCATCTCTAAGATTCTTTTTATGTTTAAGATCAAAAGCAAGAGCAAAGTAAATTGTCTGCTTGTCATCTTAGTATTATTGCATTGACTGCTTCAGCATTCCTTCTGCTAACAAAAGTGAGCGGGGTACAGTTGAGTGAACAAAAAAGTGTATTGAAGAAGAAACAACATCAGATAGACTTGTGTTCCTGCACAGCAGTGACCCGTTGGTTTCTTTGTTCAAGATGTAACATATTGTAACACAGCACTAAGAGGAATTAATACGAGCACTGGAATCAGAGAATACGTGAAAACTGGAGTCTGGGCAGAGTTTTCCCCGAGAGGTGTGTAAGGCAGATGCCGAATTGCCGCAGAGGCTGATGCTGAGCAGGCGGAGCCGCCCGCCCGGTGCGGCCGGGATGTGGATGACACACAGATGCTGAAAGGGGGAAATTTGGGTCAACAGCGCCCAGAATCACCAGCTCGTTTAGGCAGCATCTGCCTCCCGCTGCCCGCAGGAGATAAAAAAGGTTTTCAATCACATCTGCTCTGTGTCTGGTATCATCTTCGCACTGCTAACACATAACTTTTCAGTTCAGTACCAAAATACCTTTTTGAGTGCAGGCAGTTAGCAGACATTAAATGCAACTGTGGTGAAGTCGCAGTATTTGCCTAAGAAGGAAAAAGCTGCACAATTTGTGGGCCAAACTTTTTGTCTGCTGTCTCTCCGCTGTCTAGGATGGGTTTCTCAAAAGCTTCCCTTGAATTCTCCAACAAGGGAAGATTTTTTGTTTTCTTACAGCATGCCTAAAGTTCCTTTATTACTTTGGTATCCTCTGTCTAATTACACTGAAACTGTACGTCAGGGTTTGGTTTACATATACGATGACACAAAGTCTTGGCTTCTGTTCCACTTTTCATTCCAAAGGGAGGAAGATGCTACTTTATGTACACAGAAGCTTCCAGGAAAAAAGAGAGCTCTTATTGCCCTTACTGAAAATGTGTCACATGGGTTTACACCTCGCTATGGTTTTATGATTGTTGCTTTTTCATAGACTCTCGTTTTGCTTACCTGCAGAAAAAGTGGGAAGTATTGACCAAGATATAGTCAGGTCCATGCGAAATGCGTGCCCGGGAGTGAAATCTAGAACATTGCTGGAGGCTGCAGGTTATTTGTTAAGTGCTTGAAGGACAAGAATGTGCGATATACGCGGATCCGTTACGGGCAGCTCTAAGGAAAGAACAGAACGGTATGTTATGTTAGACAGTCACTAGAGTAAGCTGCGTGGCAGGACCTGAGAAATGACTGCTCGCTCTCAAACTGACTGGAGCATCAGTTGTAAAACATCTTTATATTCTGATTTTAAGGACCCAAATCATATCTAGACAGTACGGAACCTCTGCAAAGGGCCCGTTATGTCACAGGGCTTTTCTATTTCACCGTCACCTTCTGAGGTGTTTGCTGGGTTCCTGCAGCTGTCGGAGCGAGCTCTCCAAATTATTATGCTGACTTGCAAGTGGATACACCAGATAAATAAGCAAGTTACACCAAACAAAGAGAATTAGTACTGATAAAATAAAACAGGGTAACAGACACATTCTAGCTGACAATGACCGTATGTCTCTACTCACGGTAAAGGTAACTTAATTCTGTTTTCTACATTGAGTCATTCGCTGTTTGAGAAGGGTTTGGATTTTGAAATATGAAAGCCTCTGTAGCTTTTACCAGGCACACACCAGAATAATTTATATTTTGATTTTCAAGCTGCTTAATTTTTAACTATACTTTGAGTCTAGTTTATATATTTTATATCAGTCTTCAAATCACTCCCACAAAAGCGAAGGATTGATGCAGTCAACTGTGTAAAGACAGGTTCACCTGCTTCCCTTTCCATGTAATCACTGTGAAAGAGGTCAAAATCTACTGGGGGAGAAAGGGTGGAAGGTTTTTCTGGCTAGAGAACGGAAGATTTCCTTGTGAAGTTGTAATGTGTTCCCAGTCGCAGCTCTCTGCCTTTAAATTGCCTCTACTCTTCCAGAATTTCTGCCGTCTGAAGGCAAAAATCAGTTGTTGCTACCTTTTTTTTTAAAAAAGAAAAAAGTCGTTTAAGGTTATGACATCTCACAAATTACCCATTCTCTGGCCTATCACTTGAACAGGACTGAGCACGTGTTACCTTTTTTGTTAAGCATGGAATGGCAGGTTGCTGGAATATAGGAAAAGTAACAAATGGAGTTTGGTGTTGTCATCAACAGTGTCCATCGCCGTGTATCTTCACAGGCTTGCTCCTTGTTCTGTAATACTCAGAACAATGCTTGGAAATGTAATGATCAGCAGTGCGTATTTAAGGACAGCAGAGGAACGAGTGCCACCAGGGAGCACCTGGCACTTGTCCCCAGCTGTGCTGAGCTTCACTCTGCCGTCCTGCTCCGGAACAGGCACACGGTTACACCTTTGCTTATTACATTATTTTTCAATATAAACATAAATGATGTTCAGCAAGGTACAGCATCTATAGAATAGTGCCAGTGCAATATTTTCCCATTATAGCACAGCAGTTTTTTAGCCATCACAGCAAACTAATAGGAAAGGTTGTTTCATAAAGTAGCTGGTTATTTTGATAACCTGCTCGCTGTGTAGTTGGAGTTGTCAGGGAATACTTAGTGTGCTTTCTGAATCACTCAGTATTAACTTAATATATTTTCAGATGCTTTGTGTAGAAACATCAAAGTGTCATTATGATTAGGGAACACAATTTATTGTATTTCAGTAGCAAAATGACATCTAAATCCTTCAGGTGGGTTGGAAATTTTTTGAATTGTCATTATTAGTATTGTAAATCAATACCAGACCTAAACACTTTCTGTAACAAAATATAAAATTAAGCACAATGTTTTGCACTTGATGATGAGCAACAAAATTCCCAGTATTTTCAGGCATCTGGTCCAGTGATTCTTGTGTTTCACAGTATAAAATAGCATTAGATGCAGCTTCAGGAAGCTGTAATAGTCTGGAATTAAAGGATCTTAGACTGATCGTGCCAAAAATGAATCTCAAAACCTGTTTGTAAAATTAGCTGCTTATACTAATTCCGCCTTGCCATTCAAAATAAAATATGCACCATCTCAAATTGGCGGATGATTTTTTTATTTTTGCTGAACTACAAGTGCTGCTGGCTGCCGCTGAGCTGTGTCTGGCAGCAGCGCAGGGCACCGCGCGGCTGCGGCTGCAGGACGCCGGCACAGCCTGCACGGCACCTGCTTGCTCTCTCCTAGGAGCAAACTACACTCTCAACTCTGCTGTTAATGGTTCTACAAACTTGATGCGAAAGAGCGGTACTTCGGATCAAAAATACTTCTTCTTCAGGTTTTTTGACTCAGGAGACTAAACAAGGTTTCTTTTGTAGTAATAAAACCCTTCGGCTAAAATTTGTAGAACATCAAATGGGAAGGAGAAAATAACCTATTTGGTGGCGTGAATTCAACCTGTAAAGACAGTCAGAAAGGCCATTCAGAGTAGTGAATGCAGCTTCTACTCATTTGTTTATTTTTGCAAGGCAGAAGAAATAAAGATTACAAATTACTTCTCATCTATGTTTTTTATTTGTCTTGCCTTTTTTTTAAATTTTAAGGTCACTGGCCTTGGGTAAACAGGTGCAAGCTGTCATTAGTGAATTTTCTGCATGTTAACGGAGAAACACAGCTCCACAATCCTTGGCTTTCAACTCATGTTTCGGTAGCATCGTTCTTTAGGCAGTTATCTATTACCGAACCTTTTTTCCAGTTTTAATCAGGTTCCTCTCGAGTGTTCCTTCTTTCTAGCCAAAGGAAGAGCAAGATGACAAACACACTTTTCAGTAAGCATAAAGAAGTCAGAGTCCAGTAACCCAAACAGAGCTAGTGGAGCAGAATAAAGTTGTTACTAATTAGTTATTATTTATTACTATTTTACTAATTATTTGTTTAAAGTCCAAGTTCAGGTAAATGGTTTACTTCTAATTTTATGCTTTATGAACCACTAAAGAATGAAGGTAAACATGACACCTGTAGCTGTACTTGCTCTAGAACCTTCTCTCCAACCCTCAGCATATAACCTCAGCAGTATCTTTGACTGCGAACTTGTTTTATACATAAACCGCAGCTGCTAACTAAATACATACTCTTTTTTTCTTTCTACACAGGCATTAAAGCTGTATTTTCTGGACATTACCACAGGAATGCGGGAGGGTCCTACAAAGGACTGGAGATGGTGGTTTCGTCAGCAATAGGATGTCAGCTGGGAGAAGACACGCACGGGCTTCGCGTGGTGGTTGTCACGGCTGAGAAGATTGTTCACAGATACTACAGCTTAACGGACCTGAGCAGCCACGGCCTGGAGAAGGAGCTGCTAGATATGCTTGCTAAGCAAAACTAGGCTACGTCAAATGATGTGATTTTTATTTTTTTCCATATTAGACAAATAAAAATAGTTTCAGAAAGTTTCCCCAGGCTGGAGATGCAGATTTCTGATTGTGCACCATGCCCCAGAACAGCTCCCAGTTTATTATTCTAAAGCATAAGAAAGTTGTTTCTCCTTTTAGAAATGAGACCTATGAGGAATATGGAAGAATAGCAGAACTAATATGGTAATTTATCCTGGAAAAGAACTGTTCTGAGAATTTTTATTTTGCTCCTAGATAAGACTTACTTATTAGAGAGAAAGTGTATCAAAGAGGGAGAGTTGTAGCTTTGAGATAACCCTTCAACACAAGTCTGGTTTACTTTTATATTTGAGAGGGCATTTTAAAATCAATACATTTTATCATTTCTGTTACACTCTGTATAATAGAAATGTGGCATTTTTTTACTCTATAAAATATCTCAGAAACTCTGCAATCAACAGACTCCCACTGACTTTTAGCAACCTTTGGATCAGGTGGTGTTGCCTGGAGGTCATATTTGCTCCCATTTCCCGTACTTTTGTTTTCTTAGCTCTTCAGAGCCAGCAGCAAGAGGACAGCAGTCGCAGCCTGGGTTTGTGTTATATCCTACATTTATATAATGAAAAGTCTATAAATGAAGCTAATATAGATGCCACTGACAGAAACTAAATATGGACCTACTGTCTTCCTTTTGAAATTTAACTATCATTCAATTAGCATATGTTTTTGCTATAGCTTCAGAAGTTCAGATAATTGCATGGGGAGAATATTCTGTCCAGAATACTGTTATCAGAAGTGACTTCATTGATTCCTAGACAACGGGAAAGCTTTGATTTCCAAATGCAATGTAAGAGTGCCTTACTGTAATAATAATTGAAAACCCTAAAAAGTATATTTTCTTCACTGGATTAAGTCTTTAAAAATAAATGATATAAAAAGAAATTTATGTGCTGCAATCCACCTTTTTTTTTTTTTAGCAAGTATATCTGATTTGTTCATTGTTAAATACAAAACCCAAGTCTTCATGTAATGAACACATACCTGGTTTTATTTTTTAAGGATTTAGTTGAACACATTCTGATCCATACCACAGGTTACCTAGAAACAGAGATAGCACGGCTTCAGCACCTGAAGAGGGAAGAACACAAACAGTACTGGCTGAAAAAGTGATGCATTCTGTATGTTTTTCTGTATACTCACATACAACATCATTCCCCAGAGGACATTACAGATATTTGAATATGGTGAGAGATAACGAAATGCTGTGCCGAAGAGTCACTTTCATTACATTCTAGTCACAACAGTTTATCTAGGAGGCTCCTTCAAGCTTGGTTTGTGGGGCTCGTGAGCTTCTAAAATGACCCGTGTAGTATTTCCTGGCCCCAGTGAAACAGCTGTGCCTGCAGCTGGCCAGGACCTCGTGTGCACTACGGTCCTGTGGCAGTGACCTGCATACGGTCATTGTTGGCGCGGAAAGGAAGGCCATTATTTTGGTTTTCTTCTCTGCCTGGTTTTGCTCAGGTGAATGTTTTCACAGTCTCATTTGCAAGGGAACATCTGGGAAACGAGAGCTAAAATCAAAGGTGAGGTGACGTTGCAAGAGGTAGGTACCTGCAGTACCCAGATGGCAGTTTCACTGCCAGTTAAGCACCCATTAGTTCAGATACTGGTTTTACAAATCTGTGTACTTTGACAGCTTTTCAGCCACTTACTAGTTTTAAAATTTGGTCTTGTAAAGCTGGAAGCTATTTAGTAATCACAGCTAAGTAACCATTTCAATAATTAGAGGGTGCTAGTTTATGTTTTGCAGAGGGAAGGATAATCTATGACTTAAACCTTTTAAATCCATTTAAATCGTAAGGCTGAAGAGGAGCAGAGGGACCTGAGATAATCTAAGCATGGAGTGTTCTCTGCTCCAGCGCAATATTGTAAAGCTGAATGGAGGAAACGTTTAAAGAGTTTTTGTAATATGCCTGTTTATTAAAGGACATAATTTAACTAAATATATGAAGCTTGGGAGATCAAAGCATAACTTTGGGAGAAAGTCTTTCCACAAATATGAAAATGCTAATACTAGTGGTATATATAGTGTTCTAAAATGTTACTTTCAGAGTTACGGTGTACTACAAAAGAAGTGTTTCTATAAGCATAATTTTTCACTTTTTTCAAGGTTCATTTAACACTAAAAAAATCTATGACATATTGTCATGAAAATATCACTTAAGTACAAAGCCAAAGTTCAGTTAAAAAACATAAAGATTTCTTTATATCCCCAAAATCTTTCTTCATTTAGTGATTTCTAATGATCTCTTGTTAAGTTCATGTGCAAAAATATTACCAGATTCGCCTTTGGTTTGGAGTTTTATAAGCAAGGGAAGTTGGGCTGCTGATTTTTGTTAAATGCCTTCTTGTCCTGGGTAGGATTTTGGGAGCCAACAGTGCTGAGTAGCTAAACAGGTTCTGGAGGCTCTGTCCCACCTTTGTGAGGCCAGGTAATCACTAAGTAATGTACTTGCTATTATTGGCTACCAAACTAGATGGTAAAGGAGAAAACCCCAAGTATGCTCTTAGACTTGATGACAAATGTGATTAACTTCACAGGCAGAGGAAAAATATTCTCCAGGTTTTATATTTGAAACATGGGAAACGCTTATTTTGGTTCTCACCTTGCAAATTTTCAAAAGGAAGAAAATTAACATGTCAGAGAGGAGCAGGTCGTGTTCAGGTTGGATCTGTTCGGATGGCCATGGCGTTGGCTGGAAGGAAGGAATGGCCACTGTTGTGCTTGGACCTTTTTGAGCCCATTCAATTGTCAGCGAATTCGGAATTCCCTTCACGAGCCTGAAATGGGAAAGAGTGTCAGCGTGCTGCACTGCAACGCTTGTTTCTCTTGCCATGGGCTTGACAAGCCCAGTCTAAGTGAGCATACGTAGTAAACTTTCCAGCATCCTGAAATCTGAGGCAGTGGGAAAATAAATAAATCTATTTCCCTTGCAATGCACATTGTTTCGAAATATTTTAGTTCGAATGACGACTCAGACCTTCCACCCAATTTCTCATTCCTATGAAGTGGACGCAATCACATGTAACTCAGATGAAAACACATCCTCATTTATATAAAACATTCACGGGAAGGATTTTTAACCATAATGTGTTGCTGGACATTACTGTATGAAGCAGAGTTAAAAAAAATAAATAGGAATGTGGGTTTTTACCAGCATAAATGACAAATTTCGTTTGCTTACTTTTCTTGGTATAATTAGCTAATTTAGAATTAATACTGATGCCTTAACTAATTTGAAATGGCAGAGGTCCTTGTGGTCACAGTGCCTCATCTTGTTTCTGTAACGAAATGTCATTCATATTATGTTAAATTATGAAACAATCCACCCATGGAGACACTAATTATCAGTTAAGAAAACATCTTTTGATGTTGAGGACATTATTTTTGTATCTCCAGCAGGGCTGATGACTGTAGCTCTGTCAGCATCTGACTTTAAAGCAAGATGTCACTGAAAGTTCAAACTGCTGATGGAATAGAGAGCGAGTCCTCATTCATTTCTGTGGACTCAAGGGGTTGGGCAGAGAGGGAATAAATCAAGTGACCGTGATTCATTTTGGTTTCCCACAGGCAGCTAAAAGGCTGATAACCCCTATGACCCTTACTAAATGCGGAAAATTCATATTAGAACACCAGAGCAACCTGTGAAGGTAACCAAATACTATCTAATTAAGTACAATCTGAGGTGGAGACCTATGAACAGGAGAAAAATTACGAAAAAAAAAAAGTCTTTGCGATCAACCTTGGTTTGCCAGTTTCAGTGCGAGCAACGAATTTGATAACACGCTTCTTCCAAATGTTTCCAAAGAGGTTATTTAGCCTTGACTACACTCTGCTTGTCTTTAGTTCATTTGATTTCAGTACCCAATCTTGCAAGTTTTAATAGAGGCAATATTTTGATAGGACTACAGTGTTCAGCTTCTGGAGATTACAGACAGAAAATAAATGCTTGGTGTCCTGTTAAAACTTAATCACATATAAAATATTGGGAATGAGCAGGGGCAGAAGTAAAGTCTTCCACCATCCATCCCTGTTTGCAGAGCGAATGTCCTATTTCACTCTGCTTCAATGACCGCTTGCTTACCTCAGCACAGCAACTTGTTTCCTGGTGTGTGATTTTTCCAGACATTATCCTCCAGTAGCTCTTTTTATTCTTCTCTGAGAACAAATAATGAGAGGCACATCTAACATAAGCAAATATACAACACATTAAAAACTAAACATGTCACTGCTCAAAAATGCACAGTTCCCCTGTCTACATATTTCATTGTACAAGTTAACACGTCAGTGAAGGTTAATGCCGTGAATAAGATTCTTTCCTTAATGCTCTCATTAAGCCTTCTTTGCAAGTACCATTTGAGCACAGTAATATCCTTTAAAGTAAGAAAACATTTACACATATATTAGTTATCAGACAGCTTGCTGCCAAGCCAACCCTAACATCACCTGTTATTTCTTGAGAAACGGTTTCCATGTAGACATGTTCGTTCGCATTAGGAAATAGTAAAGAGGGAGTTCCCGCTTCAATACGGTTCTACAGTTACTAGGAACTTCTTTCTCTTCCTACTTGATGCTGACACACAAGACGTCCCATCACTGGCAGGTATGGAAACACAAAGCCGGGTGGTTTAGGCTGCCAGTCCCAGCTGCCATGACCCACTACTGAAATATTGTACCATCCAGTAGAGGTAAAAAGACGAGACAACTACTAAAAACAGAGCTAATATGAAAAAGCTTGTTATGGCCAGGCATGTAAGGGCCAAGAGGTGACTGTGGCTACAGCCACCTGGAAGGCAAGCGGCCACGTGGCAGCTGCCACATCCACCACGGTTACGTTCGACGGCAGCTCCACACAGCTAACAACAGCCTTACAACAAGGTCTGGAACACTGAAAGATCTGTAGGGCTTTTTTGGAAAAGTTTTTTGGATTATCTGGTTTATCACTCAAAATTATTTCCTTTTATTAGAGAGCAAGGACTCTCCAACCCCAGTAAAGGGGTTTTAGTAATTATTGGTTAGTCAGCTGAAGATTAGGCAATTCAAAGCTGGTAATTGCAGGCGCAGTCCTCTTGGACACATATTCATTGGAAAATATTCTGTAAAAAAATGGAAAAATAAAATATATCATAGAGAAAAAGCATTAGACCAGGATATTAAATTAGCCTCCAGTCTAAATGAAATCCAACTCCAATGCAGCAGATACTGAACGGGGAAAAAAACCCAACAACAACAAAACTAAACACACACAACAAACCCTCACAGAACTAAGGCCACAGAGACAACCCAAAAGCTCTTCAAGCAATAAGAATAACATACCCAGCACTGCTCGTTATAAGAAAACATAATACACACAAAAAACTCCCACAAACCCCACAACTCAGAGAGTCATTATTTTTTTTGACATTTTGCTTCACTAGAAGTAATTTCCCCATTAGCACTTTGTCAAATGCAGGTAGTTCAGTACAGTTCTACTAATAAACAGCTGTTTTTCTCCTCTGGGAGACCCATTAAAGCCTCATCCTATTCAAAATTATAGTGGTGTTGTGTCACTTTTTGGGTAGCCAGCAATTGAAATACCTTCTAAATATATCCCTGTCTTTCTTGAACATTGTTTAGAAAGGTGTAGTGTTGTTCAAAAAGATACAATGCAGCCTTTTAAATGAACCGGTAATGGCATTATCTGTGTATATTCAAAGCTTTCTCTCCTGTTTGCATACAAAAAAAAAAGGCACAGAAATGTAGGGAGGTGGCTCATATGCTCTAACGAAGCGAGATGAGTGGTCCCACGTGGAGCAACCAGCCTGCCCAGAAGCTTTCTGCATAATGCGTCGGCAGCACCCCAGCTGGGAACCCAAGGACTTGTATTGGGTCCGCGTGAGCCAACGAGCGCGTGAGCACAGGAGACCGCGGCTCCTCCAGCACACCGCAAGCACTGAAGCCACAAGGATGCTAACAGGACACAGCATAAAGACAAGGAATCTTCTGTCTTTTTTTAGAAAGCCTGAGCTTAATTTAGTCTTGCTCTTCTATTAATACCAAGTCTTGGGGTGTCACAACTCATGAGGAGCAGATGGAGCCACCTCACGTTACTTCGGCTGTATGTTCCAGTCTGGTCAGCCAGATTCCTTCCTATAGCTGGAGATCTGTAACTCCAGCAGAGAATTCATCCTGTCCTGCAGCTGAAGTGTGAGCTGGGTGGACTGAATTGTCCCTGTAGATGCCTCTACTGACTCTTGCCATAATCCAGGTGATTCACTTAGACATGCTTCATGACCATCACTTGAGCTCAGGCTAACCCTGGAGGAGGCAACGTCCACCTCTCCCCAGACCTAATGTCTCCTCTGCGAAGGTGGAAGGCCAAGGGGTGGCCTAGAAGCCTCTGGGCATTGGGAGAGGCTGCACCTGATTTTTCTGAATCACCAGATTTCTTTTTTTGCATGAAGGCTACCTAATATAGGGACTAGCCATGCTCTGTGTGTCCAGGACAACGATTTAATAAACAAAACAGAATAGCTGGTTGCACGCTGATGTTACAGCTGTTTCTGATTTGTGAAGGTTTGAAGGACAGGTTTTTTTAATCTGTAACATGCTATGCAACTATCAACTTCGGCTCGAGTTCAAACCTTACATATTATGTGACTAACATTTACTTTAACCTCTTTCTCTGATCACTGCTCCCCAAACTAACCATAGCTTGTATTATACCCAGCACCTGCTGCCCTTCAGGAAACATCTGCTTTTGCTAAGGCAACAAAATAAACTCGTCCTTAGAATCAATATACCAGAAGAGGTAAAATAAACCAAAATAAGACAAAACTTAAGGCTACTACAACTTATAATCTCTCTGAACAATGTGGCCGTTCAAGATGTTTAGATGATTTGTGGTAGGAAAAAACATATTTGCGGGAATCTTAAACTGTTAAAATTAAGGTTCATTTTTATTTGCATCCAACATCCCTGGGCTATCCTGGGTCTACCAAAGGCTAAAGAACGCCCCACACTTGAGCTTCTAGACCAGCCACACTCACTCCAAAGAGGCCGAGGTGTTCTTTGGCACAGGCCTTCTATTGCTTACAGAAATCCGCCTCAGCGATTGCCTAATAAAGAACATATTAAGAGATATGTTTTGCTTTAAAAATTCTTACTCATTTTTTCACATTAAATATTTTCATTTCTCATTTTGAAACAAAACGCAGCAACACAAAGGTCTTCTTAGCCCTTCAGCCCTGTGCTGTACTGACAGAAAATCCTGTTACGTGCGAAGAGGAGGATTAAAGCCGAAAAGCGGTCACAGATCTGGTTATATCCAACATGATAAGCTAATAAGTATCCAAAGATTATTGAGCCTGGTATGTTTTATAAAAGATTCGGAGTCTAAACAATGTCAGCGCTACCTAATGTCTTTGGGATGAAAGCACTTCCTCGCTCCTGTGCACAAATGTACCTTTGTCCAGATCAGCAGCAGTGCAGAGAATTCACAGCAACAGCTCTGTTCGTAAGGAGCGTGCAACAGGAGCAGCACACGCGCCCGTGTTTGCACAGAAATGTAGAGTACCGTGCATTAAACCCATTCCAGGCAGTGTAACTTTAATCCAGACACTAATTAAGGATGATAATGCCTCGGGTTCCTCACTTATTGGCACTCTCTGATTTGGGTTGACCGAGATCGCCGCTCTCACAGCTCTTTAATCCACCGAAGCACAGTTCATCCAGGCTACCCAACCTCTTCTGCCCTCCCTTGGGCCAGCAATTAATTTATACCCCCTCTCCACAGAGAGATGGAGATGGAGAGGAAGACTTCCCTACCATAGCCCTCCTCCCTTTGCCTCTTTCTCCTTTGTTCCTTCCAGTCTGCAGAAAGGAGTCACCATTCCCAGCAGGTCTCATTCCAGCCCCCCGCCGCAGCAGGAGCAGGACAGGAGCTGGTACAAACATCAAGCTTAGCCACGCTCTGTGAAGTTCCTCCCTCTGTTCTCTCTGGCACCACCTCCCTTCAAGCTCTCTCACACCTGTGGACTTACCTCAGAGTTCCACATGAACTCCAAGGTGGGCTGGGTGAGTAGGCAGTGCAGTAAGGCTGGGGCTGAAGTCAAGAGGTCAGGGCCTGAGCTTTCATCCCGTGAGGTCACCTTCCCTCCAGCAGGATGCGAACTGGAAGATCTGTCAAAGAACACAAAGACATGGGGAAGGAATGAAAGAGGATTGGGAAGCAATCCGTGATGTGCTCCTGGCTGCCCTCCCCAGCTGGACGGGGGCACCAACCTCTCCCAGACCTCTGTAGGTGCACAGGGTGCTCCCGCAGGCTACTGGACTCGTTCTCTGCTGGCAAGTGGCCCAACCTGGTCTATGGCATTTGTCAAACACGGCTGCTCACAGGAATTCAACATCCAGATATTGTCACTGTTAACAACAACATGAACACTGGTTAATAATATATATACACAGCACACAGGTTCCGCAGTTGCCTGATGTTCCCGGTGTTCAACCCAGGGCAGAGTATCTGCTCACGGCTCCACGGACCCCATCGCACCCTTTGAAGCGTGCACGTACTTCAGTAAAAACGCAGGCTGAGCCAAAGCGTTCCTGCTTTGACAAACGAGGCAACAGCTACGACCTTCTGCACAACTCTACCCAACCTAGTTAATTGCCAGAGCAATTTGGGATATAACCGGAGGGAAGTAACGTAGCACATGGACTTCGTAGACAAGTATTGCCGTCTCCCCCCACTCCTGCTCCTTCTTTTTTTGATGAAAAGGCATGTTTAGGAATGTGATGACTATAAAATAGTGTAAGATGAATCATTTTAATTTATTTCATTTTACCACAGTCCCAGACAGAAGGTGAAGTGTTCATTACGAAAAATAAATTCCAGCAGTACCTGGGATTGCTGTTCTCATTCAGTGCATTTCAGCATCTTTGGTTCAGGCAGCAGATTTCTACATTCTTCTTCAAGGTGTTTTACAATATAATACCATCAAAAACAGGGATAAGGCAGAGGACCTAGCCTTCATGAGAAATATTATTTTGATGAGTACATTGCCTCAATGCAGTAATGATTAGAGTTTCAATCACTTTTTGAAGAAAGAGAGGAAAACAAGAGAGAAAAAGAACAGAGAACGCTGTCTGTTACTGTGACCCAATTTGAGAGCTGAAATAGACCCATTATTTAGAGAAGAGCATTCCTTTTCACTGTGCAGCAATTTAACCCAGACAATAAATGCATATTTAAAATTCAATTGATTTAAAAACATACATGCTGCCAATCTTCCCAAAGAACTTTTCTTATTCCCTTCATTTGGTACACTGCCACAATAGGATAACTGAGAAGAAATATTTCATAAAGTGTATTTCTGAGCCCTGTTTTTAATAGAACTTTTTTGCTCTTGGTTCGTACAGGAGGTAGTATTTCATATGTGAATCATTCAAAATTAAGTCTAAATTTTATGCCTGCACTTCTCATATAAATTAGTTTGCATTAAAATCAAACTTCAAGACAAACTAATAATTTGACAAAAATAGAGAAACATGGATACATATCAAAGGGATGAATTTAAACAGATGAAAAGAGTGATGCTACTATGCTAAAATTCACCTCACAATAAGCTTTTTGGTGAAAGGACTTTTACAAATTTATTTGCTTCACTGCTTTTCTTATCTGTGCATTAGGCCATACAGAAGTTTCCTGGTTTTTTCTAGAAAAGCAGCTCATAGTGTCAGATTATTTCTAAGCCCTCTATTATCATTGTAGATATCTAATGCCTCTCCTTATCCTCCTAAGAAACAACGCAATCCTAATTTATTTCTCATTAAATATGCATTGTACCACTAATCAGCTAAAGGTATTTTACTTGAAGCTTCTGAAGTTTATTTTTAAGTCATGAAGATTTTAATTGCTTTGCTTTGCCCTTGGGTTCCTAGAAATTAAATATAAACACAAAACTTCCTATGGAAGTAAAATATAACCCACAAAATTTCCATACTCTTAGACACCATTATAGCAACACAAATGTAAGCACTTACATTTATTGCTTACTATTTCCACTTGATTCTCTCTCCCTTGCCCCTCTCCTCTTTCTTTAAAGCAGCAAAATAACTAATTCTTCCCCTTGTTGACTTCAACTATTAGTTGCAACTGCTGCATTCAGGACATTTACCCGCTTCCTCGTCCTCCTTTAATACACAAATCCCGTTGCCCAGGCTGTAAGGGCAACATATCCAGCTGGTGAGGTGATCTGACCATCAAGGTGTCAGGGCCTTGACACAGGTATCGACTATAATGCACACACATGCTCTAATCCATCGCAAAGAAGGGCATTCAATTATTCAAGGTCCTTTTTCTCTTTCTGATGCATATTCGTCATATGAAGTCTTGCTGTTATTTATGTTTTGCAAGTGTAGGAAGGGTATTTGTTATAGAATTATGCAATCTTTATGCTGAGGTATTCAAAGACATACTGTCCCCAAATGAAGCTGCCGCTATTCCGCAGTTTCAGTCGTTAAGGAACGCTGGCACTGCAGACTCCGGGATCTGTGATCCAGGAGCATTATTTCCATGTTTCCCACAATGGTAGAAGGCAAAAGCCACTTACCTGTGGGACGGTGACTGCAGCCAAGGTCTCAGAAATCTCACAGTTCCAGGAAGACCTGCTGATTAGCATTCCCAGTTTTAATTAAATCTGGTGTAGATACTGGCCTTGGGGACTGAAACATAGTGAAGATATTGTTCTGAAACCAGGACACAGCCTCAGCAGAAAAATTGTAGTTGGCTGGAAACCAGACAACAGAGTCATCACAGACTCGGAGACCTGACGGAGGTTCAGACTCCAGCTCTACACCCAGATCTCGGTTAACCAAGCCGCGGTGTGGACGAGAGGGGGTGGAGGACGGAGGCTGACCTCATTTTTAGGTGAAGTTACTAGCCAATATTGCAATTAGTTGGCTGCTTTAGCTGGAGCAACTGATTATTCAAGGTAAGTATTTCTTTGCTGGAAAACTGTCTATTTATAATGGAAAGATCCCAGTTTCTCCCGAGGAGATAATCCCCTGCATTACTATGGATGGCTTCTCTCCTTCTCCACTGGCTGTCTTCACTTTCAGCCTCGAAGACGAGCAAAAAGGGACCTTCAAGCACACACTGAGTGCGAACCTTCACCTCCCAGGCACAGCGTAGATGCCAACTCATCTTCCCACACACCTCGCTGGTGGCTTCTTGCCATCTCAACTGCCACTGCACAAAGGATATTTAATTATTCCTCCCATTAACCCGAATGAATGACATCTTCAGTAAGGTCTGTTAATGAGACAGAGATCAAACTGATGCTTGATAGCAGCACTCAAAAACTTTCAGCATAATATTAGAAATGACATGTCATAGTTCACTCACAGTAGTCGTGCTAGTACACAGTCATGATGTACTTCTAACGCACCACAGACTAACTGGTGAATATTACTGTTTACTACAAAATAATAAACATATTTAAAGGGAATTATTTGGCAAATATGATCAATTTTTAATTTTAATGGATCTTCAATTTCCTGTATTTTAAGAGAAATAAATCTCTTTTTACCCTGAAACCCACAGAAGATATCTAGAACTGTATCCCAGCGAGAAAAAACACAGTTCTGAAAGTGTCACTGAGTATACAGATCCTTAATGTAATACTCAATTAATGATAAGGTTTATTTCTTACATTTTGAACTCACAGCCTCATGGACTGAGACAAAATTTTGCAATTTTCTTTTAAAGCTACATCCAACAAGCAAAAGACAAATTGCTGCAATTTACTATGATCTCACATGGCTCTTTCTGAGGTGTCTCAATATTTTGTTTTACAGCTTTCTTCTCAGATGTTTATCTCATTTTCCTCTTTATCTCAATGCTAATGGCAAGCTGTAGAAATAGCCCATTGCAAGACGTTTCTGGCAGGAATGTATTTGTAGAAATTACTCCAAACATTTAAGCAAAATATTTGTAAATCCTATTATTAAAAAAAAAAAATCCAAACCTTGAGGCGTTTTAAAATTATTGTTTTGACAGCATGGATGAATGCCAATTATATCTTCATTATTCTGCACTGACTGGTCAGCCCATCTGTGCCTTTAAACATGAGCTGTTTTCTCTGTAGAAAAATACCGGAGGAGCCGGAAACACTGCAATGCCAAATGAAAGAGTTTGCCTAAACAAATCATAACCACTTGTTTTCTTAAAAAAACGCACGTCAGTGCTTGCCAGGTGAGGGGAAAAAAAGACTTCATTGTGAAATCTCTCAGTTAGCAAGAACAGTCAAGGTAAAAGAAAAAAAAGAAATCTGCATTGTTTAACACAATAAAAACTAGCTAATATAGAGTGCATCCATCAGTACCGTTTATTTCTCAGCCGAGGAACTCAAGAAAACCTTTTCTTCAATATTTATGCTCATCTTTGACTCATCACTTTAATACTAGCAGAGAACTAAATTATGCCCAGCCTTTTCACTGCAGACACTTAACAGGGCCTCCAACCGCACTTAGGATTTCTTGCAGTATAAGACACTGAAGCATTTCAGGCGGCACAGGATAAGCTGTGAATTCAGACACCGATGGTGTCAACTTAGACTCAGTATAACTATTTTAAATTAACACCTATGCCCAGAAATAGCCGTGCGAACTGCCCAGCCAGCCCTCCACATTCAGAGCCTGAAGAAGGAAGAAAGAAGAAAGGATAGGCTGGTAGATTTTTTTTCCACAGGCTGAATTTTCCTTGACTGAACCCTCCCTGAAAACCGGTACCATGACAGCAAGTAATGTACTACTGAGCAGCCAAGTGCTCTGCACCTTTGTATCACCTCAGCCCTGGGCAGCCCATATTTCGGTGATGAGTACTGAACAAGACATGTGACGAATGCATTTTAATGCACTTAGAAGTCTTGATAAAAATAACCATTTATCAAAGAAAGCGTTTTAGTAAATACACCGTATGAGCTTGAACAGTCTTACAGCCTTTACAAAGTAGAACCAAGTTTCACTCAAATTAAGACTCTAAAAGCCTTTGGAAACATTACTCAGAAACATTTTGATGTGCTGGAATTGTTAGCCACTTTTTAAGTGACATCAAAGGAGGAGGAAATTAAAAGCTTGGTAATCCTCTGAAATATCCTAATTTGATTACTTGACCTGGTATCAAACTGTCTGGAAGGGTTGTATTCAGCAATGTCAGCCTGCCATCATCCCTGCTCCTGGACATTAAATTTCACTCAGCACAATGTAAAAGTGGCAAAGGTACAGGGAAAAATTAAGGCCTAATACTTAGCATCGACCAATATATGTGAAAGCTATTTTATTTTGTTACCCTGCCTGTAAATGAAGACATTACTACTCTGAACTAAGGCCAATCAAATGCCATGCCAATATTTTATTGAACACATTTCATAATATGTTTTGGACAAATTGCTGAGTAAGTTATTTGCAGTGTCGTGCATACAGAGTAATACTACACTTCAGAATGAGAGTAACACGTTCTTCAAATGATCACTTTGTGAATTTTGCAATGTCAAGTAATTCATTCAAGCTTTTTCACCTAGAAGCAGTCAAAACCCACAACTCCTTCCTTTACCCCATAGTTACATCACTAGGTACCACCGGTAGCCAAAATCCTCCAAGAGATTGTGTGTGGCTGACAAGCAGCCGGGGTGCTAGCTTTTCTTAATACCAGGAGCCATGCAAGTAGCAAAAATGGTCTTGTTTTAAGATGTAAGTGGTATGGCTGGGGCTGGAAAATTGGCTCCTCAGCCTTTGTATACTTTTTCTGAAGTTTTCACCTACAGTACTATTCGGTGACAGTTGGGGGAATAAGCCACCTCAAAACCAAGAACTAGAGTGACACAGCAAGGCTACGTTATGTGAGCTACAGAACACTGATAAAAAGATAATAACTTTACCTTTTATAAAGGATATAATTTCTTGTCCTTTTCTGTATATCCTTTCTGTCCTTCTAGATATACATTATAAAGGACCTCAATATCCTTTTTGTATATTTATATATATATTCTGGTTAGTGAAATAAATTGTCGAACCTTTTATAAAAGCTCTTGTGCTTACTCTAAAGGAATTAGTACAAAAGGAAACAAGTCAACATTTTGACCCCTCAAATTCTGGTGTGTTTTTTTACTAGAAATCACTGAAAATATAATCTACATAAAGTTAGATACAAAGGGGTATACTTGAAATTTATATTTGATTACAAAAGGTCTTCAAACGCTGAACAAGTTGGGAGGTTACTAATTAGCTGTCAATTATAACATATCATATTTAGTAAATGCATAATTAGAACTCTCCCTCATCCTTATACATAAATTACACCGCGTGTTAACAAAGAGAAACTCCCAGTGAGGTACACTTCAGATTGTAGACTTGCATTCACTCTACGCTTTCGACTTCACTCTCGACAGCATGTTTTCCAGTTCTGCTGGATGAGAGTGTTTAAGGGAAACTGAGAGCAAAAAAGCAAAATACTGCTTTGAGATAGCAAATACACTCCAGATCGCCTTCTCCTGCTGAAGCCAGAGCAGGTGATCAGTTTGGCTGACAGGCTTACAATACTTCTGAAAGACAAAGAAGTCCCATCCCTTCCAGAGCGCTCCACAGCTGAAGGCAGTTGATAAAGCACATTGATCATCTGGTTGTTCCGTGCGAGACTGGTCACTGTCCCTCTTCATCGCTGCCACACCACACAGAGCACTCTGTCCCAAGAGCAATGCAGATTTCTTTTGGAACAGTATGCGCACGGATGAAGAAAGCATAAGGAAAAGCTCTTTTCATGGTTATGTTCAACACACACACATTTTTAAAATTTACCTAGTCTGCTTCAAGACACAGAGAGCCTCTTTACTATTGCCGTCTAGCGCAACACACCCCAGAGACACCTCTGTCAGCTATCATTCTTTCAACCATCTCTGCAGAACGGCTGAAAGCCTCCACACTAGTATTGATAAAACTTGTAAATGAGCTGCAAATTGTAAAAATCTTTACGAAGCTCTTTTCAACATTCATCTCAAGAAAAGGAGATCTGATAATGCACCTCCAGCAGACAGCAATTTTCGGTAAACATTTCATCTTCTCTCCATTCCAGGTGATATAATACAACAAAAGAAATCTGGATGATTGAGTGAGTTGCAGAACAAAAGCATTTGTTCAAAAGACTGAAACCCACAGTCAAAACGAGGCACAGATGTTAAAAGCAACAGGAAGCGTTAACATTTCTCTGTTGCAGAGTACATCCCAGTCATACAGAGGAATTGTACAAGCTTTGTTCCTATTTTAGAAAACCTATTTTTCACTACAATTGTGGATCTAAGAATTTGCAGCCTGACACATTTTTTTGGTGCAAATAGCCAAGGTACTCTCAGTCTCCCTGCAATTCCATCCAGCTGAAGGCTGGAGAGAAGATAAGGCAGCACATCTGGAGGACAATGTGTGTATACGGTTTCAGAGAGGACAGCAGAACAATTTGTCTGGTCCAGAATGTTTGCACAAAATTTCTTCAAGTTCTGTGTCTGTCATAGTTTTATCAAACTTACAAAGACACTACCCCCACTTTTAGTCCTCTACATCAGTTACCTCGTGGAAGATCTTGGGAGGGCCAATGGAAGAAGATGGTTTCCTATCTTGGAAAAGATTTGCCAGATACTTTTACCATTTTTATAAGTTCCATGACAAGCACCTGATTTTTTTCATTCTGTTCCACTAAGTACCTGACCAGGTTTTCAACGCACCAGCTATCCCTACTAGACTTTGTGGTTCCATCACATTTAAGTGCTGCAGTGAAAGCAGGACTTTTTGGGGAAAAGTCAGCGAACAATTATGATGTTACACAACATGAAAAACTGATCTACAGAACTACGTATCCTAACACAGCTGCCAGCCTCAGCCACACCTTAAAAGCTACTGCAGGCTCAATGCTCTACTGTGAATACCAAGAGAGCTGCACAGCGCAAGAATAACGCTTTTTAAGACGGCCAGTGCCTACAATAACCATGTTGTTCTATAGAGCAAAGGAACAGGAATGGAAGTGATTAACTGCAGGTTATTGTCTGATGATTACAGCTTATTCATGTCCTACAATATAGCATTTGCAATTCTTTAAGATATTGGTTATTTTTACATTGCAAGGAGAGAGAAGAAAATGGATCTGCGTATGAAAGGTGGCACTTCTGAAAGCAAATGCTGTCACAGAGACTTAAATGTTTCAAAAATATTTACACATTTCTGCTTTCAAATGCCCATCTCCAGACACTGTGGTTTTCATCTGAACAGAGGCTGACCTGCAGTATCACTGAGTTCATGGAGAATTACAGGGCAAGGGAAAAGTAATTTTGGCAACCATCCATTAGGATGAACATAATCACCACCCTCCAAATGGCTTTCTCCTTTGTATAGGCAAGAACTGTCTGTATGTAGTGCTATCAGAACTGAATATGGAAAAAAGAAGCAGCCTAACAGATGCAATAGAGCACATTAATCTGGAACTTCACTTCTAATCCAATTTAAAGTCTGCTTATGATCACAACTAAATTACAAAATTCCTGGGAATTTTTACTACTTCGGATGCTGCAAAAATGAGGCTAGAATATTGCAAGGCCTCATTTTGATATTATCTCACTGATTTGAACTATTCTTTATTTTAAATAATGACAATTTCTCTTGGCTTCTCGGACACTAAAATCGAGCTGGGTTACTTTCTTTGTCATAACGATTATACGAAACATAGATCGAGCCTGACAAATTAACTCAATTCAGACACACTAATAAACTTGTTAGAGTCTACCTGCATATGCCAGACCATCATCTGACTAATTACGCTTTTACAATGTTCCTCATTGACTGCGAAATCTCTGTCATGACAATGAGTGAACACTTCTTTCTTTTGTACAATATAAACAAAATGTATGTTATTTTTAGAGTCGGCTCAAGTTTTCACACCAACGGCGATTGCAAACACAGTAAGCAAGAGCATAATACTATATGTTAAACTTCTAGGCAACACATTAAATCCTGGTATCCTGTGGAGACATAATCACGTTAGAGCTCTAAGCACATGTAATACTTCTATTTATTGATGTGTTGGGAGAAAAAGAAGTAACCTTAGCTCACCGACAATTTCATACTCATATACCAGCTAGAGAACTACGTGACATGGCAACTGGTTACACTGTGCTTCACATTTCTATTCAGTAAAATATTCATATGAATACAAGTCTCAAGTAAGTCAAGAGGTTGCCAGTCACTTCAGTTTGCTGAATTTCATTAGAAACTAATAAAACAAACAAGTAACACTTTCGGGCTCCAAGATGCAGACTTCTGACCAAGACAAATTATGATAAAACTTTGATCCCAGGCACACAAACCCGGTGATAAGTCCTTCGGTGAGCAAGGGGTTGGGAGAGACATCAGCTCCCAAGGGGAGGCTTTAGCTCAGCCCATCAGCAGGTTGAGCAGAAGCCCCCATATTGTGTCTCTCCATGGTCTTGGAGTAAAGGATATAAAGCAGATGAAAGCCAAGAATATGCTTTATTAAACAGGTACTGGACTGGGAGGACCCTGAAAAGGCTAAATTTACAAACGAATGAAAGTTAGCACAACCTACTACAATTGCTGGAACTATTTCAAGGAGTGTGGCCTATGTGTGTCCTTTTTGGACCTCCATGATATATTCTGATACACTGCTGAGTTCTGATACGATAACGTGCAAGAAGTATTCTGGAGGCAACAGAACATTCCCTAATATTCCTACAACATTCCTACTTGTGCGTGTTGTTGTCTGCAAATACATCAGAAACATGATTTCACTTTGTTTCATACAGACAGACAGGCTTTGTTGATACATCAAGCACCGAAACAGAGATAATTTTCTTTTCAAAGGGACCTCTGGAGATCATCTGTCCAAACCCTGCTCAAAGCATGTACTTGAGATGAAATAAGCACATAACCTCTTCTTCCCTTGGCACGCAGCATAAAATACTTATGAAAAATAAAATCTTACTTTGGCACCCTCTGACTGCAGTTCCACTTACTGTTCCATTTTTGTTAAAGAAAATAAAATGATATTAAAAGTCTCACCAAACTGGTTTCACACTCTGGATAGCCATGCTGTTTTGCAGCCATTTGCTTATTAGACTTTAAGTGGGCAAACTGGAAGAAAATGTCACACAAACAACACAAGTCCCAACATCTACAACAACCTGGAATCTTATGCTGAAAATTCCATTCCACTTGATAACAGAGCTTTAAATCATTTGTGACAGATGGGGACAAGGTTATTTTGTGAGCATCTACTTGTTAGCAAGTTATTTCTGTTCATATCATTAAAATCTGCCTTTCTTATTTGTTCAAAGAGAATGCCAGTCTGATCTACTGATCATAGCTTGTGTATACCCATGGTGTTCAACTTTTAGAATGCATGAATCCATGCAATAAAAAAGAGATGTGTTTTTGTATTTCATCTCCTACAAGCCTAATATTGTAGACATACAAAATTTTGGCTGCCAATTCTTTTTGTCAAGATGAGGCTTTTGGAAAAAGCCATTTATATCTATTAAAAGTCTATACAGCTAGATCCAGATCGCATTGAGTATATACCTTAAGCAAACCTTAAGAAATTCCGACTTGCCGTCAGATAAATTGTCAAGAAACAAAACATACATGTGCAAAAAGAGAAATGGAAGTTCCCTGTTTGCTTTTCTTATTTATTTGTCTGCTTTTTGCACATAAACTCCAAAGTCGCAGAGCAGCAAAGCACAGGAAAATGGCATTATTCTACAGTGTGTCTGCCCACATGTAACGTACTACTAGAACTCCCCAGTATCAACCCAATTTAGAGCTGAGATTCCACAACCTTGCTCCTTGACACACTCTTCCCAGAGTAATCTTCATTCCCAGAGGTGCAAAACAAAACAACCAAGATTTTTTGGAAAATGTTTGGTGTCGTGGTTGAGACGGACAAATGACATAGACCGAGTTCTTCCAGGATGAAAGTAGTAGATGCCATTTATTGCCACAAGTGCATTTTTATACAGTTTTACCAATTCATGTGTCTCTTCACTATTGGTTACAAGTTACAGCAGTAACATCTCATTGGCTAATTTTTCTGTCATCAATGTTACTCTTCTACTCCCTTCTCTCTCACGGGTACATCCCTTCTCTCTCATGGGTACACCTTAATATCTACGGATACTCCCTTACTCCCATCTTTCTCATGGGTAGGCCTTAATATCTTCAAGGCTGATCTCTGTTCCCGTGCCTTCTGTCAGGGAATCCACGGACGCACCATAGTCCTCCACAGTTTGGATACTATAATCTAGATGAAGGAATGACATTAGTCTGAGTACATTACCAAAGTGTGGGTTATAAAAGGAAAAGAAACAAAACCAGAACAATTGGTCGAGTGCCAGCCATTGCTAACCAATATAACACACATTGAGACCTGTGCTTTTGGGGGTTGGGGTGTCCTTTAACGTGTTTCTTTGTAAGAATGTCGGCTTTTATATTTTGAAGTTTCTGATTCCTATATGGGCTGAAAATAATCTAAAATAACCTACAAAGATCATCTTCTTGCAGCACATTAGCTCATATCCCCCCAAAATAATGAAAAAACCCACCAAGAACATTCTTTAAAATGTTGAGTTGATCATGATTTTGGGGACCTGACTCATTTTTACATGTTTGGGCTTGGCAATGTCAAGTAATTCGCTTGCAAACAGTCAGGCACACCATGTCCAATTTAAGAGAAGCAGGAAGGATATTGTCACGCTCAGTAATTTTCTAGTTAAATAAACATTTCTCACCTGCTGGATTTGCTGTCAGGTACATATCATACACTTACTCTCTTTAGATACTACCAGTTGTGGTTTTGGACTTCCTCCCACTTCTTATTTCCGAAATCCAGCATGACGGATAAACACTCCATAGCTGTTTTACTCATCCTAACTGCAGAGATGCTCTTGCAGCAGCAACAGGTTTCCTTTGGAAGATAACCATCAACTGAACACCAGTTACAATTTCTTCTGCCTAATCAAACTCAGTATCCTGAGATCTTTACTGAGAGGAACACATTCCCAGTTAATAATGCAATGCTATCCATACATTTAAAAAGTTTCTTTTGCCATATCAAGCTCAGCCTATTTCTAACATAGCACTTGTGCTACGTCTGTTCTTACAAGCTGTGTGTTCAGAAGTCAAGGAGCTTGAGGTACTTATTCAAACGAACCATAGCGTAGGAGTACTACCTCAACAGAAATTAGATGCTGTGCAAACGAGGAGTTGAAAAATACCAAAGATACAGCACTTACAGCAGTACCAACTTCATGTACAAGTACTAGCATATAAAAAATCCTAAAATGTATGTAAAAACTTTTTTTTACCGTGCTAGAGCAGACATACATTATTTCATGGTACTGCATTTCAAAAGCCTTATTTTTTTAATCGTCCCATCAAAGGCAAAATATGTGCCCCGATATAATAATTGAGACTATTCCTTTTAGATCTGAATTTCACTCCTTCCTATCTTTTGCATTTTAGCCTGTTTCATTAACAATGATCCTAAAGTCAATGCTGTCTCTTTAGTACCAGGAATTCAAACAGAGCAAACTAAAAAGCTTAATAGTAATCTCCATATATATCCTTCTTGTCTTCCTTCTGCAATCCTCATTAAACTCTTGTAACAATCAATCAGATACTTATTATTATAAAGTTACATATTTCTTAACGCTCTGCCAGCTAAATTCTTGCCTCAGGTTGTAAACGAAGAGCTGTGGTCCATATATGCGTTAGTCCAGTTCAGCGATGCTTCCTAGTGCCCGCTTGCACACACCTGCAACATCAAGCCAGACTCTGGACAATTATTCCATAAATTTCACTCTGCCTTAGCAAAGGGCCGTCTATAGCTGTTAAGATCTGTATTTGCTTTCTGGCATTTATTAGTCATGGTGAGTGCTGCATTTTTAAATTTTATGTAGAATAAATACTACATTTCTCCAAGTTAAAAAACTTCTGGTAAACAACAGGGAAACATCCTGAATTTTATTAGGCCATCACACATCTCACAATTTCATTATTTTGGATTTTTTTTCCTCAGTTATAAGTGAGAACTTATTTGGGGGACTTTATGTAGTGGTATTCAGCACTAACCAAAAGCTTATCTGCCTGGAGAGTGCACACACGTACAGACACATGAGGCTCTTGTAAATAATAGCATTGCTTTCAAGAGCCTCAGACTAGGAGGATGGTTCTGAAGAGGAAGATCACATCACGTACGTGTGTATGTTTTGCAGCTACTACCTTGTTTCCCAAAAAATAAGCCCTAACATGATTTTTCAGGATTTTTGAGTATGCTCGAAATATAAGCCCCAGTTACAGTTCATTTTAAAAGTCGATTTAAATAGCTATACACGTATAAAAGTAATAACTTTTGGAACAAAAATTAATATAAGACCCTGTCTTATTTTGGGGGAAACCGGGTACTGCTATTAAGTACCAATAACTTTCAGCTATAGCGTGAGGCAATGACTTCACTGATCCCTTCTTGTAAGACAATGATGGCACTATAGGGTAAGCAAGCTCTAAAACACGCGTCTATTAGACTGTGATGATAATAATAATACAGTGGTGTTCCTCTCAAAACAAGAGGCTCGAGCAGAGTCGCCTTTACTGTTTCCACACCAGATGGATTACATGACGATCTTGTGTATAGCAGTGTGGACAGGGAGATACCATATTACTACTGGCCTTTGAAAATTACTTCACTACAAATGGGTGACCAAAGCATCTATGTCCTTTGTTAGGCCTCACCCAGCAACAAAAATCTCAATGTTGGGAATTCCTGAAATCTGTAGCAAATCTATCCTTGCGGTTCTTGCTCCATTCGCGGCACGTAAATTTCAACGCTCCACAGAAAAATCTCAGTTATTACATATTTATTACTTTTTCCTCTTCTCTCTGTCCTGGATTTCACTAGATTTCTTTTTAAGTCACTGACCTTGCCATGGGCAATGCAAGTCCAGTGACATTACAAAGTTATTACAAGCCAAGGACTTCTGACAGTTCTTCTCAGCTCTTATCACTTTCTTAACACCACAAGCTGTAGAGGACAACAATCAGGATTTGGTTTAATAATTTCCCATCTGATGTTGATGTTAAATCTGGTTTCGGCTACACTAGTGTGCTATCATTGTGCTTTATTTGCCTTCATGCTTTCTGGACATAAAAAGCACTTTTTAAAAATATTCTGTTGGGTTGATGTTGACTTTATTTTACACTTCTAGATAACTCTCAACTATAGAAATAATTAACATCTGGAATACATATACATCACAAGTTTGCAAGGTCATCGTAGCAAATAACAGATTGGAAGAAGGCCAGTCTTTACACATTTTATGGACCTTTCATTGAACATTTCTGTACTTCATCCATGTATGAATCTGGGTACTGTTCTCCAGTACAAAGAACATGAAGTAGAAAAGGAGAAAAACCCCATAATTTGTGTTATGGCAGGAGCTATAAAATCTGGAGGGAATTTGTTGAGGATTTTTCACCAGAAGAAGACACTTGAGAATGCAGCATTTGGGAAGGCATCAAACCAGCGATTGTCACAGCAACAAGATTCTACACGAGGCACAAGCCAGAAAATATCCCTTGTCAGTTAAAACATCAGTTTATTCACAATCCTACTCTTCCTTAGCATAATATAGTAAACATGCACATTTAGTAGTTATTAGTGACAGCACTTATTTCCCATTTTGCTTTGAAACCCAACAAGAAAGAGTTACTGCTATATATGTATCTGTTATTTA